>NW_027327472.1:0-300000 GCF_047675955.1 Chlorocebus sabaeus | reverse complement strand
CTCAGAAAGCTTCTTTCCAGTTTTGAACGGAAGATATTTCCTTTTTCACCATAGCCCTCTATGGGCTTCCAAATATCCCTTTGCCAATTCCACAAGAACAGCCTTAGCGAAAGGTTTCTTGAAGGGAAAGATGTAACACTGTGAGATGAATTTACAGAACATAGAACAGTTTCTCAGAAAGCTTCTTTCCAGTTTTGAACGGAAGATATTTCCTTGTTCACCATAGCCCTCTATGGGCTTCCAAATATCCCTTTGCCAATTCCACAAGAACAGCCTTAGCGAAAGGCTTCTTGAAGGGAAAGATGTAACTCTGTGAGAAGAATTAACAGAACACAGAGCAGTTTCTCAGAAAGCTTCTTTCCAGTTTTGAACGGAAGATATTTCCTTTTTCACCATACCCCTCTATGGGCTTCCAAATATCCCGTTGCCAATTCCACAAGAACAGCCTTAGCGAAAGGCTTCTTGAAGGGAAAGATGTAACTCTGTGAGATGAATTTACAGAACATAGAACAGTTTCTCAGAAAGCTTCTTTCCAGTTTTGAACGGAAGATATTTCCTTTTTCACCATAGCCCTCTATGGGCTTCCAAATATCCCTTTGCCAATTCCACAAGAACAGCCTTAGCGAAAGGCTTCTTGAAGGGAAAGATGTAACTCTGTGAGATGAATTAACAGAACACAGAGCAGTTTCTCAGAAAGCTTCTTTCCAGTTTTGAACGGAAGATATTTCCTTTTTCACCGTAACCCTCTAAGGGCTTCCAAATATCCCTTTGCCAATTCCACAAGAACAGCCTTAGCGAAAGGCTTCTTGAAGGGAACGATGTAACTCTGTGAGATGAATTAACAGAACACAGAGCAGTTTCTCAGAAAGCTTCTTTCCAGTTTTGAACGGAAGATATTTCCTTTTTCACCATAGCCCTCTATGGGCTTCCAAATATCCCTTTGCCAATTCCACAAGAACAGCCTTAGCGAAAGGGTTCTTGAAGGGAAAGATGTAACTCTGTGAGATGAACTAACAGAACACAGAGCAGTTTCTCAGAAAGCTTCCTTCCAGTTTTGAACGGAAGATATTTCCTTTTTCACCATAGCCCTCTATGGGCTTCCAAATATCCCTTTGCCAATTCCACAAGAACAGCCTTAGCGAAAGGCTTCTTGAAAGGAAAGATGTAACTCTGTGAGATGAATTAACAGAACACAGAGCAGTTTCTCAGAAAGCTTCTTTCCAGTTTTGAACGGAAGATATTTCCTTTTTCACCATAGCCCTCTATGGGCTTCCAAATATCCCTTTGCCAATTCCACAAGCAGCCTTAGCGAAAGGCTTCTTGAAGGGAAAGATGTAACTCTGTGAGATGAATTCACAGAACACAGAGCAGTTTCTCAGAAAGCTTCTTTCCAGTTTTGAACGGAAGATATTTCCTTTTTCACCATAGCCTTCTATGGGCTTCCAAATATCCCTTTGCCAATTCCACAAGAACAGCCTTAGCGAAAGGTTTCTTGAAGGGAAAGATGTAACTCTGTGAGATTAATTTACAGAACATAGAACAGTTTCTCAGAAAGCTTCTTTCCAGTTTTGAACGGAAGATATTCCCTTTTTCACCATAGCCCTCTATGGGCTTCCAAATATCCCTTTGCCAATTCCACAAGAACAGCCTTAGCGAAAGGCTTCTTGAAGGGAAAGATGTGACTCTGTGAGATGAATTAACAGAACACAGAGCAGTTTCTCAGAAAGCTTCTTTCTAGTTTTGAACGGAAGATATTTCCTTTTTCACCATAGCCCTCTATGGGCTTCCAAATATCCCGTTGCCAATTCCACAAGATCAGCCTTAGCGAAAGGCTTCTTGAAGGGAAAGATGTAACTCTGTGAGATGAATTCACAGAACACAGAGCAGTTTCTCAGAAAGCTTCTTTCCAGTTTTGAACGGAAGATATTTCCTTTTTCACCATAGCCCTCTATGGGCTTCCAAATATCCCTTTGCCAATTCCACAAGAACAGCCTTAGCGAAAGGTTTCTTGAAGGGAAAGATGTAACTCTGTGAGATTAATTTACAGAACATAGAACAGTTTCTCAGAAAGCTTCTTTCCAGTTTTGAACGGAAGATATTCCCTTTTTCACCATAGCCCTCTATGGGCTTCCAAATATCCCTTTGCCAATTCCACAAGAACAGCCTTAGCGAAAGGCTTCTTGAAGGGAAAGATGTAACTCTGTGAGATGAATTAACAGAACACAGAGCAGTTTCTCAGAAAGCTTCTTTCCAGTTTTGAACGGAAGATATTTCCTTTTTCACCATAGCCCTCTATGGGCTTCCAAATATCCCTTTGCCAATTCCACAAGAACAGCCTTAGCGAAAGGTTTCTTGAAGGGAAAGATGTAACACTGTGAGATGAATTTACAGAACATAGAACAGTTTCTCAGAAAGCTTCTTTCCAGTTTTGAACGGAAGATATTTCCTTGTTCACCATAGCCCTCTATGGGCTTCCAAATATCCCTTTGCCAATTCCACAAGAACAGCCTTAGCGAAAGGCTTCTTGAAGGGAAAGATGTAACTCTGTGAGATGAATTTACAGAACATAGAACAGTTTCTCAGAAAGCTTCTTTCCAGTTTTGAACGGAAGATATTTCCTTTTTCACCATAGCCCTCTATGGGCTTCCAAATATCCCTTTGCCAATTCCACAAGAACAGCCTTAGCGAAAGGCTTCTTGAAGGGAAAGATGTAACTCTGTGAGATGAATTAACAGAACACAGAGCAGTTTCTCAGAAAGCTTCTTTCCAGTTTTGAACGGAAGATATTTCCTTTTTCACCATAACCCTCTAAGGGCTTCCAAATATCCCTTTGCCAATTCCACAAGAACAGCCTTAGCGAAAGGCTTCTTGAAGGGAACGATGTAACACTGTGAGATGAATTAACAGAACACAGAGCAGTTTCTCAGAAAGCTTCTTTCCAGTTTTGAAAGGAAGATATTTCCTTTTTCACCATAGCCCTCTATGGGCTTCCAAATATCCCTTTGCCAATTCCACAAGAACAGCCTTAGCGAAAGGGTTCTTGAAGGGAAAGATGTAACTCTGTGAGATGAACTAACAGAACACAGAGCAGTTTCTCAGAAAGTTTCCTTCCAGTTTTGAACGGAAGATATTTCCTTTTTCACCATAGCCCTCTATGGGCTTCCAAATATCCCTTTGCCAATTCCACAAGAACAGCCTTAGCGAAAGGCTTCTTGAAAGGAAAGATGTAACTCTGTGAGATGAATTAACAGAACACAGAGCAGTTTCTCAGAAAGCTTCTTTCCAGTTTTGAACGGAAGATATTTCCTTTTTCACCATAGCCCTCTATGGGCTTCCAAATATCCCTTTGCCAATTCCACAAGAACAGCCTTAGCGAAAGGCTTCTTGAAGGAAAAGATGTAACTCTGTGAGATGAATTAACAGAACACAGAGCAGTTTCTCAGAAAGCTTCTTTCCAGTTTTGAACGGAAGATATTTCCTTTTTCACCATAGCCCTCTATGGGCTTCCAAATATCCCTTTGCCAATTCCACAAGAACAGCCTTAGCGAAAGGTTTCTTGAAGGGAAAGATGTAACTCTGTGAGATTAATTTACAGAACATAGAACAGTTTCTCAGAAAGCTTCTTTCCAGTTTTGAACGGAAGATATTCCCTTTTTCACCATAGCCCTCTATGGGCTTCCAAATATCCCTTTGCCAATTCCACAAGAACAGCCTTAGCGAAAGGCTTCTTGAAGGGAAAGATGTAACTCTGTGAGATGAATTAACAGAACACAGAGCAGTTTCTCAGAAAGCTTCTTTCTAGTTTTGAACGGAAGATATTTCCTTTTTCACCATAGCCCTCTATGGGCTCCCAAATATCCCGTTGCCAATTCCACAAGATCAGCCTTAGCGAAAGGCTTCTTGAAGGGAAAGATGTAACTCTGTGAGATGAATTTACAGAACATAGACCAGTTTCTCAGAAAGCTTCTTTCCAGTTTTGAACGGAAGATATTTCCTTTTTCACCATAGCCCTCTATGGGCTTCCAAATATCCCTTTGCCAATTCCACAAGACCAGCCTTAGCGAAAGGCTTCTTGAAGGGAAAGATGTAACTCTGTGAGATGAATTAACAGAACACAGAGCAGTTTCTCAGAAAGCTTCTTTCCAGTTTTGAACGGAAGATATTTCCTTTTTCACCATAGCCCTCTATGGGCTTCCAAATATCCCTTTGCCAATTCCACAAGAACAGCCTTAGCGAAAGGCTTCTTGAAGGGAAAGATGTAACTCTGTGAGATGAATTAACAGAACACAGAGCAGTTTCTCAGAAAGCTTCTTTCCAGTTTTGAACGGAAGATATTTCCTTTTTCACCATAGCCCTCTATGGGCTTCCAAATATCCCTTTGCCAATTCCACAAGAACAGCCTTAGCGAAAGGCTTCTTGAAGGGAAAGATGTAACTCTGTGAGATGAATTAACAGAACACAGAGCAGTTTCTCAGAAAGCTTCTTTCCAGTTTTGAACGGAAGATATTTCCTTTTTCACCGTAACCCTCTAAGGGCTTCCAAATATCCCTTTGCCAATTCCACAAGAACAGCCTTAGCGAAAGGCTTCTTGAAGGGAACGATGTAACTCTGTGAGATGAATTAACAGAACACAGAGCAGTTTCTCAGAAAGCTTCTTTCCAGTTTTGAACGGAAGATATTTCCTTTTTCACCATAGCCCTCTATGGGCTTCCAAATATCCCTTTGCCAATTCCACAAGAACAGCCTTAGCGAAAGGGTTCTTGAAGGGAAAGATGTAACTCTGTGAGATGAACTAACAGAACACAGAGCAGTTTCTCAGAAAGCTTCCTTCCAGTTTTGAACGGAAGATATTTCCTTTTTCACCATAGCCCTCTATGGGCTTCCAAATATCCCTTTGCCAATTCCACAAGAACAGCCTTAGCGAAAGGCTTCTTGAAAGGAAAGATGTAACTCTGTGAGATGAATTAACAGAACACAGAGCAGTTTCTCAGAAAGCTTCTTTCCAGTTTTGAACGGAAGATATTTCCTTTTTCACCATAGCCCTCTATGGGCTTCCAAATATCCCTTTGCCAATTCCACAAGAACAGCCTTAGCGAAAGGCTTCTTGAAGGGAAAGATGTAACTCTGTGAGATGAATTCACAGAACACAGAGCAGTTTCTCAGAAAGCTTCTTTCCAGTTTTGAACGGAAGATATTTCCTTTTTCACCATAGCCTTCTATGGGCTTCCAAATATCCCTTTGCCAATTCCACAAGAACAGCCTTAGCGAAAGGTTTCTTGAAGGGAAAGATGTAACTCTGTGAGATTAATTTACAGAACATAGAACAGTTTCTCAGAAAGCTTCTTTCCAGTTTTGAACGGAAGATATTCCCTTTTTCACCATAGCCCTCTATGGGCTTCCAAATATCCCTTTGCCAATTCCACAAGAACAGCCTTAGCGAAAGGCTTCTTGAAGGGAAAGATGTGACTCTGTGAGATGAATTAACAGAACACAGAGCAGTTTCTCAGAAAGCTTCTTTCTAGTTTTGAACGGAAGATATTTCCTTTTTCACCATAGCCCTCTATGGGCTTCCAAATATCCCGTTGCCAATTCCACAAGATCAGCCTTAGCGAAAGGCTTCTTGAAGGGAAAGATGTAACTCTGTGAGATGAATTTACAGAACATAGAACAGTTTCTCAGAAAGCTTCTTTCCAGTTTTGAACGGAAGATATTTCCTTTTTCACCATAGCCCTCTATGGGCTTCCAAATACCCTTTGCCAATTCCACAAGAACAGCCTTAGCGAAAGGCTTCTTGAAGGGAACGATGTAACCCTGTGAGATGAATTAACAGAACATAGAACAATTTCTCAGAAAGCTTCTTTCCAGTTTTGAACGGAAGATATTTCATTTTTCACCATAGCCCTCTATGGGCTTCCAAATATCCCTTTTCCAATTGCACAAGAACAGCCTTAGCGAAAGGCTTCTGGAAGGGAAAGATGTAAATCTGTGAGATGAATTAACAGAACACAAAGCAGTTTCTCAGAAAGCTTCTTTCCAGTTTTGAACGGAAGATATTTCCTTTTTCACCATAGCCCTCTATGGGATTCCAAATATCCCTTTGCCAATTCCACAAGAACAGCCTTAGCGAAAGGCTTCTTGAAAGGAAAGATGAAACTCTGTGAGATGAATTAACAGAACATAGAACAGTTTCTCAGAAAGCTTCTTTCCAGTTTTGAACGGAAGATATTTCCTTTTTCACCATAGCCCTCTATGGGCTTCCAAATATCCCGTTGCCAATTCCACAAGAACAGCCTTAGCGAAAGGCTTCTTGAAGGGAAAGATGTAACTCTGTGAGATGAATTAACAGAACACAGAGCAGTTTCTCAGAAAGCTTCTTTCCAGTTTTGAACGGAAGATATTTCCTTTTTCACCATAGCCCTCTATGGGCTTCCAAATATCCCTTTGCCAATTCCACAAGAACAGCCTTAGCGAAAGGTTTCTTGAAGGGAAAGATGTAACACTGTGAGATGAATTTACAGAACATAGAACAGTTTCTCAGAAAGCTCCTTTCCAGTTTTGAACGGAAGATATTTCCTTGTTCACCATAGCCCTCTATGGGCTTCCAAATATCCCTTTGCCAATTCCACAAGAAGAGCCTTAGCGAAAGGCTTCTTGAAGGGAAAGATGTAACTCTGTGAGATGAATTAACAGAACACAGAGCAGTTTCTCAGAAAGCTTCTTTCCAGTTTTGAACGGAAGATATTTCCATTTTCACCATAGCCCTCTATGGGCTTCCAAATATCCCTTTGCCAATTCCACAAGAACAGCCTTAGCGAAAGGCTTCTTGAAGGGAAAGATGTAACTCTGTGAGATGAATTAACAGAACACAGAGCAGTTTCTCAGAAAGCTTCTTTCCAGTTTTGAACGGAAGATATTTCCTTTTTCACCATAGCCCTCTATGGGCTTCCAAATATCCCGTTGCCAATTCCACAAGAAGAGCCTTAGCGAAAGGCTTCTTGAAGGGAAAGATGTAACTCTGTGAGATGAATTTACAGAACATAGAACAGTTTCTCAGAAAGCTTCTTTCCAGTTTTGAACGGAAGATATTTCCTTTTTCACCATAGCCCTCTATGGGCTTCCAAATATCCCTTTGCCAATTCCACAAGAACAGCCTTAGCGAAAGGCTTCTTGAAGGGAAAGATGTAACTCTGTGAGATGAATTAACAGAACACAGAGCAGTTTCTCAGAAAGCTTCTTTCCAGTTTTGAACGGAAGATATTTCCTTTTTCATCATAACCCTCTAAGGGCTTCCAAATATCCCTTTGCCATTTCCACAAGAACAGCCTTAGCGAAAGGCTTCTTGAAGGGAACGATGTAACTCTGTGAGATGAATTAACAGAACACAGAGCAGTTTCTCAGAAAGCTTCTTTCCAGTTTTGAACGGAAGATATTTCCTTTTTCACCATAGCCCTCTATGGGCTTCCAAATATCCCTTTGCCAATTCCACAAGAACAGCCTTAGCGAAAGGGTTCTTGAAGGGAAAGATGTAACTCTGTGAGATGAACTAACAGAACACAGAGCATTTTCTCAGAAAGCTTCCTTCCAGTTTTGAACGGAAGATATTTCCTTTTTCACCATAGCCCTCTATTGGCTTCCAAATATCCCTTCGCCAATTCTACAAGAACAGCCTTAGCGAAAGGCTTCTTGAAAGGAAAGATGTAACTCTGTGAGATGAATTAACAGAACACAGAGCAGTTTCTCAGAAAGCTTCTTTCCAGTTTTGAACGGAAGATATTTCCTTTTTCACCATAGCCCTCTATGGGCTTCCAAATATCCCTTTGCCAATTCCACAAGAACAGCCTTAGCGAAAGGCTTCTTGAAGGGAAAGATGTAACTCTGTGAGATGAATTCACAGAACACAGAGCAGTTTCTCAGAAAGCTTCTTTCCAGTTTTGAACGGAAGATATTTCCTTTTTCACCATAGCCTTCTATGGGCTTCCAAATATCCCTTTGCCAATTCCACAAGAACAGCCTTAGCGAAAGGTTTCTTGAAGGGAAAGATGTAACTCTGTGAGATTAATTTACAGAACATAGAACAGTTTCTCAGAAAGCTTCTTTCCAGTTTTGAACGGAAGATATTCCCTTTTTCACCATAGCCCTCTATGGGCTTCCAAATATCCCTTTGCCAATTCCACAAGAACAGCCTTAGCGAAAGGCTTCTTGAAGGGAAAGATGTAACTCTGTGAGATGAATTAACAGAACACAGAGCAGTTTCTCAGAAAGCTTCTTTCCAGTTTTGAACGGAAGATATTTCCTTTTTCACCATAGCCCTCTATGGGCTTCCAAATATCCCTTTGCCAATTCCACAAGAACAGCCTTAGCGAAAGGTTTCTTGAAGGGAAAGATGTAACACTGTGAGATGAATTTACAGAACATAGAACAGTTTCTCAGAAAGCTTCTTTCCAGTTTTGAACGGAAGATATTTCCTTGTTCACCATAGCCCTCTATGGGCTTCCAAATATCCCTTTGCCAATTCCACAAGAACAGCCTTAGCGAAAGGCTTCTTGAAGGGAAAGATGTAACTCTGTGAGATGAATTTACAGAACATAGAACAGTTTCTCAGAAAGCTTCTTTCCAGTTTTGAACGGAAGATATTTCCTTTTTCACCATAGCCCTCTATGGGCTTCCAAATATCCCTTTGCCAATTCCACAAGAACAGCCTTAGCGAAAGGCTTCTTGAAGGGAAAGATGTAACTCTGTGAGATGAATTAACAGAACACAGAGCAGTTTCTCAGAAAGCTTCTTTCCAGTTTTGAACGGAAGATATTTCCTTTTTCACCATAACCCTCTAAGGGCTTCAAAATATCCCTTTGCCAATTCCACAAGAACAGCCTTAGCGAAAGGCTTCTTGAAGGGAACGATGTAACACTGTGAGATGAATTAACAGAACACAGAGCAGTTTCTCAGAAAGCTTCTTTCCAGTTTTGAAAGGAAGATATTTCCTTTTTCACCATAGCCCTCTATGGGCTTCCAAATATCCCTTTGCCAATTCCACAAGAACAGCCTTAGCGAAAGGGTTCTTGAAGGGAAAGATGTAACTCTGTGAGATGAACTAACAGAACACAGAGCAGTTTCTCATAAAATTTCCTTCCAGTTTTGAACGGAAGATATTTCCTTTTTCACCATAGCCCTCTATGGGCTTCCAAATATCCCTTTGCCAATTCCACAAGAACAGCCTTAGCGAAAGGCTTCTTGAAAGGAAAGATGTAACTCTGTGAGATGAATTAACAGAACACAGAGCAGTTTCTCAGAAAGCTTCTTTCCAGTTTTGAACGGAAGATATTTCCTTTTTCACCATAGCCCTCTATGGGCTTCCAAATATCCCTTTGCCAATTCCACAAGAACAGCCTTAGCGAAAGGCTTCTTGAAGGAAAAGATGTAACTCTGTGAGATGAATTAACAGAACACAGAGCAGTTTCTCAGAAAGCTTCTTTCCAGTTTTGAACGGAAGATATTTCCTTTTTCACCATAGCCCTCTATGGGCTTCCAAATATCCCTTTGCCAATTCCACAAGAACAGCCTTAGCGAAAGGTTTCTTGAAGGGAAAGATGTAACTCTGTGAGATTAATTTACAGAACATAGAACAGTTTCTCAGAAAGCTTCTTTCCAGTTTTGAACGGAAGATATTCCCTTTTTCACCATAGCCCTCTATGGGCTTCCAAATATCCCTTTGCCAATTCCACAAGAACAGCCTTAGCGAAAGGCTTCTTGAAGGGAAAGATGTAACTCTGTGAGATGAATTAACAGAACACAGAGCAGTTTCTCAGAAAGCTTCTTTCTAGTTTTGAACGGAAGATATTTCCTTTTTCACCATAGCCCTCTATGGGCTCCCAAATATCCCGTTGCCAATTCCACAAGATCAGCCTTAGCGAAAGGCTTCTTGAAGGGAAAGATGTAACTCTGTGAGATGAATTTACAGAACATAGACCAGTTTCTCAGAAAGCTTCTTTCCAGTTTTGAACGGAAGATATTTCCTTTTTCACCATAGCCCTCTATGGGCTTCCAAATATCCCTTTGCCAATTCCACAAGACCAGCCTTAGCGAAAGGCTTCTTGAAGGGAAAGATGTAACTCTGTGAGATGAATTAACAGAACACAGAGCAGTTTCTCAGAAAGCTTCTTTCCAGTTTTGAACGGAAGATATTTCCTTTTTCACCATAGCCCTCTATGGGCTTCCAAATATCCCTTTGCCAATTCCACAAGAACAGCCTTAGCGAAAGGCTTCTTGAAGGGAAAGATGTAACTCTGTGAGATGAATTAACAGAACACAGAGCAGTTTCTCAGAAAGCTTCTTTCCAGTTTTGAACGGAAGATATTTCCTTTTTCACCATAGCCCTCTATGGGCTTCCAAATATCCCTTTGCCAATTCCACAAGAACAGCCTTAGCGAAAGGGTTCTTGAAGGGAAAGATGTAACTCTGTGAGATGAATTAACAGAACACAGAGCAGTTTCTCAGAAAGTTTCCTTCCAGTTTTGAACGGAAGATATTTCCTTTTTCACCATAGCCCTCTATGGGCTTCCAAATATCCCTTTGCCAATTCCACAAGAACAGCCTTAGCGAAAGGCTTCTTGAAGGGAAAGATGTAACTCTGTGAGATGAATTAACAGAACACAGAGCAGTTTCTCAGAAAGCTTCTTTCCAGTTTTGAACGGAAGATATTTCCTTTTTCACCATAGCCCTCTATGGGCTTCCAAATATCCCGTGGCCAATTCCACAAGAACAGCCTTAGCGAAAGGCTTCTTGAAGGGAAAGATGTAACTCTGTGAGATGAATTAACAGAACACAGAGCAGTTTCTCAGAAAGCTTCTTTCCAGTTTTGAACGGAAGATATTTCCTTTTTCACCATAGCCCTCTATGGGCTTCCAAATATCCCGTTGCCAATTCCACAAGAACAGCCTTAGCGAAAGGCTTCTTGAAGGGAAAGATGTAACTCTGTGAGATGAATTTACAGAATATAGAACAGTTTCTCAGAAAGCTTCTTTCCAGTTTTGAACGGAAGATATTTCCTTTTTCACCATAGCCCTCTATGGGCTTCCAAATATCCCTTTGCCAATTCCACAAGAACAGCCTTAGCGAAAGGCTTCTTGAAGGGAAAGATGTAACTCTGTGAGATGAATTAAGAGAACACAGAGCAGTTTCTCAGAAAGCTTCTTTCCAGTTTTGAACGGAAGATATTTCCTTTTTCACCATAGCCCTCTATGGGCTTCCAAATATCCCTTTGCCAATTCCACAAGAACAGCCTTAGCGAAAGGCTTCTTAAAGGGAACGATGTAACTCTGTGAGATGAATTAACAGAACACAGAGCAGTTTCTCAGAAAGCTTCTTTCCAGTTTTGAACGGAAGATATTTCCTTTTTCACCATAGCCCTCTATGGGCTTCCAAATATCCCTTTGCCAATTCCACAAGAACAGCCTTAGCGAAAGGTTTCTTGAAGGGAAAGATGTAACTCTGTGAGATTAATTTACAGAACATAGAACAGTTTCTCAGAAAGCTTCCTTCCAGTTTTGAACGGAAGATATTTCCTTTTTCACCATAGCCCTCTATGGGCTTCCAAATATCCCTTTGCCAATTCCACAAGAACAGCCTTAGCGAAAGGCTTCTTGAAAGGAAAGATGTAACTCTGTGAGATGAATTAACAGAACACAGAGCAGTTTCTCAGAAAGCTTCTTTCCAGTTTTCAACGGAAGATATTTCCTTTTTCACCATAGCCCTCTATGGGCTTCCAAATATCCCTTTGCCAATTCCACAAGAACAGCCTTAGCGAAAGGCTTCTTGAAGGGAAAGATGTAACTCTGTGAGATGAATTAACAGAACACAGAGCAGTTTCTCAGAAAGCTTCTTTCCAGTTTTGAACGGAAGATATTTCCTTTTTCACCATAGCCCTCTATGGGCTTCCAAATATCCCTTTGCCAATTCCACAAGAACAGCCTTAGCGAAAGGTTTCTTGAAGGGAAAGATGTAATTCTGTGAGATTAATTTACAGAACATAGAACAGTTTCTCAGAAAGCTTCTTTCCAGTTTTGAACGGAAGATATTCCCTTTTTCACCATGGCCCTCTATGGGCTTCCAAATATCCCTTTGCCAATTCCACAAGAACAGCCTTAGCGAAAGGCTTCTTGAAGGGGAAGATGTAACTCTGTGAGATGAATTAACAGAACACAGAGCAGTTTCTCAGAAAGCTACTTTCTAGTTTTGAACGGAAGATATTTCCTTTTTCACCATAGCCCTCTATGGGCTCCCAAATATCCCGTTGCCAATTCCACAAGATCAGCCTTAGCGAAAGGCTTCTTGAAGGGAAAGATGTAACTCTGTGAGATGAATTTACAGAACATAGAGCAGTTTCTCAGAAAGCTTCTTTCCAGTTTTGAACGGAAGATATTTCCTTTTTCACCATAGCCCTCTATGGGCTTCCAAATATCCCTTTGCCAATCCACAAGACCAGCCTTAGCGAAAGGCTTCTTGAAGGGAAAGATGTAACTCTGTGAGATGAATTAACAGAACACAGAGCAGTTTCTCAGAAAGCTTCTTTCCAGTTTTGAACGGAAGATATTTCCTTTTTCACCATAGCCCTCTATGGGCTTCCAAATATCCCTTTGCCAATTCCACAAGAACAGCCTTAGCGAAAGGCTTCTTGAAGGGAAAGATGTAACTCTGTGAGATGAATTAACAGAACACAGAGCAGTTTCTCAGAAAGCTTCTTTCCAGTTTTGAACGGAAGATATTTCCTTTTTCACCATAGCCCGCTATGGGCTTCTAAATATCCCTTTGCCAATTCCACAAGAACAGCCTTAGCGAAAGGGTTCTTGAAGGGAAAGATGTAACTCTGTGAGATGAATTAACAGAACACAGAGCAGTTTCTCAGAAAGCTTCCTTCCAGTTTTGAACGGAAGATATTTCCTTTTTCACCATAGCCCTCTATGGGCTTCCAAATATCCCTTTGGCAATTCCACAAGAACAGCCTTAGCGAAAGGCTTCTTGAAGGGAAAGATGTAACTCTGTGAGATGAATTAACAGAACACAGAGCAGTTTCTCAGAAAGCTTCTTTCCAGTTTTGAACGGAAGATATTTCCTTTTTCACCATAGCCCTCTATGGGCTTCCAAATATCCCTTTGCCAATTCCACAAGAACAGCCTTAGCGAAAGGCTTCTTGAAGGGAAAGATGTAACTCTGTGAGATGAATTAACAGAACACAGAGCAGTTTCTCAGAAAGCTTCTTTCCAGTTTTGAACGGAAGATATTTCCTTTTTCACCATAGCCCTCTATGGGCTTCCAAATATCCCGTTGCCAATTCCACAAGAACAGCCTTAGCGAAAGGCTTCTTGAAGGGAAAGATGTAACTCTGTGAGATGAATTTACAGAATATAGAACAGTTTCTCAGAAAGCTTCTTTCCAGTTTTGAACGGAAGATATTTCCTTTTTCACCATAGCCCTCTATGAGCTTCCAAATATCCCTTTGCCAATTCCTCAAGAACAGCCTTAGCGAAAGGCTTCTTGAAGGGAAAGATGAAACTCTGTGAGATGAATTCACAGAACACAGAGCAGTTTCTCAGAAAGCTTCTTTCCAGTTTTGAACGGAAGATATTTCCTTTTTCACCATAGCCCTCTATGGGCTTCCAAATATCCCTTTGCCAATTCCACAAGAACAGCCTTAGCGAAAGGCTTCTTGAAGGGAAAGATGTAACTCTGTGAGATGAATTAACAGAACACAGAGCAGTTTCTCAGAAAGCTTCTTTCCAGTTTTGAACGGAAGATATTTCCTTTTTCACCGTAGCCCTCTATGGGCTTCCAAATATCCCTTTGCCAATTCCACAAGAACAGCCTTAGCGAAAGGCTTCTTGAAGGGAAAGATGTAACTCTGTGAGATGAATTAACAGAACACAGAGCAGTTTCTCAGAAAGTTTCCTTCCAGTTTTGAACGGAAGATATTTCCTTTTTCACCATAGCCCTCTATGGGCTTCCAAATATCCCTTTGCCAATTCCACAAGAACATCCTTAGCGAAAGTCTTCTTGAAAGGAAAGATGTAACTCTGTGAAATGAATTAACAGAACACAGAGCAGTTTCTCAGAAAGCTTCTTTCCAGTTTTGAACGGAAGATATTTCCTTATTCACCATAGCCCTCTATGGGCTTCCAAATATCCCTTTGCCAATTCCACAAGAACAGCCTTAGCGAAAGGCTTCTTGAAGGGAAAGATGTAACTCTGTGAGATGAATTCACAGAACACAGAGCAGTTTCTCAGAAAGCTTCTTTCCAGTTTTGAACGGAAGATATTTCCTTTTTCACCATAGCCCTCTATGGGCTTCCAAATATCCCTTTGCCAATTCCACAAGAACAGCCTTAGCGAAAGCTTTCTTGAAGGGAAAGATGTAACTCTGTGAGATTAATTTACAGAACATAGAACAGTTTCTCAGAAAGCTTCTTTCCAGTTTTGAACGGAAGATATTCCCTTTTTCACCATAGCCCTCTATGGGCTTCCAAATATCCCTTTGCCAATTCCACAAGAACAGCCTTAGCGAAAGGCTTCTTGAAGGGAAAGATGTAACTCTGTGAGATGAATTAACAGAACACAGAGCAGTTTCTCAGAAAGCTTCTTTCTAGTTTGGAACGGAAGATATTTCCTTTTTCACCATAGCCCTCTATGGGCTTCCAAATATCCCGTTGCCAATTCCACAAGATCAGCCTTAGCGAAAGGCTTCTTGAAGGGAAAGATGTAACTCTGTGAGATGAATTTACAGAACATAGAACAGTCTCTCAGAAAGCTTCTTTCCAGTTTTGAACGGAAGATATTTCCTTTTTCACCATAGCCCTCTATGGGCTTCCAAATATCCCTTTGCCAATTCCACAAGACCAGCCTTAGCGAAAGGCTTCTTGAAGGGAAAGATGTAACTCTGTGAGATGAATTCACAGAACACAGAGCAGTTTCTCAGAAAGCTTCTTTCCAGTTTTGAACGGAAGATATTTCCTTTTTCACCATAGCCCTCTATGGGCTTCCAAATATCCCTTTGCCAATTCCACAAGAACAGCCTTAGCGAAAGGCTTCTTGAAGGGAAAGATGTAACTGTGAGATGAATTCACAGAACACAGAGCAGTTTCTCAGAAAGCTTCTTTCCAGTTTTGAACGGAAGATATTTCCTTTTTCACCATAGCCCTCTATGGGCTTCCAAATATCCCTTTGCCAATTCCTCAAGAACAGCCTTAGCGAAAGGCTTCTTGAAGGGAAAGATGTAACTCTGTGAGATGAATTAACAGAACACAGAGCAGTTTCTCAGAAAGCTTCTTTACAGTTTTGAACGGAAGGTATTTCCTTTTTCACCATAGCCCTCTATGGGTTTCCAAATATCCCGTTGCCAATTCCACAAGAACAGCCTTAGCGAAAGGCTTCTTGAAGGGAAAGATGTAACTCTGTGATATGAATTAACAGAACACAGAGCAGTTTCTCAGAAAGCTTCTTTCCACTTTTGAACGGAAGATATTTCCTTTTTCACCATAGCCCTCTATGGGCTTCCAAATATCCCTTTGCCAATTCCACAAGAACAGCCTTAGCGAAAGTCTTCTTGAAGGGAAAGATGTAACTCTGTGAGATGAATTAACAGAACATAGAACAGTTTCTCAGAAAGCTTCTTTCCAGTTTTGAACGGAAGATATTTCCTTTTTCACCATAGCCCTCTATGGGCTTCCAAATATCCCGTTGCGAATTCCACAAGAACAGAATTAGCGAAAGGCTTCTTGAAGGGAAAGATGTAACTCTGTGATATGAATTAACAGAACACAGAGCAGTTTCTCAGAAAGCTTCTTTCCAGTTTTGAACGGAAGATATTTCCTTTTTCACCATAGCCCTCTATGGGCTTCCAAATATCCCTTTGCCAATTCCACAAGAACAGACATAGCGAAAGGCTTCTTGAAGGGAAAGATGTAACTCTGTGAGATGAATTAACAGAACACAGAGCAGGTTCTCAGAAAGCTTCCTTCCAGTTTTGAACGGAAGATATTTCCTTTTTCACCATAGCCCTCTATGGGCTTCCAAATATCCCTTTGCCAATTCCACAATAACAGCCTTATCGAAAGGCTTCTTGAAAGGAAAGATGTAACTCTGTGAGATGAATTAACAGAACACAGAGCAGTTTCTCAGAAAGCTTCTTTTCAGTTTTGAACGGAAAATATTTCTTTTTGCACCGTAGCCCTCTATGGGCTTCCAAATATCCCGTTGCCAATTCCACAAGAACAGCCTTAGCGAAAGGCTTCTTGAAGGGAACGGTGTAACTCTGTGAGATGAATTAACAGAACATAGAACAGTTTCTCAGAAAGCTTCTTTCCAGTTTTGAACGGAAGATATTTCCTTTTTCACCATAGCCCTCTATGGGCTTCCAAATATCCCTTTGCCAATTGCACAAGAACAGCCTTAGCGAAAGGCTTCTGGAAGGGAAAGATGTAACTCTGTGAGATGAATTAACAGAACACAAAGCAGTTTCTCAGAAAGCTTCTTTCCAGTTTTGAACGGAAGATATTTCCTTTTTCACCATAGCCCTCTATGGGCTTCCAAATATCCCTTTGCCAATTCCACAAGAACAGCCTTAGCGAAAGGCTTCTTGAAAGGAAAGATGTAATTCTGTGAGATGAATTAACAGAACATAGAACAGTTTCTCATAAAGCTTCTTTCCAGTTTTGAACGGAAGATATTTCCTTTTTCACCATAGCCCTCTATGGGCTTCCAATTATCCCGTTGCCAATTCCACAAGAACAGCCTTAGCGAAAGGCTTCTTGAAGGGAAAGATGTAACTCTGTGAGATGAATTAAGAGAACACAGAGCAGTTTCTCAGAAAGCTTCTTTCCAGTTTTGAACGGAAGATATTTCCTTTTTCACCATAGCCCTCTATGGGCTTCCAAATATCCCGTTGCCAATTCCACAAGAACAGCCTTAGCGAAAGGTTTCTTGAAGGGAAAGATGTAACTCTTTGAGATGAATTTACAGAACATAGAACAGTTTCTCAGAAAGCTTCTTTCCAGTTTTGAACGGAAGATATTTCCTTTTTCACCATAGCCCTCTATGGGCTTCCAAATATCCCGTTGCCAATTCCACAAGAACAGCCTTAGCGAAAGGCTTCTTGAAGGGAAAGATGTAACTCTGTGAGATGAATTTACAGAACACAGAGCAGTTTCTCAGAAAGCTTCTTTCCAGTTTTGAACGGAAGATATTTCCTTTTTCACCATAGCCCTCTATGGGCTTCCAAATATCCCTTTGCCAATTCCACAAGAACAGCCTTAGCGAAAGGCTTCTTGAAGGGAAAGATGTAACTCTGTGAGATGAATTAACAGAACACAGAGCAGTTTCTCAGAAAGCTTCTTTCCAGTTTTGAACGGAAGATATTTCCTTTTTCACCATAGCCCTCTATGGGCTTCCAAATATCCCGTTTCCAATTCCACAAGAACAGCCTTAGCGAAAGGCTTCTTGAAGGGAAAGATGTAACTCTGTGAGATGAATTTACAGAACATAGAACAGTTTCTCAGAAAACTTATTTCCAGTTTTGAACGGAAGATATTTCCTTTTTCACCATAGCCCTCTATGGGCTTCCAAATATCCCTTTGCCAATTCCACAAGAACAGCCTTAGCGAAAGGCTTCTTGAAGGGAACGATGTAACTCTGTGAGATGAATTAACAGAACACAGAGCAGTTTCTCAGAAAGCTTCTTTCCAGTTTTGAACGGAAGATATTTCCTTTTTCACCATAGCCCTCTATGGGCTTCCAAATATCCCTTTGCCAATTCCACAAGAACAGCCTTAGCGAAAGGGTTCTTGAAGGGAAAGATGTAACTCTGTGAGATGAATTAACAGAACACAGAGCAGTTTCTCAGAAAGCTTCCTTCCAGTTTTGAACGGAAGATATTTCCTGTTTCACCATAGCCCTCTATGGGCTTCCAAATATCCCTTTGCCAATTCCACAAGAACAGCCTTAGCGAAAGGCTTCTTGAAAGGAAAGATGTAACTCTGTGAGATGAATTAACAGAACACAGAGCAGTTTCTCAGAAAGCTTCTTTCCAGTTTTGAACGGAAGATATTTCCTTTTTCACCATAGCCCTCTATGGGCTTCCAAATATCCCTTTGCCAATTCCACAATAACAGCCTTAGCGAAAGGCTTCTTGAAGGGAAAGATGTAACTCTGTGAGATGAATTAACAGAACACAGAGCAGTTTCTCAGAAAGCTTCTTTCCAGTTTTGAACGGAAGATATTTCCTTTTTCACCATAGCCCTCTATGGGCTTCCAAATATCCCGTTGCCAATTCCACAAGAACAGCCTTAGCGAAAGGCTTCTTGAAGGGAAAGATGTAACTCTGTGAGATGAATTAACAGAACACAGAGCAGTTTCCCAGAAAGCTTCTTTCCAGTTTTGAACGGAAGATATTTCCTTTTTCACCATAGCCCACTATGGGCTTCCAAATACCCCTTTGCCAATTCCACAAGAACAGCCTTAGCGAAAGGCTTCTTGAAGGGAAAGATGTAACTCTGTGAGATGAATTAACAGAACATAGAACAGTTTCTCAGAAAACTTCTTTCCAGTTTTGAACGGAAGATATTTCCTTTTTCACCATAGCCCTCTATGGGCTTCCAAATATCCCTTTGCCAATTACACAAGAACAGCCTTAGCGAAAGGCTTCTTGAAGGGAAAGATGTAACTCTGTGAGATGAATTAACAGAACACAAAGCAGTTTCTCAGAAAGCTTCTTTCCAGTTTTGAACGGAAGATATTTCCTTTTTCACCATAGCCCTCTATGGGCTTCCAAATATCCCTTTGCCAATTCCACAAGAACAGCCTTAGCGAAAGGCTTCTTGAAAGGAAAGATGTAACTCTGTGAGATGAATTAACAGAACACAGAGCAGTTTCTCAGAAAGCTTCTTTCCAGTTTTGAACGGAAGATATTTCCTTTTTCACCATAGCCCTCTATGGGCTTCCAAATATCCCTTTGCCAATTCCACAAGAACAGCCTTAGCGAAAGGCTTCTTGAGGGGAAAGATGTAACTCTGTGAGATGAATTAACAGAACACAGAACAGTTTCTCAGAAAGCTTCTTTCCAGTTTTGAACGGAAGATATTTCCTTTTTCACCATAGCCCTCTAAGGGCTTCCAAATATCCCTTTGCCAATTCCACAAGAACAGCCTTAGCGAAAGGCTTCTTGAAGGGAAAGATGTAACTCTGTGAGATGAATTAACAGAACACAGAGCAGTTTCTCAGAAAGCTTCTTTCCAGTTTTGAACGGAAGATATTTCCTTTTTCACCATAGCCCTCTATGGGCTTCCAAATATCCCTTTGCTAATTCCACAAGAACAGCCTTAGCGAAAGGTTTCTTGAAGGGAAAGATGTAACTCTGTGAGATGAGTTTACAGAACATAGAACAGTTTCTCAGAAAGTTTCTTTCCAGTTTTGAACGGAAGATATTTCCTTTTTCACCATAGCCCTGTATGGGCTTCCAAATATCCCTTTGCCAATTCCACAAGAACAGCCTTAGCGAAAGGCTTCTTGAAGGGAAAGATGTAACTCTGTGAGATGAATTAACAGAACACAGAGCAGTTTCTCACAAAGCTTCTTTCCAGTTTTGAACGGAAGATATTTCCTTTTTCACCATAGCCCTCTATGGGCTTCCAAATATCCCGTTGCCAATTCCACAAGAACAGCCTTAGCGAAAGGATTCTTGAAGGGAAAGATGTAACTCTGTGAGATGAATTAACAGAACACAGAGCAGTTTCTCAGAAAGCTTCTTTCCAGTTTTGAACGGAAGATATTTCCTTTTTCACCATAACCCTCTATGGGCTTCCAAATATCCCGTTGCCAATTCCACAAGAACAGCCTTAGCGAAAGGCTTCTTGAAGGGAAAGATGTAACTCTGTGAGATGAATTTACAGAACATAGAACAGTTTCTCAGAAAGCTTCTTTCCAGTTTTGAACGGAAGATATTTCCTTTTTCACCATAGCCCTCTATGGGCTTCCAAATATCCCTTTGCCAATTCCACAAGAACAGACATAGCGAAAGGCTTCTTGAAGGGAAAGATGTAACTCTGTGAGATGAATTAACAGAACACAGAGCAGTTTCTCAGAAAGCTTCTTTCCAGTTTTGAACGGAAGATATTTCCTTTTTCACCATAGCCCTCTATGGGCTTCCAAATATCCCTTTGCCAATTACACAAGAACAGCCTTAGCGAAAGGCTTCTTGAAGGGAAAGATGTAACTCTGTGAGATGAATTAACAGAACACAGAGCAGTTTCTCAGAAAGCTTCCTTCCAGTTTTGAACGGAAGATATTTCCTTTTTCACCATAGCCCTCTATGGGCTTCCAAATATCCCTTTGCCAATTCCACAAGAACAGCCTTAGCGAAAGGCTTCTTGAAAGGAAAGATGTAACTCTGTGAGATGAATTAACAGAACACAGAGCAGTTTCTCAGAAAGCTTCTTTCCAGTTTTGAACGGAAGATATTTCCTTTTTCACCATAGCCCTCTAGGGGCTTCCAAATATCCCTTTGCCAATTCCACAAGAACAGCCTTAGCGAAAGGCTTCTTGAAGGGAAAGATGTAACTCTGTGAGATGAATTAACAGAACACAGAGCAGTTTCTCAGAAAGCTTCTTTCCAGTTTTGAACGGAAGATGTTTCCTTTTTCACCATAGCCCTCTATGGGCTTCCAAATATCCCGTTGCCAATTCCACAAGAACAGCCTTAGCGAAAGGCTTCTTGAAGGGAAAGATGTAACTCTGTGAGATGAATTAACAGAACACAGAGCAGTTTCCCAGAAAGCTTCTTTCCAGTTTTGAACGGAAGATATATCCTTTTTCACCATAGCCCACTATGGGCTTCCAAATATCCCTTTGCCAATTCCACAAGAACAGCCTTAGCGAAAGGCTTCTTGAAGGGAAAGATGTAACTCTGTGAGATGAATTAACAGAACATGGAACAGTTTCTCAGAAAGCTTCTTTCCAGTTTTGAACGGAAGATATTTCCTTTTTCACCATAGCCCTCTATGGGCTTCCAAATATCCCTTTGCCAATTCCACAAGAACAGCCTTAGCGAAAGGCTTCTTGAAAGGAAAGATGTAACTCTGTGAGATGAATTAACAGAACACAGAGCAGTTTCTCAGAAAGCTTCTTTCCAGTTTTGAACGGAAGATATTTCCTTTTTCACCATAGCCCTCTAGGGGCTTCCAAATATCCCTTTGCCAATTCCACAAGAACAGCCTTAGCGAAAGGCTTCTTGAAGGGAAAGATGTAACTCTGTGAGATGAATTAACAGAACACAGAGCAGTTTCTCAGAAAGCTTCTTTCCAGTTTTGAACGGAAGATGTTTCCTTTTTCACCATAGCCCTCTATGGGCTTCCAAATATCCCGTTGCCAATTCCACAAGAACAGCCTTAGCGAAAGGCTTCTTGAAGGGAAAGATGTAACTCTGTGAGATGAATTAACAGAACACAGAGCAGTTTCCCAGAAAGCTTCTTTCCAGTTTTGAACGGAAGATATATCCTTTTTCACCATAGCCCACTATGGGCTTCCAAATATCCCTTTGCCAATTCCACAAGAACAGCCTTAGCGAAAGGCTTCTTGAAGGGAAAGATGTAACTCTGTGAGATGAATTAACAGAACATGGAAAAGTTTCTCAGAAAGCTTCTTTCCAGTTTTGAACGGAAGATATTTCCTTTTTCACCATAGCCCTCTATGGGCTTCCAAATATCCCTTTGCCAATTCCACAAGAACAGCCTTAGCGAAAGGCTTCTTGAAGGGAAAGATGTATCTCTGTGAGATGAATTAAAAGAACACAGAGCAGTTTCTCAGAAAGCTTCTTTCCAGTTTTGAACGGAAGATATTTCCTTTTTCACCATAGCCCTCTATGGGCTTCCAAATATCCCTTTGCCAATTCCACAAGAACAGCCTTAGCGAAAGGCTTCTTGAAGGGAAAGATGTAACTCTGTGAGATGAATTAACAGAACATAGAACAGTTTCTCAGAAAGCTTCTTTCCAGTTTTGAACGGAAGATATTTCCTTTTTCACCATAGCCCTCTATGGGCTTCCAAATATCCCTTTGCCAATTCCACAAGAACAGCCTTAGCGAAAGGGTTCTTGAAGGGAAAGATGTAACTCTGTGAGATGAATTAACAGAACACAGAGCAGTTTCTCCGAAAGCTTCCTTCCAGTTTTGAACGGAAGATATTTCCTTTTTCACCATAGCCCTCTATGGGCTTCCAAATATCCCTTTGCCAATTCCACAAGAACAGCCTTAGCGAAAGGCTTCTTGAAAGGAAAGATGTAACTCTGTGAGATGAATTAACAGAACACAGAGCAGTTTCTCAGAAAGCTTCTTTCCAGTTTTGAACGGAAGATATTTCCTTTTTCACCATAGCCCTCTATGGGCTTCCAAATATCCCTTTGCCAATTACACAAGAACAGCCTTAGCGAAAGGCTTCTTGAAGGGAAAGATGTAACTCTGTGAGATGAATTAACAGAACACAGAGCAGTTTCTCGGAAAGCTTCCTTCCAGTTTTGAACGGAAGATATTTCCTTTTTCACCATAGCCCTCTATGGGCTTCCAAATATCCCTTTGCCAATTCCACAAGAACAGCCTTAGCGAAAGGCTTCTTGAAAGGAAAGATGTAACTCTGTGAGATGAATTAACAGAACACAGAGCAGTTTCTCAGAAAGCTTCTTTCCAGTTTTGAACGGAAGATATTTCCTTTTTCACCATAGCCCTCTAGGGGATTCCAAATATCCCTTTGCCAATTCCACAAGAACAGCCTTAGCGAAAGGCTTCTTGAAGGGAAAGATGTAACTCTGTGAGATGAATTAACAGAACACAGAGCAGTTTCTCAGAAAGCTTCTTTCCAGTTTTGAACGGAAGATGTTTCCTTTTTCACCATAGCCCTCTATTGGCTTCCAAATATCCCGTTGCCAATTCCACAAGAACAGCCTTAGCGAAAGGCTTCTTGAAGGGAAAGATGTAACTCTGTGAGATGAATTAACAGAACACAGAGCAGTTTCCCAGAAAGCTTCTTTCCAGTTTTGAACGGAAGATATATCCTTTTTCACCATAGCCCACTATGGGCTTCCAAATATCCCTTTGCCAATTCCACAAGAACAGCCTTAGCGAAAGGCTTCTTGAAGGGAAAGATGTAACTCTGTGAGATGAATTAACAGAACATGGAACAGTTTCTCAGAAAGCTTCTTTCCAGTTTTGAACGGAAGATATTTCCTTTTTCACCATAGCCCTCTATGGGCTTCCAAATATCCCTTTGCCAATTCCACAAGAACAGCCTTAGCGAAAGGCTTCTTGAAGGGAAAGATGTAACTCTGTGAGATGAATTAAAAGAACACAGAGCAGTTTCTCAGAAAGCTTCTTTCCAGTTTTGAACGGAAGATATTTCCTTTTTCACCATAGCCCTCTATGGGCTTCCAAATATCCCTTTGCCAATTCCACAAGAACAGCCTTAGCGAAAGGCTTCTTGAAGGGAAAGATGTAACTCTGTGAGATGAATTAACAGAACATAGAACAGTTTCTCAGAAAGCTTCTTTCCAGTTTTGAACGGAAGATATTTCCTTTTTCACCATAGCCCTCTATGGGCTTCCAAATATCCCTTTGCCAATTACACAAGAACAGCCTTAGCGAAAGGCTTCTTGAAGGGAAAGATGTAACTCTGTGAGATGAATTAACAGAACACAAAGCAGTTTCTCAGAAAGCTTCTTTCCAGTTTTGAACGGAAGATATTTCCTTTTTCACCATAGCCCTCTATGGGCTTCCAAATATCCCTTTGCCAATTCCACAAGAACAGCCTTAGCGAAAGGCTTCTTGAAAGGAAAGATGTAACTCTGTGAGATGAATTAACAGAACACAGAGCAGTTTCTCAGAAAGCTTCTTTCCAGTTTTGAACGGAAGATGTTTCCTTTTTCACCATAGCCCTCTATGGGCTTCCAAATATCCCTTTGCCAATTCCACAAGAACAGCCTTAGCGAAAGGCTTCTTGAAGGGAAAGATGTAACTCTGTGAGATGAATTAACAGAACACAGAACAGTTTCTCAGAAAGCTTCTTTCCAGTTTTGAACGGAAGATATTTCCTTTTTCACCATAGCCCTCTAAGGGCTTCCAAATATCCCTTTGCCAATTCCACAAGAACAGCCTTAGCGAAAGGCTTCTTGAAGGGAAAGATGTAACTCTGTGAGATGAATTAACAGAACACAGAGCAGTTTCTCAGAAAGCTTCTTTCCAGTTTTGAACGGAAGATGTTTCCTTTTTCACCATAGCCCTCTATGGGCTTCCAAATATCCCGTTGCCAATTCCACAAGAACAGCCTTAGCGAAAGGCTTCTTGAAGGGAAAGATGTAACTCTGTGAGATGAATTAACAGAACACAGAGCAGTTTCCCAGAAAGCTTCTTTCCAGTTTTGAACGGAAGATATATCCTTTTTCACCATAGCCCACTATGGGCTTCCAAATATCCCTTTGCCAATTCCACAAGAACAGCCTTAGCGAAAGGCTTCTTGAAGGGAAAGATGTAACTCTGTGAGATGAATTAACAGAACATGGAACAGTTTCTCAGAAAGCTTCTTTCCAGTTTTGAACGGAAGATATTTCCTTTTTCACCATAGCCCTCTATGGGCTTCCAAATATCCCTTTGCCAATTCCACAAGAACAGCCTTAGCGAAAGGCTTCTTGAAGGGAAAGATGTATCTCTGTGAGATGAATTAAAAGAACACAGAGCAGTTTCTCAGAAAGCTTCTTTCCAGTTTTGAACGGAAGATATTTCCTTTTTCACCATAGCCCTCTATGGGCTTCCAAATATCCCTTTGCCAATTCCACAAGAACAGCCTTAGCGAAAGGCTTCTTGAAGGGAAAGATGTAACTCTGTGAGATGAATTAACAGAACATAGAACAGTTTCTCAGAAAGCTTCTTTCCAGTTTTGAACGGAAGATATTTCCTTTTTCACCATAGCCCTCTATGGGCTTCCAAATATCCCTTTGCCAATTCCACAAGAACAGCCTTAGCGAAAGGGTTCTTGAAGGGAAAGATGTAACTCTGTGAGATGAATTAACAGAACACAGAGCAGTTTCTCCGAAAGCTTCCTTCCAGTTTTGAACGGAAGATATTTCCTTTTTCACCATAGCCCTCTATGGGCTTCCAAATATCCCTTTGCCAATTCCACAAGAACAGCCTTAGCGAAAGGCTTCTTGAAAGGAAAGATGTAACTCTGTGAGATGAATTAACAGAACACAGAGCAGTTTCTCAGAAAGCTTCTTTCCAGTTTTGAACGGAAGATATTTCCTTTTTCACCATAGCCCTCTAGGGGATTCCAAATATCCCTTTGCCAATTCCACAAGAACAGCCTTAGCGAAAGGCTTCTTGAAGGGAAAGATGTAACTCTGTGAGATGAATTAACAGAACACAGAGCAGTTTCTCAGAAAGCTTCTTTCCAGTTTTGAACGGAAGATGTTTCCTTTTTCACCATAGCCCTCTATGGGCTTCCAAATATCCCGTTGCCAATTCCACAAGAACAGCCTTAGCGAAAGGCTTCTTGAAGGGAAAGATGTAACTCTGTGAGATGAATTAACAGAACACAGAGCAGTTTCCCAGAAAGCTTCTTTCCAGTTTTGAACGGAAGATATATCCTTTTTCACCATAGCCCACTATGGGCTTCCAAATATCCCTTTGCCAATTCCACAAGAACAGCCTTAGCGAAAGGCTTCTTGAAGGGAAAGATGTAACTCTGTGAGATGAATTAACAGAACATGGAACAGTTTCTCAGAAAGCTTCTTTCCAGTTTTGAACGGAAGATATTTCCTTTTTCACCATAGCCCTCTATGGGCTTCCAAATATCCCTTTGCCAATTCCACAAGAACAGCCTTAGCGAAAGGCTTCTTGAAGGGAAAGATGTAACTCTGTGAGATGAATTAAAAGAACACAGAGCAGTTTCTCAGAAAGCTTCTTTCCAGTTTTGAACGGAAGATATTTCCTTTTTCACCATAGCCCTCTATGGGCTTCCAAATATCCCTTTGCCAATTCCACAAGAACAGCCTTAGCGAAAGGCTTCTTGAAGGGAAAGATGTAACTCTGTGAGATGAATTAACAGAACATAGAACAGTTTCTCAGAAAGCTTCTTTCCAGTTTTGAACGGAAGATATTTCCTTTTTCACCATAGCCCTCTATGGGCTTCCAAATATCCCTTTGCCAATTACACAAGAACAGCCTTAGCGAAAGGCTTCTTGAAGGGAAAGATGTAACTCTGTGAGATGAATTAACAGAACACAAAGCAGTTTCTCAGAAAGCTTCTTTCCAGTTTTGAACGGAAGATATTTCCTTTTTCACCATAGCCCTCTATGGGCTTCCAAATATCCCTTTGCCAATTCCACAAGAACAGCCTTAGCGAAAGGCTTCTTGAAAGGAAAGATGTAACTCTGTGAGATGAATTAACAGAACACAGAGCAGTTTCTCAGAAAGCTTCTTTCCAGTTTTGAACGGAAGATATTTCCTTTTTCACCATAGCCCTCTATGGGCTTCCAAATATCCCTTTGCCAATTCCACAAGAACAGCCTTAGCGAAAGGCTTCTTGAGGGGAAAGATGTAACTCTGTGAGATGAATTAACAGAACACAGAACAGTTTCTCAGAAAGCTTCTTTCCAGTTTTGAACGGAAGATATTTCCTTTTTCACCATAGCCCTCTAAGGGCTTCCAAATATCCCTTTGCCAATTCCACAAGAACAGCCTTAGCGAAAGGCTTCTTGAAGGGAAAGATGTAACTCTGTGAGATGAATTAACAGAACACAGAGTAGTTTCTCAGAAAGCTTCTTTCCAGTTTTGAACGGAAGATATTTCCTTTTTCACCATAGCCCTCTATGGGCTTCCAAATATCCCTTTGCCAATTCCACAAGAACAGCCTTAGCGAAAGGTTTCTTGAAGGGAAAGATGTAACTCTGTGAGATGAGTTTACAGAACATAGAACAGTTTCTCAGAAAGTTTCTTTCCAGTTTTGAACGGAAGATATTTCCTTTTTCACCATAGCCCTCTATGGGCTTCCAAATATCCCTTTGCCAATTCCACAAGAACAGCCTTAGCGAAAGGCTTCTTGAAGGGAAAGATGTAACTCTGTGAGATGAATTAACAGAACACAGAGCAGTTTCTCACAAAGCTTCTTTCCAGTTTTGAACGGAAGATATTTCCTTTTTCACCATAGCCCTCTATGGGCTTCCAAATATCCCGTTGCCAATTCCACAAGAACAGCCTTAGCGAAAGGATTCTTGAAGGGAAAGATGTAACTCTGTGAGATGAATTAACAGAACACAGAGCAGTTTCTCAGAAAGCTTCTTTCCAGTTTTGAACGGAAGATATTTCCTTTTTCACCATAACCCTCTATGGGCTTCCAAATATCCCGTTGCCAATTCCACAAGAACAGCCTTAGCGAAAGGCTTCTTGAAGGGAAAGATGTAACTCTGTGAGATGAATTTACAGAACATAGAACAGTTTCTCAGAAAGCTTCTTTCCAGTTTTGAACGGAAGATATTTCCTTTTTCACCATAGCCCTCTATGGGCTTCCAAATATCCCTTTGCCAATTCCACAAGAACAGACATAGCGAAAGGCTTCTTGAAGGGAAAGATGTAACTCTGTGAGATGAATTAACAGAACACAGAGCAGTTTCTCAGAAAGCTTCTTTCCAGTTTTGAACGGAAGATATTTCCTTTTTCACCATAGCCCTCTATGGGCTTCCAAATATCCCTTTGCCAATTCCACAAGAACAGCCTTAGCGAAAGGGTTCTTGAAGGGAAAGATGTAACTCTGTGAGATGAATTAACAAACACAGAGCAGTTTCTCAGAAAGCTTCCTTCCAGTTTTGAACGGAAGATATTTCCTTTTTCACCATAGCCCTCTATGGGCTTCCAAATATCCCTTTGCCAATTCCACAAGAACAGCCTTAGCGAAAGGCTTCTTGAAAGGAAAGATGTAACTCTGTGAGATGAATTAACAGAACACAGAGCAGTTTCTCAGAAAGCTTCTTTCCAGTTTTGAACGGAAGATATTTCCTTTTTCACCATAGCCCTCTAGGGGCTTCCAAATATCCCTTTGCCAATTCCACAAGAACAGCCTTAGCGAAAGGCTTCTTGAAGGGAAAGATGTAACTCTGTGAGATGAATTAACAGAACACAGAGCAGTTTCTCAGAAAGCTTCTTTCCAGTTTTGAACGGAAGATGTTTCCTTTTTCACCATAGCCCTCTATGGGCTTCCAAATATCCCGTTGCCAATTCCACAAGAACAGCCTTAGCGAAAGGCTTCTTGAAGGGAAAGATGTAACTCTGTGAGATGAATTAACAGAACACAGAGCAGTTTCCCAGAAAGCTTCTTTCCAGTTTTGAACGGAAGATATATCCTTTTTCACCATAGCCCACTATGGGCTTCCAAATATCCCTTTGCCAATTCCACAAGAACAGCCTTAGCGAAAGGCTTCTTGAAGGGAAAGATGTAACTCTGTGAGATGAATTAACAGAACATGGAACAGTTTCTCAGAAAGCTTCTTTCCAGTTTTGAACGGAAGATATTTCCTTTTTCACCATAGCCCTCTATGGGCTTCCAAATATCCCTTTGCCAATTCCACAAGAACAGCCTTAGCGAAAGGCTTCTTGAAGGGAAAGATGTAACTCTGTGAGATGAATTAAAAGAACACAGAGCAGTTTCTCAGAAAGCTTCTTTCCAGTTTTGAACGGAAGATATTTCCTTTTTCACCATAGCCCTCTATGGGCTTCCAAATATCCCTTTGCCAATTCCACAAGAACAGCCTTAGCGAAAGGCTTCTTGAAGGGAAAGATGTAACTCTGTGAGATGAATTAACAGAACATAGAACAGTTTCTCAGAAAGCTTCTTTCCAGTTTTGAACGGAAGATATTTCCTTTTTCACCATAGCCCTCTATGGGCTTCCAAATATCCCTTTGCCAATTACACAAGAACAGCCTTAGCGAAAGGCTTCTTGAAGGGAAAGATGTAACTCTGTGAGATGAATTAACAGAACACAAAGCAGTTTCTCAGAAAGCTTCTTTCCAGTTTTGAACGGAAGATATTTCCTTTTTCACCATAGCCCTCTATGGGCTTCCAAATATCCCTTTGCCAATTCCACAAGAACAGCCTTAGCGAAAGGCTTCTTGAAAGGAAAGATGTAACTCTGTGAGATGAATTAACAGAACACAGAGCAGTTTCTCAGAAAGCTTCTTTCCAGTTTTGAACGGAAGATATTTCCTTTTTCACCATAGCCCTCTATGGGCTTCCAAATATCCCTTTGCCAATTCCACAAGAACAGCCTTAGCGAAAGGCTTCTTGAGGGGAAAGATGTAACTCTGTGAGATGAATTAACAGAACACAGAACAGTTTCTCAGAAAGCTTCTTTCCAGTTTTGAACGGAAGATATTTCCTTTTTCACCATAGCCCTCTAAGGGCTTCCAAATATCCCTTTGCCAATTCCACAAGAACAGCCTTAGCGAAAGGCTTCTTGAAGGGAAAGATGTAACTCTGTGAGATGAATTAACAGAACACAGAGTAGTTTCTCAGAAAGCTTCTTTCCAGTTTTGAACGGAAGATATTTCCTTTTTCACCATAGCCCTCTATGGGCTTCCAAATATCCCTTTGCCAATTCCACAAGAACAGCCTTAGCGAAAGGCTTCTTGAAGGGAAAGATGTAACTCTGTGAGATGAATTTACAGAACATAGAACAGTTTCTCAGAAAGCTTCTTTCCAGTTTTGAACGGAAGATATTTCCTTTTTCACCATAGCCCTCTATGGGCTTCCAAATATCCCTTTGCCAATTCCACAAGAACAGACATAGCGAAAGGCTTCTTGAAGGGAAAGATGTAACTCTGTGAGATGAATTAACAGAACACAGAGCAGTTTCTCAGAAAGCTTCTTTCCAGTTTTGAACGGAAGATATTTCCTTTTTCACCATAGCCCTCTATGGGCTTCCAAATATCCCTTTGCCAATTCCACAAGAACAGCCTTAGCGAAAGGGTTCTTGAATGGAAAGATGTAACTCTGTGAGATGAATTAACAAACACAGAGCAGTTTCTCAGAAAGCTTCCTTCCAGTTTTGAACGGAAGATATTTCCTTTTTCACCATAGCCCTCTATGGGCTTCCAAATATCCCTTTGCCAATTCCACAAGAACAGCCTTAGCGAAAGGCTTCTTGAAAGGAAAGATGTAACTCTGTGAGATGAATTAACAGAACACAGAGCAGTTTCTCAGAAAGCTTCTTTCCAGTTTTGAACGGAAGATATTTCCTTTTTCACCATAGCCCTCTAGGGGATTCCAAATATCCCTTTGCCAATTCCACAAGAACAGCCTTAGCGAAAGGCTTCTTGAAGGGAAAGATGTAACTCTGTGAGATGAATTAACAGAACACAGAGCAGTTTCTCAGAAAGCTTCTTTCCAGTTTTGAACGGAAGATGTTTCCTTTTTCACCATAGCCCTCTATGGGCTTCCAAATATCCCGTTGCCAATTCCACAAGAACAGCCTTAGCGAAAGGCTTCTTGAAGGGAAAGATGTAACTCTGTGAGATGAATTAACAGAACACAGAGCAGTTTCCCAGAAAGCTTCTTTCCAGTTTTGAACGGAAGATATATCCTTTTTCACCATAGCCCACTATGGGCTTCCAAATATCCCTTTGCCAATTCCACAAGAACAGCCTTAGCGAAAGGCTTCTTGAAGGGAAAGATGTAACTCTGTGAGATGAATTAACAGAACATGGAACAGTTTCTCAGAAAGCTTCTTTCCAGTTTTGAACGGAAGATATTTCCTTTTTCACCATAGCCCTCTATGGGCTTCCAAATATCCCTTTGCCAATTCCACAAGAACAGCCTTAGCGAAAGGCTTCTTGAAGGGAAAGATGTAACTCTGTGAGATGAATTAAAAGAACACAGAGCAGTTTCTCAGAAAGCTTCTTTCCAGTTTTGAACGGAAGATATTTCCTTTTTCACCATAGCCCTCTATGGGCTTCCAAATATCCCTTTGCCAATTCCACAAGAACAGCCTTAGCGAAAGGCTTCTTGAAGGGAAAGATGTAACTCTGTGAGATGAATTAACAGAACATAGAACAGTTTCTCAGAAAGCTTCTTTCCAGTTTTGAACGGAAGATATTTCCTTTTTCACCATAGCCCTCTATGGGCTTCCAAATATCCCTTTGCCAATTACACAAGAACAGCCTTAGCGAAAGGCTTCTTGAAGGGAAAGATGTAACTCTGTGAGATGAATTAACAGAACACAAAGCAGTTTCTCAGAAAGCTTCTTTCCAGTTTTGAACGGAAGATATTTCCTTTTTCACCATAGCCCTCTATGGGCTTCCAAATATCCCTTTGCCAATTCCACAAGAACAGCCTTAGCGAAAGGCTTCTTGAAAGGAAAGATGTAACTCTGTGAGATGAATTAACAGAACACAGAGCAGTTTCTCAGAAAGCTTCTTTCCAGTTTTGAACGGAAGATATTTCCTTTTTCACCATAGCCCTCTATGGGCTTCCAAATATCCCTTTGCTAATTCCACAAGAACAGCCTTAGCGAAAGGCTTCTTGAGGGGAAAGATGTAACTCTGTGAGATGAATTAACAGAACACAGAACAGTTTCTCAGAAAGCTTCTTTCCAGTTTTGAACGGAAGATATTTCCTTTTTCACCATAGCCCTCTAAGGGCTTCCAAATATCCCTTTGCCAATTCCACAAGAACAGCCTTAGCGAAAGGCTTCTTGAAGGGAAAGATGTAACTCTGTGAGATGAATTAACAGAACACAGAGTAGTTTCTCAGAAAGCTTCTTTCCAGTTTTGAACGGAAGATATTTCCTTTTTCACCATAGCCCTCTATGGGCTTCCAAATATCCCTTTGCCAATTCCACAAGAACAGCCTTAGCGAAAGGCTTCTTGAAGGCAAAGATGTAACTCTGTGAGATGAGTTTACAGAACATAGAACAGTTTCTCAGAAAGTTTCTTTCCAGTTTTGAACGGAAGATATTTCCTTTTTCACCATAGCCCTCTATGGGCTTCCAAATATCCCTTTGCCAATTCCACAAGAACAGCCTTAGCGAAAGGCTTCTTGAAGGGAAAGATGTAACTCTGTGAGATGAATTAACAGAACACAGAGCAGTTTCTCACAAAGCTTCTTTCCAGTTTTGAACGGAAGATATTTCCTTTTTCACCATAGCCCTCTATGGGCTTCCAAATATCCCGTTGCCAATTCCACAAGAACAGCCTTAGCGAAAGGATTCTTGAAGGGAAAGATGTAACTCTGTGAGATGAATTAACAGAACACAGAGCAGTTTCTCAGAAAGCTTCTTTCCAGTTTTGAACGGAAGATATTTCCTTTTTCACCATAACCCTCTATGGGCTTCCAAATATCCCGTTGCCAATTCCACAAGAACAGCCTTAGCGAAAGGCTTCTTGAAGGGAAAGATGTAACTCTGTGAGATGAATTTACAGAACATAGAACAGTTTCTCAGAAAGCTTCTTTCCAGTTTTGAACGGAAGATATTTCCTTTTTCACCATAGCCCTCTATGGGCTTCCAAATATCCCTTTGCCAATTCCACAAGAACAGACATAGCGAAAGGCTTCTTGAAGGGAAAGATGTAACTCTGTGAGATGAATTAACAGAACACAGAGCAGTTTCTCAGAAAGCTTCTTTCCAGTTTTGAACGGAAGATATTTCCTTTTTCACCATAGCCCTCTATGGGCTTCCAAATATCCCTTTGCCAATTCCACAAGAACAGCCTTAGCGAAAGGGTTCTTGAAGGGAAAGATGTAACTCTGTGAGATGAATTAACAAACACAGAGCAGTTTCTCAGAAAGCTTCCTTCCAGTTTTGAACGGAAGATATTTCCTTTTTCACCATAGCCCTCTATGGGCTTCCAAATATCCCTTTGCCAATTCCACAAGAACAGCCTTAGCGAAAGGCTTCTTGAAAGGAAAGATGTAACTCTGTGAGATGAATTAACAGAACACAGAGCAGTTTCTCAGAAAGCTTCTTTCCAGTTTTGAACGGAAGATATTTCCTTTTTCACCATAGCCCTCTAGGGGCTTCCAAATATCCCTTTGCCAATTCCACAAGAACAGCCTTAGCGAAAGGCTTCTTGAAGGGAAAGATGTAACTCTGTGAGATGAATTAACAGAACACAGAGCAGTTTCTCAGAAAGCTTCTTTCCAGTTTTGAACGGAAGATGTTTCCTTTTTCACCATAGCCCTCTATGGGCTTCCAAATATCCCGTTGCCAATTCCACAAGAACAGCCTTAGCGAAAGGCTTCTTGAAGGGAAAGATGTAACTCTGTGAGATGAATTAACAGAACACAGAGCAGTTTCCCAGAAAGCTTCTTTCCAGTTTTGAACGGAAGATATATCCTTTTTCACCATAGCCCACTATGGGCTTCCAAATATCCCTTTGCCAATTCCACAAGAACAGCCTTAGCGAAAGGCTTCTTGAAGGGAAAGATGTAACTCTGTGAGATGAATTAACAGAACATGGAACAGTTTCTCAGAAAGCTTCTTTCCAGTTTTGAACGGAAGATATTTCCTTTTTCACCATAGCCCTCTATGGGCTTCCAAATATCCCTTTGCCAATTCCACAAGAACAGCCTTAGCGAAAGGCTTCTTGAAGGGAAAGATGTAACTCTGTGAGATGAATTAAAAGAACACAGAGCAGTTTCTCAGAAAGCTTCTTTCCAGTTTTGAACGGAAGATATTTCCTTTTTCACCATAGCCCTCTATGGGCTTCCAAATATCCCTTTGCCAATTCCACAAGAACAGCCTTAGCGAAAGGCTTCTTGAAGGGAAAGATGTAACTCTGTGAGATGAATTAACAGAACATAGAACAGTTTCTCAGAAAGCTTCTTTCCAGTTTTGAACGGAAGATATTTCCTTTTTCACCATAGCCCTCTATGGGCTTCCAAATATCCCTTTGCCAATTACACAAGAACAGCCTTAGCGAAAGGCTTCTTGAAGGGAAAGATGTAACTCTGTGAGATGAATTAACAGAACACAAAGCAGTTTCTCAGAAAGCTTCTTTCCAGTTTTGAACGGAAGATATTTCCTTTTTCACCATAGCCCTCTATGGGCTTCCAAATATCCCTTTGCCAATTCCACAAGAACAGCCTTAGCGAAAGGCTTCTTGAAAGGAAAGATGTAACTCTGTGAGATGAATTAACAGAACACAGAGCAGTTTCTCAGAAAGCTTCTTTCCAGTTTTGAACGGAAGATATTTCCTTTTTCACCATAGCCCTCTATGGGCTTCCAAATATCCCTTTGCCAATTCCACAAGAACAGCCTTAGCGAAAGGCTTCTTGAGGGGAAAGATGTAACTCTGTGAGATGAATTAACAGAACACAGAACAGTTTCTCAGAAAGCTTCTTTCCAGTTTTGAACGGAAGATATTTCCTTTTTCACCATAGCCCTCTAAGGGCTTCCAAATATCCCTTTGCCAATTCCACAAGAACAGCCTTAGCGAAAGGCTTCTTGAAGGGAAAGATGTAACTCTGTGAGATGAATTAACAGAACACAGAGTAGTTTCTCAGAAAGCTTCTTTCCAGTTTTGAACGGAAGATATTTCCTTTTTCACCATAGCCCTCTATGGGCTTCCAAATATCCCTTTGCCAATTCCACAAGAACAGCCTTAGCGAAAGGTTTCTTGAAGGGAAAGATGTAACTCTGTGAGATGAGTTTACAGAACATAGAACAGTTTCTCAGAAAGTTTCTTTCCAGTTTTGAACGGAAGATATTTCCTTTTTCACCATAGCCCTCTATGGGCTTCCAAATATCCCTTTGCCAATTCCACAAGAACAGCCTTAGCGAAAGGCTTCTTGAAGGGAAAGATGTAACTCTGTGAGATGAATTAACAGAACACAGAGCAGTTTCTCACAAAGCTTCTTTCCAGTTTTGAACGGAAGATATTTCCTTTTTCACCATAGCCCTCTATGGGCTTCCAAATATCCCGTTGCCAATTCCACAAGAACAGCCTTAGCGAAAGGATTCTTGAAGGGAAAGATGTAACTCTGTGAGATGAATTAACAGAACACAGAGCAGTTTCTCAGAAAGCTTCTTTCCAGTTTTGAACGGAAGATATTTCCTTTTTCACCATAACCCTCTATGGGCTTCCAAATATCCCGTTGCCAATTCCACAAGAACAGCCTTAGCGAAAGGCTTCTTGAAGGGAAAGATGTAACTCTGTGAGATGAATTTACAGAACATAGAACAGTTTCTCAGAAAGCTTCTTTCCAGTTTTGAACGGAAGATATTTCCTTTTTCACCATAGCCCTCTATGGGCTTCCAAATATCCCTTTGCCAATTCCACAAGAACAGACATAGCGAAAGGCTTCTTGAAGGGAAAGATGTAACTCTGTGAGATGAATTAACAGAACACAGAGCAGTTTCTCAGAAAGCTTCTTTCCAGTTTTGAACGGAAGATATTTCCTTTTTCACCATAGCCCTCTATGGGCTTCCAAATATCCCTTTGCCAATTCCACAAGAACAGCCTTAGCGAAAGGGTTCTTGAAGGGAAAGATGTAACTCTGTGAGATGAATTAACAAACACAGAGCAGTTTCTCAGAAAGCTTCCTTCCAGTTTTGAACGGAAGATATTTCCTTTTTCACCATAGCCCTCTATGGGCTTCCAAATATCCCTTTGCCAATTCCACAAGAACAGCCTTAGCGAAAGGCTTCTTGAAAGGAAAGATGTAACTCTGTGAGATGAATTAACAGAACACAGAGCAGTTTCTCAGAAAGCTTCTTTCCAGTTTTGAACGGAAGATATTTCCTTTTTCACCATAGCCCTCTAGGGGCTTCCAAATATCCCTTTGCCAATTCCACAAGAACAGCCTTAGCGAAAGGCTTCTTGAAGGGAAAGATGTAACTCTGTGAGATGAATTAACAGAACACAGAGCAGTTTCTCAGAAAGCTTCTTTCCAGTTTTGAACGGAAGATGTTTCCTTTTTCACCATAGCCCTCTATGGGCTTCCAAATATCCCGTTGCCAATTCCACAAGAACAGCCTTAGCGAAAGGCTTCTTGAAGGGAAAGATGTAACTCTGTGAGATGAATTAACAGAACACAGAGCAGTTTCCCAGAAAGCTTCTTTCCAGTTTTGAACGGAAGATATATCCTTTTTCACCATAGCCCACTATGGGCTTCCAAATATCCCTTTGCCAATTCCACAAGAACAGCCTTAGCGAAAGGCTTCTTGAAGGGAAAGATGTAACTCTGTGAGATGAATTAACAGAACATGGAACAGTTTCTCAGAAAGCTTCTTTCCAATTTTGAACGGAAGATATTTCCTTTTTCACCATAGCCCTCTATGGGCTTCCAAATATCCCTTTGCCAATTCCACAAGAACAGCCTTAGCGAAAGGCTTCTTGAAGGGAAAGATGTAACTCTGTGAGATGAATTAAAAGAACACAGAGCAGTTTCTCAGAAAGCTTCTTTCCAGTTTTGAACGGAAGATATTTCCTTTTTCACCATAGCCCTCTATGGGCTTCCAAATATCCCTTTGCCATTTCCACAAGAACAGCCTTAGCGAAAGGCTTCTTGAAGGGAAAGATGTAACTCTGTGAGATGAATTAACAGAACACAGAGCAGTTTCTCAGAAAGCTTCTTTCCAGTTTTGAACGGAAGATATTTCCTTTTTCACCATACCCCTCTATGGGCTTCCAAATATCCCGTTGCCAATTCCACAAGAACAGCCTTAGCGAAAGGCTTCTTGAAGGGAACGATGTAACTCTGTGAGATGAATTTACGGAACATAGAACAGTTTCTCAGAAAGCTTCTTTCCAGTTTTGAACGGAAGATATTTCCTTTTTCACCATAGCCCTCTATGGGCTTCCAAATATCCCTTTGCCAATTCCACAAGAACAGCCTTAGCGAAAGGCTTCTTGGAGGGAAAGATGTAACTCTGTGAGATGAATTAACAGAACACAGAGCAGTTTCTCAGAAAGCTTCTTTCCAGTTTTGAACGGAAGATATTTCCTTTTTCACCATAGCCCTCTATGGGCTTCCAAATATCCCTTTGCCAATTCCACAAGAACAGCCTTAGCGAAAGGCTTCTTGAAGGGAACGATGTAACTCTGTGAGATGAATTAACAGAACACAGAGCAGTTTCTCAGAAAGCTTCTTTCCAGTTTTGATCGGAAGATATTTCCTTTTTCACCATAGCCCTCTATGGGCTTCCAAATATCCCTTTGCCAATTCCACAAGAACAGCCTTAGCGAAAGGGTTCTTGAAGGGAAAGATGTAACTCTGTGAGATAAATTAACAGAACACAGAGCAGTTTCTCAGAAAGCTTCCTTCCAGTTTTGAACGGAAGATATTTCCTTTTTCACCATAGCCCTCTATGGGCTTCCAAATATCCCTTTGCCAATTCCACAAGAACAGCCTTAGCGAAAGGCTTCTTGAAAGGAAAGATGTAACTCTGTGAGATGAATTAACAGAACACAGAGCAGTTTCTCAGAAAGCTTCTTTCCAGTTTTGAACGGAAGATATTTCCTTTTTCACCATAGCCCTCTATGGGCTTCCAAATATCCCTTTGCCAATTCCACAAGAACAGCCTTAGCGAAAGGCTTCTTGAAGGGAAAGATGTAACTCTGTGAGATGAATTAACAGAACACAGAGCAGTTTCTCAGAAAGCTTCTTTCCAGTTTTGAACGGAAGATATTTCCTTTTTCACCATAGCCCTCTATAGGCTTCCAAATATCCCGTTGCCAATTCCACAAGAACAGCCTTAGCGAAAGGCTTCTTGAAGGGAAAGATGTAACTCTGTGAGATGAATTAACAGAACACAGAACAGTTTCCCAGAAAGCTTCTTTCCAGTTTTGAACGGAAGATATTTCCTTTTTCACCATAGCCCACTATGGGCTTCCAAATATCCCTTTGCCAATTCCACAAGAACAGCCTTAGCGAAAGGCTTCTTGAAGGGAAAGATGTAACTCTGTGAGATGAATTAACAGAACATGGAACAGTTTCTCAGAAAGCTTCTTTCCAGTTTTGAACGGAAGATATTTCCTTTTTCACCATAGCCCTCTATGGGCTTCCAAATATCCCTTTGCCAATTCCACAAGAACAGCCTTAGCGAAAGTCTTCTTGAAGGGAAAGATGTAACTCTGTGAGATGAATTAACAGAACACAGAGCAGTTTCTCAGAAAGCTTCTTTCCAGTTTTGAACGGAAGATATTTCCTTTTTCACCATAGCCCTCTATGGGCTTCCAAATATCCCTTTGCCAATTACAGAAGAACAGCCTTAGCGAAAGGTTTCTTGAAGGGAAAGATATAACTCTGTGAGATGAATTTACAGAACATAGAACAGTTTCTCAGAAAGTTTCTTTCCAGTTTTGAACGGAAGATATTTCCTTTTTCACCATAGCCCTCTATGGGCTTCCAAATATCCCTTTGCCAATTCCACAAGAACAGCCTTAGCGAAAGGGTTCTTGAAGGGAAAGATGTAACTCTGTGAGATGAATTAAGAGAACACAGAGCAGTTTCTCAGAAAGCTTCTTTCCAGTTTTGAACGGAAGATATTTCCTTTTTCACCATAGCCCTCTATGGGCTTCCAAATATCCCTTTGCCAATTCCACAAGAACAGCCATAGCGAAAGGCTTCTCGAAGGGAAAGATGTAACTCTGTGAGATGAATTAACAGAACACAGAGCAGTTTCTCAGAAAGCTTCTTTCCAGTTTTGAACGGAAGATATTTCCTTTTTCACCATAGCCCTCTATGGGCTTCCAAATATCCCTTTGCCAATTACACAAGAACAGCCTTAGCGAAAGGCTTCTTGAAGGGAACGATGTAACTCTGTGAGATGAATTAACAGAACACAGAGCAGTTTCTCAGAAAGCTTCTTTCCAGTTTTGAACGGAAGATATTTCCTTTTTCACCATAGCCCTCTATGGGCTTCCAAATATCCCTTTGCCAATTCCACAAGAACAGCCTTAGCGAAAGGCTTCTTGAAGGGAAAGATGTAACTCTGTGAGATGAATTAACAGAACACAGAGCAGTTTCTCAGAAAGCTTCTTTCCAGTTTTGAACGGAAGATATTTCCTTTTTCACCATAGCCCTCTATGGGCTTCCAAATATCCCGTTGCCAATTCCACAAGAACAGCCTTAGCGAAAGTCTTCTTGAAGGGAAAGATGTAACTCTGTGAGATGAATTAACAGAACACAGAGCAGTTTCCCAGAAAGCTTCTTTCAAGTTTTGAACGGAAGATATTTCCTTTTTCACCATAGCCCACTATGGGCTTCCAAATATCCCGTTGCCAATTCCACAAGAACAGCCTTAGCGAAAGGCTTCTTGAAGGGAAAGATGTAACTCTGTGAGATGAATTAACAGAACACAGAGCAGTTTCTCAGAAAGCTTCTTTCCAGTTTTGAACGGAAGATATTTCCTTTTTCACCATAGCCCTCTATGGGCTTCCAAATATCCCGTTGCCAATTCCACAAGAACAGCCTTAGCGAAAGGCTTCTTGACGGGAAAGATGTAACTCTGTGAGATGAATTAACAGAACATAGAACAGTTTCTCAGAAAGCTTCTTTCCAGTTTTGAACGGAAGATATTTCCTTTTTCACCATAGCCCTCTATGGGCTTCCAAATATCCTTTTGCCAATTCCACAAGAACAGCCTTAGCGAAAGGCTTCTTGAAGGGAAAGATGTAACTCTGTGAGATGAATTCACAGAACACAAAGCAGTTTCTCAGAAAGCTTCTTTCCATTTTTGAACGGAAGATATTTCCTTTTTCACCATAGCCCTCTATGGGCTTCCAAATATCCCTTTGCCAATTCCACAAGAACAGCCTTAGCGAAAGGCTTCTTGAAAGGAAAGATGTAACTCTGTGAGATGAATTAACAGAACACAGAGCAGCTTCTCAGAAAGCTTCTTTCCAGTTTTGAACGGAAGATATTTCCTTTTTCACCATAGTCCTCTATGGGCTTCCAAATATCCCTTTGCCAATTCCACAAGAACAGCCTTAGCGAAAGGCTTCTTGAAGGGAAAGATGTAACTCTGTGAGATGAATTAACAGGACACAGAGCAGTTTCTCAGAAAGCTTCTTTCCAGTTTTGAACGGAAGATATTTCCTTTTTCACCATAGCCCTCTATGGGCTTCCAAATATCCCTTTGCCAATTCCACAAGAACAGCCTTAGCGAAAGGTTTCTTGAAGGGAAAGATGTAACTCTGTGAGATGAATTTACAGAACATAGAACAGTTTCTCAGAAAGCTTCTTTCCAGTTTTGAACGGAAGATATTTCCTTTTTCACCATAGCCCTCTATGGGCTTCCAAATATCCCTTTGCCAATTACACAAGAACAGCCTTAGCGAAAGGCTTCTTGAAGGGAACGATGTAACTCTGTGAGATGAATTAACAGAACACAGAGCAGTTTCTCAGAAAGCTTCTTTCCAGTTTTGAACGGAAGATATTTCCTTTTTCACCATAGCCCTCTATGGGCTTCCAAATATCCCTTTGCCAATTCCACAAGAACAGCCTTAGCGAAAGGCTTCTTGAAGGGAAAGATGTAACTCTGTGAGATGAATTAACAGAACACAGAGCAGTTTCTCAGAAAGCTTCCTTCCAGTTTTGAACGGAAGATATTTCCTTTTTCACCATAGCCCTCTATGGGCTTCCAAATATCCCTTTGCGAATTCCACAAGAACAGCCTTAGCGAAAGGCTTCTTGAAAGGAAAGATGTAACTCTGTGAGATGAATTAACAGAACACAGAGCAGTTTCTCAGAAAGCTTCTTTCCAGTTTTGAACGGAAGATATTTCCTTTTTCACCATAGCCCTCTATGGGCTTCCAAATATCCCTTTGCCAATTCCACAAGAACAGCCTTAGCGAAAGGCTTCTTGAAGGGAAAGATGTAACTCTGTGAGATGAATTAACAGAACACAGAGCAGTTTCTCAGAAAGCTTCTTTCCAGTTTTGAACGGAAGATATTTCCTTTTTCACCATAGCCCTCTATGGGCTTCCAAATATCCCGTTGCCAATTCCACAAGAACAGCCTTAGCGAAAGTCTTCTTGAAGGGAAAGATGTAACTCTGTGAGATGAATTAACAGAACACAGAGCAGTTTCCCAGAAAGCTTCTTTCAAGTTTTGAACGGAAGATATTTCCTTTTTCACCATAGCCCACTATGGGCTTCCAAATATCCCTTTGCCAATTCCACAAGAACAGCCTTAGCGAAAGGCTTCTTGAAGGGAAAGATGTAACTCTGTGAGATGAATTAACAGAACACAGAGCAGTTTCTCAGAAAGCTTCTTTCCAGTTTTGAACGGAAGATATTTCCTTTTTCACCATAGCCCTCTATGGGCTTCCAAATATCCCGTTGCCAATTCCACAAGAACAGCCTTAGCGAAAGGCTTCTTGACGGGAAAGATATAACTCTGTGAGATGAATTAACAGAACATAGAACAGTTTCTCAGAAAGCTTCTTTCCAGTTTTGAACGGAAGATATTTCCTTTTTCACCATAGCCCTCTATGGGCTTCCAAATATCCTTTTGCCAATTCCACAAGAACAGCCTTAGCGAAAGGCTTCTTGAAGGGAAAGATGTAACTCTGTGAGATGAATTCACAGAACACAAAGCAGTTTCTCAGAAAGCTTCTTTCCATTTTTGAACGGAAGATATTTCCTTTTTCACCATAGCCCTCTATGGGCTTCCAAATATCCCTTTGCCAATTCCACAAGAACAGCCTTAGCGAAAGGCTTCTTGAAGGGAAAGATGTAACTCTGTGAGATGAATTAACAGAACACAGAGCAGCTTCTCAGAAAGCTTCTTTCCAGTTTTGAACGGAAGATATTTCCTTTTTCACCATAGCCCTCTATGGGCTTCCAAATATCCCTTTGCCAATTCCACAAGAACAGCCTTAGCGAAAGGCTTCTTGAAGGGAAAGATGTAACTCTGTGAGATGAATTAACAGAACACAGAGCAGTTTCTCAGAAAGCTTCTTTCCAGTTTTGAACGGAAGATATTTCCTTTTTCACCATAGCCCTCTATGGGCTTCCAAATATCCCTTTGCCAATTCCACAAGAACAGCCTTAGCGAAAGGTTTCTTGAAGGGAAAGATGTAACTCTGTGAGATGAATTTACAGAACATAGAACAGTTTCTCAGAAAGCTTCTTTCCAGTTTTGAACGGAAGATATTCCCTTTTTCACCATAGCCCACTATGGGCTTCCAAATATCCCTTTGCCAATTCCACAAGAACAGCCTTAGCGAAAGGCTTCTTGAAGGGAAAGATGTAACTCTGTGAGATGAATTAACAGAACACAGAGCAGTTTCTCAGAAAGCTTCTTTCTAGTTTTGAACGGAAGATATTTCCTTTTTCACCATAGCCCTCTATGGGCTTCCAAATACCCCGTTGCCAATTCCACAAGAACAGCCTTAGCGAAAGGCTTCTTGAAGGGAAAGATGTAACTCTGTGAGATGAATTAACAGAACACAAAGCAGTTTCTCAGAAAGCTTCTTTCCAGTTTTGAACGGAAGATATTTCCTTTTTCACCATAGCCCTCTATGGGCTTCCAAATATCCCTTTGCCAATTCCACAAGAACAGCCTTAGCGAAAGGCTTCTTGAGGGGAAAGATGTAACTCTGTGAGACGAATTAACAGAACACAGAGCAGTTTCGCAGAAAGCTTCTTTCCAGTTTTGAACGGAAGATATTTCCTTTTTCACCATAGCCCTCTATGGGCTTCCAAATATCCCTTTGCCAATTCCACAAGAACAGCCTTAGCGAAAGGCTTCTTGAAGGGAGAGATGTAACTCTGTGAGATGAATTAACAGAACACAGAGCAGTTTCTCAGAAAGCTTCCTTCCAGTTTTGAACGGAAGATATTTCCTTTTTCACCATAGCCCTCTATGGGCTTCCAAATATCCCTTTGCCAATTCCACAAGAACAGCCTTAGCGAAAGGCTTCTTGAAAGGAAAGATGTAACTCTGTGAGATGAATTAACAGAACACAGAGCAGTTTCTCAGAAAGCTTCTTTCCAGTTTTGAACGGAAGATATTTCCTTTTTCACCATAGCCCTCTATGGGGTTCCAAATATCCCTTTGCCAATTCCACAAGAACAGCCTTAGCGAAAGGCTTCTTGAAGGGAAAGATGTAACTCTGTGAGATGAATTAACAGAACACAGAGCAGTTTCTCAGAAAGCTTCTTTCCAGTTTTGAACGGAAGATATTTCCTTTTTCACCATAGCCCTCTATAGGCTTCCAAATATCCCGTTTCCAATTCCACAAGAACAGCCTTAGCGAAAGGCTTCTTGAAGGGAAAGATGTAACTCTGTGAGATGAATTAACAGAACACAGAACAGTTTCCCAGAAAGCTTCTTTCCAGTTTTGAACGGAAGATATTTCCTTTTTCACCATAGCCCACTATGGGCTTCCAAATATCCCTTTGCCAATTCCACAAGAACAGCCTTAGCGAAAGGGTTCTTGAAGGGAAAGATGTAACTCTGTGAGATGAATTAACAGAACATGGAACAGTTTCTCAGAAAGCTTCTTTCCAGTTTTGAACGGAAGATATTTCCTTTTTCACCATAGCCCTCTATGGGCTTCCAAATATCCCTTTGCCAATTACACAAGAACAGCCTTAGCGAAAGGCTTCTTGAAGGGAAAGATGTAACTCTGTGAGATGAATTAACAGAACACAAAGCAGTTTCTCAGAAAGCTTCTTTCCAGTTTTGAACGGAAGATATTTCCTTTTTCACCATAGCCCTCTATGGGCTTCCAAATATCCCTTTGCCAATTCCACAAGAACAGCCTTAGAGAAAGGCTTCTTGAAAGGAAAGATGTAACTCTGTGAGATGAATTAACAGAACACAGAGCAGTTTCTCAGAAAGCTTCTTTCTAGTTTTGAACGGAAGATATTTCCTTTTTCACCATAGCCCTCTATGGGCTTCCAAATATCCCTTTGCCAATTCCACAAGAACAGCCTTAGCGAAAGGCTACTTGAGGGGAAAGATGTAACTCTGTGAGATGAATTAACAGAACACAGAGCAGTTTCTCAGAAAGCTTCTTTCCAGTTTTGAACGGAAGATATTTCCTTTTTCACCATAGCCCTCTATGGGCTTCCAAATATCCCTTTGCCAATTCCACAAGAACAGCCATAGCGAAAGGCTTCTCGAAGGGAAAGATGTAACTCTGTGAGATGAGTTAACAGAACACAGAGCAGTTTCTCAGAAAGCTTCCTTCCAGTTTTGAACGGAAGATATTTCCTTTTTCACCATAGCCCTCTATGGGCTTCCAAATATCCCTTTGCCAATTCCACAAGAACAGCCTTAGCGAAAGGCTTCTTGAAAGGAAAGATGTAACTCTGTGAGATGAATTAACAGAACACAGAGCAGTTTCTCAGAAAGCTTCTTTCCAGTTTTGAACGGAAGATATTTCCTTTTTCACCATAGCCCTCTATGGGCTTCCAAATATCCCTTTGCCAATTCCACAAGAACAGCCTTAGCGAAAGGCTTCTTGAAGGGAAAGATGTAACTCTGTGAGATGAATTAACAGAACACAGAGCAGTTTCTCAGAAAGCTTCTTTCCAGTTTTGAACGGAAGATATTTCCTTTTTCACCATAGCCCTCTATGGGCTTCCAAATATCCCGTTGCCAATTCCACAAGAACAGCCTTAGCGAAAGATTTCTTGAAGGGAAAGATGTAACTATGTGAGATGAATTAACAGAACACAGAGCAGTTTCCCAGAAAGCTTCTTTCAAGTTTTGAACGGAAGATATTTCCTTTTTCACCATAGCCCACTATGGGCTTCCAAATATCCCTTTGCCAATTCCACAAGAACAGCCTTAGCGAAAGGCTTCTTGAAGGGAAAGATGTAACTCTGTGAGATGAATTAACAGAACACAGAGCAGTTTCTCAGAAAGCTTCTTTGCAGTTTTGAACGGAAGATATTTCCTTTTTCACCATAGCCCTCTATGGGCTTCCAAATATCCCGTTGCCAATTCCACAAGAACAGCCTTAGCGAAAGGCTTCTTGACGGGAAAGATATAACTCTGTGAGATGAATTAACAGAACATAGCACAGTTTCTCAGAAAGCTTCTTTCCAGTTTTGAACGGAAGATATTTCCTTTTTCACCATAGCCCTCTATGGGCTTCCAAATATCCTTTTGCCAATTCCACAAGAACAGCCTTAGCGAAAGGCTTCTTGAAGGGAAAGATGTAACTCTGTGAGATGAATTCACAGAACACAAAGCAGTTTCTCAGAAAGCTTCTTTCCATTTTTGAACGGAAGATATTTCCTTTTTCACCATAGCCCTCTATGGGCTTCCAAATATCCCTTTGCCAATTCCACAAGAACAGCCTTAGCGAAAGGCTTCTTGAAAGGAAAGATGTAACTCTGTGAGATGAATTAACAGAACACAGAGCAGCTTCTCAGAAAGCTTCTTTCCAGTTTTGAACGGAAGATATTTCCTTTTTCACCATAGCCCTCTATGGGCTTCCAAATATCCCTTTGCCAATTCCACAAGAACAGCCTTAGCGAAAGGCTTCTTGAAGGGAAAGATGTAACTCTGTGAGATGAATTAACAGAACACAGAGCAGTTTCTCAGAAAGCTTCTTTCCAGTTTTGAACGGAAGATATTTCCTTTTTCACCATAGCCCTCTATGGGCTTCCAAATATCCCGTTGCCAATTCCACAAGAACAGCCTTAGCGAAAGGCTTCTTGACGGGAAAGATGTAACTCTGTGAGATGAATTAACAGAACATAGAACAGTTTCTCAGAAAGCTTTTTTCCAGTTTTGAACGGAAGATATTTCCTTTTTCACCATAGCCCTCTATGGGCTTCCAAATATCCTTTTGCCAATTCCACAAGAACAGCCTTAGCGAAAGGCTTCTTGAAGGGAAAGATGTAACTCTGTGAGATGAATTCACAGAACACAAAGCAGTTTCTCAGAAAGCTTCTTTCCATTTTTGAACGGAAGATATTTCCTTTTTCACCATAGCCCTCTATGGGCTTCCAAACATCCCTTTGCCAATTCCACAAGAACAGCCATAGCGAAAGGCTTCTCGAAGGGAAAGATGTAACTCTGTGAGATGAATTAACAGAACACAGAGCAGTTTCTCAGAAAGCTTCTTTCCAGTTTTGAACGGAAGATATTTCCTTTTTCACCATAGCCCTCTATGGGCTTCCAAATATCCCTTTGCCAATTACACAAGAACAGCCTTAGCGAAAGGCTTCTTGAAGGGAACGATGTAACTCTGTGAGATGAATTAACAGAACACAGAGCAGTTTCTCAGAAAGCTTCTTTCCAGTTTTCAACGGAAGATATTTCCTTTTCCACCATAGCCCTCTATGGGCTTCCAAATATCCCTTTGCCAATTACACAAGAACAGCCTTAGCGAAAGGCTTCTTGAAGGGAACGATGTAACTCTGTGAGATGAATTAACAGAACACAGAGCAGTTTCTCAGAAAGCTTCTTTCCAGTTTTCAACGGAAGATATTTCCTTTTCCACCATAGCCCTCTATGGGCTTCCAAATATCCCTTTGCCAATTCCACAAGAACAGCCTTAGCGAAAGGCTTCTCGAAGGGAAAGATGTAACTCTGTGAGATGAATTAACAGAACACAGAGCAGTTTCTCAGAAAGCTTCTTTCTAGTTTTGAACGGAAGATATTTCCTTTTTCACCATAGCCCTCTATGGGCTTCCAAATATCCCTTTGCCAATTCCACAAGAACAGCCTTAGCGAAAGGCTTCTTGAAGGGAAAGATGTAACTCTGTGAGATGAATTAACAGAACACAGAGCAGTTTCTCAGAAAGCTTCTTTCCAGTTTTGAACGGAAGATATTTCCTTTTTCACCATAGCCCTCTATGGGCTTCCAAATATCCCTTTGCCAATTCCACAAGAACAGCCTTAGCGAAAGGCTTCTTGAAGGGAAAGATGTAACTCTGTGAGATGAATTAACAGAACACAGAGCAGTTTCTCAGAAAGCTTCTTTCCAGTTTTGAACGGAAGATATTTCCTTTTTCACCATAGCCCTCTATGGGCTTCCAAATATCCCTTTGCCAATTCCACAAGAACAGCCTTAGCGAAAGGCTTCTTGAAGGGAAAGATGTAACTCTGTGAGATGAATTAACAGAACACAGAACAGTTTCCCAGAAAGCTTCTTTCCAGTTTTGAACGGAAGATATTTCCTTTTTCACCATAGCCCACTATGGGCTTCCAAATATCCCTTTGCCAATTCCACAAGAACAGCCTTAGCGAAAGGCTTCTTGAAGGGAAAGATGTAACTCTGTGAGATGAATTAACAGAACATGGAACAGTTTCTCAGAAAGCTTCTTTCCAGTTTTGAACGGAAGATATTTCCTTTTTCACCATAGCCCTCTATGGGCTTCCAAATATCCCTTTGCCAATTACACAAGAACAGCCTTAGCGAAAGGCTTCTTGAAGGGAAAGATGTAACTCTGTGAGATGAATTAACAGAACACAAAGCAGTTTCTCAGAAAGCTTCTTTCCAGTTTTGAACGGAAGATATTTCCTTTTTCACCATAGCCCTCTATGGGCTTCCAAATATCCCTTTGCCAATTCCACAAGAACAGCCTTAGCGAAAGGCTTCTTGAAAGGAAAGATGTAACTCTGTGAGATGAATTAAGAGAACAAAGAGCAGTTTCTCAGAAAGCTTCTTTCCAGTTTTGAACGGAAGATATTTCCTTTTTCACCATAGCCCTCTATGGGCTTCCAAATATCCCATTGCCAATTCCACAAGAACAGCCTTAGCGAAAGGCTTCTTGAAGGGAAAGATGTAACTCTGTGAGATGAATTAACAGAACACAGAGCAGTTTCTCAGAAAGCTTCTTTCCAGTTTTGAACGGAAGATATTTCCTTTTTCACCATAACCCTCTATGGGCTTCCAAATATCCCGTTGCCAATTCCACAAGAACAGCCTCAGCGAAAGGCTTCTTGAAGGGAAAGATGTAACTCTGTGAGATGAATTTACAGAACATAGAACAGTTTCTCAGAAAGCTTCTTTCCAGTTTTGAACGGAAGATATTTCCTTTTTCACCATAGCCCTCTATGGGCTTCCAAATATCCCTTTGCCAATTCCACAAGAACAGCCATAGCGAAAGGCTTCTCGAAGGGAAAGATGTAACTCTGTGAGATGAATTAACAGAACACAGAGCAGTTTCTCAGAAAGCTTCTTTCCAGTTTTGAACGGAAGATATTTCCTTTTTCACCATAGCCCTCTATGGGCTTCCAAATATCCCTTTGCCAATTACACAAGAACAGCCTTAGCGAAAGGCTTCTTGAAGGGAACGATGTAACTCTGTGAGATGAATTAACAGAACACAGAGCAGTTTCTCAGAAAGCTTCTTTCCAGTTTTCAACGGAAGATATTTCCTTTTCCACCATAGCCCTCTATGGGCTTCCAAATATCCCTTTGCCAATTACACAAGAACAGCCTTAGCGAAAGGCTTCTTGAAGGGAACGATGTAACTCTGTGAGATGAATTAACAGAACACAGAGCAGTTTCTCAGAAAGCTTCTTTCCAGTTTTGAACGGAAGATATTTCCTTTTCCACCATAGCCCTCTATGGGCTTCCAAATATCCCTTTGCCAATTCCACAAGAACAGCCTTAGCGAAAGGCTTCTTGAAGGGAAAGATGTAACTCTGTGAGATGAATTAACAGAACACAGAGCAGTTTCTCAGAAAGCTTCCTTCCAGTTTTGAACGGAAGATATTTCCTTTTTCACCATAGCCCTCTATGGGCTTCCAAATATCCCTTTGCCAATTCCACAAGAACAGCCTTAGCGAAAGGCTTCTTGAAAGGAAAGATGTAACTCTGTGAGATGAATTAACAGAACACAGAGCAGTTTCTCAGAAAGCTTCTTTCCAGTTTTGAACGGAAGATATTTCCTTTTTCACCATAGCCCTCTATGGGCTTCCAAATATCCCTTTGCCAATTCCACAAGAACAGCCTTAGCGAAAGGCTTCTTGAAGGGAAAGATGTAACTCGGTGAGATGAATTAACAGAACACAGAGCAGTTTCTCAGAAAGCTTCTTTCCAGTTTTGAACGGAAGATATTTCCTTTTTCACCATAGCCCTCTATGGGCTTCCAAATATCCCGTTGCCAATTCCACAAGAACAGCCTTAGCGAAAGGCTTCTTGAAGGGAAAGATGTAACTCTGTGAGATGAATTAACAGAACACAGAACAGTTTCCCAGAAAGCTTCTTTCCAGTTTTGAACGGAAGATATTTCCTTTTTCACCATAGCCCACTATGGGCTTCCAAATATCCCTTTGCCAATTCCACAAGAACAGCCTTAGCGAAAGGCTTCTTGAAGGGAAAGATGTAACTCTGTGAGATGAATTAACAGAACATGGAACAGTTTCTCAGAAAGCTTCTTTCCAGTTTTGAACGGAAGATATTTCCTTTTTCACCATAGCCCTCTATGGGCTTCCAAATATCCCTTTGCCAATTACACAAGAACAGCCTTAGCGAAAGGCTTCTTGAAGGGAAAGATGTAACTCTGTGAGATGAATTAACAGAACACAAAGCAGTTTCTCAGAAAGCTTCTTTCCAGTTTTGAACGGAAGTTATTTCCTTTTTCACCATAGCAATCTATGGGCTTCCAAATATCCCTTTGCCAATTCCACAAGAACAGCCTTAGCGAAAGGCTTCTTGAAAGGAAAGATGTAACTCTGTGAGATGAATTAACAGAACACAGAGCAGTTTCTCAGAAAGCTTCTTTCCAGTTTTGAACGGAAGATATTTCCTTTTTCACCATAGCCCTCTATGGGCTTCCAAATATCCCTTTGCCAATTCCACAAGAACAGCCGTAGCGAAAGGCTTCTTGAGGGGAAAGATGTAACTCTGTGAGACGAATTAACAGAACACAGAGCAGTTTCGCAGAAAGCTTCTTTCCAGTTTTGAACGGAAGATATTTCCTTTTTCACCATAGCCCTCTATGGGCTTCCAAATATCCCTTTGCCAATTCCACAAGAACAGCCTTAGCGAAAGGCTTCTTGAAGGGAGAGATGTAACTCTGTGAGATGAATTCACAGAACACAGAGCAGTTTCTCAGAAAGCTTCTTTCCGGTTTTGAACGGAAGATATTTCCTTTTTCACCGTAGCCCTCTATGGGCTTCCTAATATCCCTTTGCCAATTCCACAAGAACAGCCTTAGCGAAAGGCTTCTTGAAGGGAGAGATGTAACTCTGTGAGATGAATTCACAGAACACAGAGCAGTTTCTCAGAAAGCTTCTTTCCGGTTTTGAACGGAAGATATTTCCTTTTTCACCGTAGCCCTCTATGGGCTTCCAAATATCCCTTTGCCAATTCCACAAGAACAGCCTTCGCGAAAGGCTTCTTGAAGGGAAAGATGTAACTCTGTGAGATGAATTAACAGAACACAGAGCAGTTTCTCAGAAAGCTTCTTTCCAGTTTTGAACGGAAGATATTTCCTTTTTCACCATAGCCCTCTATGGGCTTCCAAATATCCCGTTGCCAATTCCACAAGAACAGCCTTAGCGAAAGGCTTCTTGAAGGGAAAGATGTAACTCTGTGAGATGAATTAACAGAACATAGAACAGTTTCTCAGAAAGCTTCTTTCCAGTTTTGAACGGAAGATATTTCCTTTTTCACCATAGCCCTCTATGGGCTTCCAAATATCCCTTTGCCAATTCCACAAGAACAGCCTTAGCGAAAGGCTTCTTGAAGGGAAAGATGTAATTCTGTGAGATGAATTCACAGAACACAGAGCAGTTTCTCAGAAAGCTTCTTTCCAGTTTTGAACGGAAGATATTTCCTTTTTCACCATAGCCGTCTATGGGCTTCCAAATATCCCTTTGCCAATTCCACAAGAACAGCCTTAGCGAAAGGCTTCTTGAAAGGAAAGATGTAACTCTGTGAGATGAATTAACAAAACACAGAGCAGTTTCTCAGAAAGCTTCTTTCCAGTTTTGAACGGAAGATATTTCCTTTTTCACCATAGCCCTCTATGGGCTTCCAAATATCCCTTTGCCAATTCCACAAGAACAGCCTTAGTGAAAGGTTTCTTGAAGGGAAAGATGTAACTTTGTGAAATGAATTTACAGAACATAGAACAGTTTCTCAGAAAGCTTCTTTCCAGTTTTGAACGGAAGATATTCCCTTTTTCACCGTAGCCCTCTATGGGCTTCCAAATATCCCTTTGCCAATTCCACAAGAACAGCCTTAGAGAAAGGCTTCTTGAAGGGAAAGATGTAACTCTGTGAGATGAATTAACAGAACACAGAGCAGTTTCTAAGAAAGCTTCTTTCCAGTTTTGAACGGAAGATATTTCCTTTTTAACCATAGCCCTCTATGGGCTTCCAAATATCCCTTTGCCAATTCCACAAGAACAGCCTTAGCGAAAGGGTTCTTGAAGGGAAAGATGTAACTCTGTGAGATGAATTAACAGAACACAGAGCAGTTTCTCAGAAAGCTTCTTTCCAGTTTTGAACGGAAGATATTTTCTTTTTCACCATAGCCCTCTAAGGGCTTCCAAATATCCCTTTGCCAATTCCACAAGAACAGCCTTAGCGAAAGGGTTCTTGAAGGGAAAGATGTAACTCTGTGAGATGAATTAACAGAACACAGAGCAGTTTCTCAGAAAGCTTCCTTCCAGTTTTGAACGGAAGATATTTCCTTTTTCACCATAGCCCTCTATGGGCTTCCAAATATCCCTTTGCCAATTCCACAAGAACAGGCTTAGCGAAAGGCTTCTTGAAGGGAAAGATGTAACTCTGTGAGATGAATTAACAGAACACAAAGCAGTTTCTCAGAAAGCTTCTTTCCAGTTTTGAACGGAAGATATTTCCTTTTTCACCATAGCCCTCTATGGGCTTCCAAATATCCCTTTGCCAATTCCACAAGAACAGCCTTAGCGAAAGGCTTCTTGAAGGGAAAGATGTAACTCTGTGAGATGAATTAACAGAACACAGAGCAGTTTCTCAGAAAGCTTCTTTCCAGTTTTGAACGGAAGATATTTCCTTTTTCACCATAGCCCTCTATGGGCTTCCAAATATCCCTTTTCCAATTCCACAAGAACAGCCCTAGCGAAAGGCTTCTTGAAGGGAAAGATGTAACTCTGTGAGATGAATTAACAGAACACAGAGCAGTTTCTCAGAAAGCTTCTTTCCAGTTTTGAACGGAAGATATTTCCTTTTTCACCGTAGCCCTCTATGGGCTTCCAAATATCCCTTTGCCAATTCCACAAGAACAGCCTTAGCGAAAGGCTTCTTGAGGGGAAAGATGTAACTCTGTGAGATGAATTAACAGAACACAGAGCAGTTTCTCAGAAAGCTTCTTTCCAGTTTTGAACGGAAGATATTTCCTTTTTCACCATAGCCCTCTATGGGCTTCCAAATATCCCTTTGCCAATTCCACAAGAACAGCCTTAGCGAAAGTCTTCTTGAAGGGAAAGATGTAACTCTGTGAGATGAATTAACAGAACACAGAGCAGTTTCTCAGAAAGCTTCTTTCCAGTTTTGAACGGAAGATATTTCCTTTTTCACCATAGCCCTCTATGGGCTTCCAAATATCCCTTTGCCAATTACACAAGAACAGCCTTAGCGAAAGGTTTCTTGAAGGGAAAGATGTAACTCTGTGAGATGAATTTACAGAACATAGAACAGTTTCTCAGAAAGTTTCTTTCCAGTTTTGAACGGAAGATATTTCCTTTTTCACCATAGCCCTCTATGGGCTTCCAAATATCCCTTTGCCAATTCCACAAGAACAGCCTTAGCGAAAGGGTTCTTGAAGGGAAAGATGTAACTCTGTGAGATGAATTAAGAGAACACAGAGCAGTTTCTCAGAAAGCTTCTTTCCAGTTTTGAACGGAAGATATTTCCTTTTTCACCATAGCCCTCTATGGGCTTCCAAATATCCCTTTGCCAATTCCACAAGAACAGCCATAGCGAAAGGCTTCTCGAAGGGAAAGATGTAACTCTGTGAGATGAATTAACAGAACACAGAGCAGTTTCTCAGAAAGCTTCTTTCCAGTTTTGAACGGAAGATATTTCCATTTTCACCATAGCCCTCTATGGGCTTCCAAATATCCCTTTGCCAATTACACAAGAACAGCCTTAGCGAAAGGCTTCTTGAAGGGAACGATGTAACTCTGTGAGATGAATTAACAGAACACAGAGCAGTTTCTCAGAAAGCTTCTTTCCAGTTTTGAACGGAAGATATTTCCTTTTTCACCATAGCCCTCTATGGGCTTCCAAATATCCCTTTGCCAATTCCACAAGAACAGCCTTAGCGAAAGGCTTCTTGAAGAGAAAGATGTAACTCTGTGAGATGAATTAACAGAACACAGAGCAGTTTCTCAGAAAGCTTCCTTCCAGTTTTGAACGGAAGATATTTCCTTTTTCACCATAGCCCTCTATGGGCTTCCAAATATCCCTTTGCCAATTCCACAAGAACAGCCTTAGCGAAAGGCTTCTTGAAAGGAAAGATGTAACTCTGTGAGATGAATTAACAGAACACAGAGCAGTTTCTCAGAAAGCTTCTTTCCAGTTTTGAACGGAAGATATTTCCTTTTTCAGCATAGCCCTCTATGGGCTTCCAAATATCCCTTTGCCAATTCCACAAGAACAGCCTTAGCGAAAGGCTTCTTGAAGGGAAAGATGTAACTCTGTGAGATGAATTAACAGAACACAGAGAAGTTTCTCAGAAACCTTCTTTCCAGTTTTGAACGGAAGATATTTCCTTTTTCACCATAGCCCTCTATGGGCTTCCAAATATCCCGTTGCCAATTCCACAAGAACAGCCTTAGCGAAAGGCTTCTTGAAGGGAAAGATGTAACTCTGTGAGATGAATTAACAGAACACAGAGCAGTTTCCCAGAAAACTTCTTTCAAGTTTTGAACGGAAGATATTTCCTTTTTCACCATAGCCCACTATGGGCTTCCAAATATCCCTTTGCCAATTCCACAAGAACAGCCTTAGCGAAAGGCTTCTTAAAGGGAAAGATATAACTCTGTGAGATGAATTAACAGAACATGGAACAGTTTCTCAGAAAGCTTCTTTCCAGTTTTGAACGGAAGATATTTCCTTTTTCACCATAGCCCTCTATGGGCTTCCAAATATCCCTTTGCCAATTACACAAGAACAGCCTTAGCGAAAGGCTTCTTGAAGGGAAAGATGTAACTCTGTGAGATGAATTAACAGAACACAAAGCAGTTTCTCAGAAAGCTTCTTTCCAGTTTTGAACGGAAGATATTTCCTTTTTCACCATAGCCCTCTATGGGCTTCCAAATATCCCTTTGCCAATTCCACAAGAACAGCCTTAGCGAAAGGCTTCTTGAAAGGAAAGATGTAACTCTGTGAGATGAATTAACAGAACACAGAGCAGTTTCTCAGAAAGCTTCTTTCCAGTTTTGAACGGAAGATATTTCCTTTTTCACCATAGCCCTCTATGGGCTTCCAAATATCCCTTTGCCAATTCCACAAGAACAGCCTTAGCGAAAGGCTTCTTGAGGGGAAAGATGTAACTCTGTGAGACGAATTAACAGAACACAGAGCAGTTTCTCAGAAAGCTTCTTTCCAGTTTTGAACGGAAGATATTTCCTTTTTCACCATAGCCCTCTATGGGCTTCGAAATATCCCTTTGCCAATTCCACAAGAACAGCCTTAGCGAAAGGCTTCTTGAAGGGAGAGATGTAACTCTGTGAGATGAATTCACAGAACACAGAGCAGTTTCTCAGAAAGCTTCTTTCCAGTTTTGAACGGAAGATATTTCCTTTTTCACCGTAGCCCTCTATGGGCTTCCAAATATCCCTTTGCCAATTCCACAAGAACAGCCTTAGCGAAAGGCTTCTTGAAGGGAAAGATGTAACTCTGTGAGATGAATTAACAGAACACAGAGCAGTTTCTCAGAAAGCTTCTTTCCAGTTTTGAACGGAAGATATTTCCTTTTTCACCATAGCCCTCTATGGGCTTCCAAATATCCCGTTGCCAATTCCACAAGAACAGCCTTAGCGAAAGGCTTCTTGAAGGGAAAGATGTAACTCTGTGAGATGAATTAACAGAACATAGAACAGTTTCTCAGAAAGCTTCTTTCCAGTTTTGAACGGAAGATATTTCCTTTTTCACCATAGCCCTCTATGGGCTTCCAAATATCCCTTTGCCAATTCCACAAGAATAGCCTTAGCGAAAGGCTTCTTGAAGGGAAAGATGTAATTCTGTGAGATGAATTAACAGAACACAAAGCAGTTTCTCAGAAAGCTTCTTTCCAGTTTTGAACGGAAGATATTTCCTTTTTCACCATAGCCGTCTATGGGCTTCCAAATATCCCTTTGCCAATTCCACAAGAACAGCCTTAGCGAAAGGCTTCTTGAAAGGAAAGATGTAACTCTTTGAGATGAATTAACAGAACACAGAGCAGTTTCTCAGAAAGCTTCTTTCCAGTTTTGAACGGAAGATATTTCCTTTTTCACCATAGCCCTCTATGGGCTTCCAAATATCCCTTTGCCAATTCCACAAGAACAGCCTTAGCGAAAGGTTTCTTGAAGGGAAAGATGTAACTTTGTGAGATGAATTTACAGAACATAGAACAGATTCTCAGAAAGCTTCTTTCCAGTTTTGAACGGAAGATATTCCCTTTTTCACCGTAGCCCTCTATGGGCTTCCAAATATCCCTTTTCCAATTCCACAAGAACAGCCTTCGCGAAAGGCTTCTTGAAGGGAAAGATGTAACTCTGTGAGATGAATTAACAGAACACAGAGCAGTTTCTCAGAAAGCTTCTTTCCAGTTTTGAACGGAAGATATTTCCTTTTTCACCATAGCCCTCTATGGGCTTCCAAATATCCCTTTGCCAATTCCACAAGAACAGCCTTAGCGAAAGGGTTCTTGAAGGGAAAGATGTAACTCTGTGAGATGAATTAACAGAACACAGAGCAGTTTCTCAGAAAGCTTCTTTCCAGTTTTGAACGGAAGATATTTTCTTTTTCACCATAGCCCTCTATGGGCTTCCAAATATCCCTTTGCCAATTCCACAAGAACAGCCTTAGCGAAAGGCTTCTTGAAGGGAAAGATGTAACTCTGTGAGATGAATTAACAGAACACAGAGCAGTTTCTCAGAAAGCTTCCTTCCAGTTTTGAACGGAAGATATTTCCTTTTTCACCATAGCCCTCTATGGGCTTCCAAATATCCCTTTGCCAATTCCACAAGAACAGCCTTAACGAAAGGCTTCTTGAAGGGAAAGATGTAACTCTGTGAGATGAATTAACAGAACACAGAGCAGTTTCTCAGAAAGCTTCTTTCCAGTTTTGAACGGAAGATATTTCCTTTTTCACCATAGCCCTCTATGGGCTTCCAAATATCCCTTTGCCAATTCCACAATAACAGCCTTATCGAAAGGCTTCTTGAAAGGAAAGATGTAACTCTGTGAGATGAATTAACAGAACACAGAGCAGTTTCTCAGAAAGCTTCTTTTCAGTTTTGAACGGAAGATATTTCCTTTTTCACCATAGCCCTCTATGGGCTTCCAAATATCCCTTTGCCAATTCCACAAGAACAGGCTTAGCGAAAGGCTTCTTGAAGGGAAAGATGTAACTCTGTGAGATGAATTAACAGAACACAGAGCAGTTTCTCAGAAAGCTTCTTTCCAGTTTTGAACGGAAGATATTTCCTTTTTCACCGTAGCCCTCTATGGGCTTCCAAATATCCCGTTGCCAATTCCACAAGAACAGCCTTAGCGAAAGGCTTCTTGACGGGAAAGATGTAACTCTGTGAGATGAATTTACAGAACATAGAACAGTTTCTCAGAAAGCTTCTTTCCAGTTTTGAACGGAAGATATTTCCTTTTTCACCATAGCCCTCTATGGGCTTCCAAATATCCCTTTGCCGATTCCACAAGACCAGCCTTAGCGAAAGGCTTCTTGAAGGGAAAGATGTAACTCTGTGAGATGAATTAACAGAACACAGAGCAGTTTCTCAGAAAGCTTCTTTCCAGTTTTGAACGGAAGATATTTCCTTTTTCACCATAGCCCTCTAAGGGCTTCCAAATATCCCTTTGCCAATTCCACAAGAACAGCCTTAGCGAAAGGGTTCTTGAAGGGAAAGATGTAACTCTGTGAGATGAATTTACAGAACATAGAACAGTTTCTCAGAAAGCTTCTTTCCAGTTTTGAACGGAAGATATTTCCTTTTTCACCATAGCCCTCTATGGGCTTCCAAATATCCCGTTGCCAATTCCACAAGAACAGCCTTGGCGAAAGGGTTCTTGAAGGGAAAGATGTAACTCTGTGAGATGAATTAACAGAACACAGAGCAGTTTCTCAGAAAGCTTCCTTCCAGTTTTGAACGGAAGATATTTCCTTTTTCACCATAGCCCTCTATGGGCTTCCAAATATCCCTTTGCCAATTCCACAAGAACAGGCTTAGCGAAAGGCTTCTTGAAGGGAAAGATGTAACTCTGTGAGATGAATTAACAGAACACAAAGCAGTTTCTCAGAAAGCTTCTTTCCAGTTTTGAACGGAAGATATTTCCTTTTTCACCATAGCCCTCTATGGGTTTCCAAATATCCCTTTGCCAATTCCACAAGAACAGCCTTAGCGAAAGGCTTCTTGAAGGGAAAGATGTAACTCTGTGAGATGAATTAACAGAACACAGAGCAGTTTCTCAGAAAGCTTCTTTCCAGTTTTGAACGGAAGATATTTCCTTTTTCACCATAGCCCTCTATGGGCTTCCAAATATCCCTTTTCCAATTCCACAAGAACAGCCTTAGCGAAAGGCTTCTTGAAGGGAAAGATGTAACTCTGTGAGATGAATTAACAGAACACAGAGCAGTTTCTCAGAAAGCTTCTTTCCAGTTTTGAACGGAAGATATTTCCTTTTTCACCATAGCCCTCTATGGGCTTCCAAATATCCCTTTGCCAATTCCACAAGAACAGCCTTAGCGAAAGGCTTCTTGAGGGGAAAGATGTAACTCTGTGAGATGAATTAACAGAACACAGAGCAGTTTCTCAGAAAGCTTCTTTCCAGTTTTGAACGGAAGATATTTCCTTTTTCACCATAGCCCTCTATGGGCTTCCAAATATCCCTTTGCCAATTCCACAAGAACAGCCTTAGCGAAAGTCTTCTTGAAGGGAAAGATGTAACTCTGTGAGATGAATTAACAGAACACAGAGCAGTTTCTCAGAAAGCTTCTTTCCAGTTTTGAACGGAAGATATTTCCTTTTTCACCATAGCCCTCTATGGGCTTCCAAATATCCCTTTGCCAATTACACAAGAACAGCCTTAGCGAAAGGTTTCTTGAAGGGAAAGATGTAACTCTGTGAGATGAATTTACAGAACATAGAACAGTTTCTCAGAAAGTTTCTTTCCAGTTTTGAACGGAAGATATTTCCTTTTTCACCATAGCCCTCTATGGGCTTCCAAATATCCCTTTGCCAATTCCACAAGAACAGCCTTAGCGAAAGGGTTCTTGAAGGGAAAGATGTAACTCTGTGAGATGAATTAAGAGAACACAGAGCAGTTTCTCAGAAAGCTTCTTTCCAGTTTTGAACGGAAGATATTTCCTTTTTCACCATAGCCCTCTATGGGCTTCCAAATATCCCTTTGCCAATTCCACAAGAACAGCCATAGCGAAAGGCTTCTCGAAGGGAAAGATGTAACTCTGTGAGATGAATTAACAGAACACAGAGCAGTTTCTCAGAAAGCTTCTTTCCAGTTTTGAACGGAAGATATTTCCTTTTTCACCATAGCCCTCTATGGGCTTCCAAATATCCCTTTGCCAATTACACAAGAACAGCCTTAGCGAAAGGCTTCTTGAAGGGAACGATGTAACTCTGTGAGATGAATTAACAGAACACAGAGCAGTTTCTCAGAAAGCTTCTTTCCAGTTTTGAACGGAAGATATTTCCTTTTTCACCATAGCCCTCTATGGGCTTCCAAATATCCCTTTGCCAATTCCACAAGAACAGCCTTAGCGAAAGGCTTCTTGAAGGGAAAGATGTAACTCTGTGAGATGAATTAACAGAACACAGAGCAGTTTCTCAGAAAGCTTCTTTCCAGTTTTGAACGGAAGATATTTCCTTTTTCACCATAGCCCTCTATGGGCTTCCAAATATCCCTTTGCCATTTCCACAAGAACAGCCTTAGCGAAAGGCTTCTTGAAGGGAAAGATGTAACTCTGTGAGATGAATTAACAGAACACAGAGCAGTTTCTCAGAAAGCTTCTTTCCAGTTTTGAACGGAAGATATTTCCTTTTTCACCATAGCCCTCTATGGGCTTCCAAATATCCCGTTGCCAATTCCACAAGAACAGCCTTGGCGAAAGGGTTCTTGAAGGGAAAGATGTAACTCTGTGAGATGAATTAACAGAACACAGAGCAGTTTCTCAGAAAGCTTCCTTCCAGTTTTGAACGGAAGATATTTCCTTTTTCACCATAGCCCTCTATGGGCTTCCAAATATCCCTTTGCCAATTCCACAAGAACAGGCTTAGCGAAAGGCTTCTTGAAGGGAAAGATGTAACTCTGTGAGATGAATTAACAGAACACAAAGCAGTTTCTCAGAAAGCTTCTTTCCAGTTTTGAACGGAAGATATTTCCTTTTTCACCATAGCCCTCTATGGGCTTCCAAATATCCCTTTGCCAATTCCACAAGAACAGCCTTAGCGAAAGGCTTCTTGAAGGGAAAGATGTAACTCTGTGAGATGAATTAACAGAACACAGAGCAGTTTCTCAGAAAGCTTCTTTCCAGTTTTGAACGGAAGATATTTCCTTTTTCACCATAGCCCTCTATGGGCTTCCAAATATCCCTTTGCCAATTCCACAAGAACAGCCTTAGCGAAAGTCTTCTTGAAGGGAAAGATGTAACTCGGTGAGATGAATTAACAGAACACAGAGCAGTTTCTCAGAAAGCTTCTTTCCAGTTTTGAACGGAAGATATTTCCTTTTTCACCATAGCCCTCTATGGGCTTCCAAATATCCCTTTGCCAATTACACAAGAACAGCCTTAGCGAAAGGTTTCTTGACGGGAAAGATGTAACTCTGTGAGATGAATTTACAGAACATAGAACAGTTTCTCAGAAAGTTTCTTTCCAGTTTTGAACGGAAGATATTTCCTTTTTCACCATAGCCCTCTATGGGCTTCCAAATATCCCTTTGCCAATTCCACAAGAACAGCCTTAGCGAAAGGGTTCTTGAAGGGAAAGATGTAACTCTGTGAGATGAATTAAGAGAACACAGAGCAGTTTCTCAGAAAGCTTCTTTCCAGTTTTGAACGGAAGATATTTCCTTTTTCACCATAGCCCTTTATGGGCTTCCAAATATCCCTTTGCCAATTCCACAAGAACAGCCATAGCGAAAGGCTTCTCGAAGGGAAAGATGTAACTCTGTGAGATGAATTAACAGAACACAGAGCAGTTTCTCAGAAAGCTTCTTTCCAGTTTTGAACGGAAGATATTTCCTTTTTCACCATAGCCCTCTATGGGCTTCCAAATATCCCTTTGCCAATTACACAAGAACAGCCTTAGCGAAAGGCTTCTTGAAGGGAACGATGTAACTCTGTGAGATGAATTAACAGAACACAGAGCAGTTTCTCAGAAAGCTTCTTTCCAGTTTTGAACGGAAGATATTTCCTTTTTCACCATAGCCCTCTATGGGCTTCCAAATATCCCTTTGCCAATTCCACAAGAACAGCCTTAGCGAAAGGCTTCTTGAACGGAAAGATGTAACTCTGTGAGATGAATTAACAGAACACAGAGCAGTTTCTCAGAAAGCTTCCTTCCAGTTTTGAACGGAAGATATTTCCTTTTTCACCATAGCCCTCTATGGGCTTCCAAATATCCCTTTGCCAATTCCACAAGAACAGCCTTAGCGAAAGGCTTCTTGAAAGGAAAGATGTAACTCTGTGAGATGAATTAACAGAACACAGAGCAGTTTCTCAGAAAGCTTCTTTCCAGTTTTGAACGGAAGATATTTCCTTTTTCACCATAGCCCTCTATGGGCTTCCAAATATCCCTTTGCCAATTCCACAAGAACAGCCTTAGCGAAAGGCTTCTTGAAGGGAAAGATGTAACTCTGTGAGATGAATTAACAGAACACAGAGCAGTTTCTCAGAAACCTTCTTTCCAGTTTTGAACGGAAGATATTTCCTTTTTCACCATAGCCCTCTATGGGCTTCCAAATATCCCGTTGCCAATTCCACAAGAACAGCCTTAGCGAAAGGCTTCTTGAAGGGAAAGATGTAACTCTGTGAGATGAATTAACAGAACACAGAGCAGTTTCCCAGAAAGCTTCTTTCAAGTTTTGAACGGAAGATATTTCCTTTTTCACCATAGCCCACTATGGGCTTCCAAATATCCCTTTGCCAATTCCACAAGAACAGCCTTAGCGAAAGGCTTCTTGAAGGGAAAGATGTAACTCTGTGAGATGAATTAACAGAACATGGAACAGTTTCTCAGAAAGCTTCTTTCCAGTTTTGAACGGAAGATATTTCCTTTTTCACCATAGCCCTCTATGGGCTTCCAAATATCCCTTTGCCAATTACACAAGAACAGCCTTAGCGAAAGGCTTCTTGAAGGGAAAGATGTAACTCTGTGAGATGAATTAACAGAACACAAAGCAGTTTCTCAGAAAGCTTCTTTCCAGTTTTGAACGGAAGATATTTCCTTTTTCACCATAGCCCTCTATGGGCTTCCAAATATCCCTTTGCCAATTCCACAAGAACAGCCTTAGCGAAAGGCTTCTTGAAAGGAAAGATGTAACTCTGTGAGATGAATTAACAGAACACAGAGCAGTTTCTCAGAAAGCTTCTTTCCAGTTTTGAACGGAAGATATTTCCTTTTTCACCATAGCCCTCTATGGGCTTCCAAATATCCCTTTGCCAATTCCACAAGAACAGCCTTAGCGAAAGGCTTCTTGAGGGGAAAGATGTAACTCTGTGAGACGAATTAACAGAACACAGAGCAGTTTCTCAGAAAGCTTCTTTCCAGTTTTGAACGGAAGATATTTCCTTTTTCACCATAGCCCTCTATGGGCTTCGAAATATCCCTTTGCCAATTCCACAAGAACAGCCTTCGCGAAAGGCTTCTTGAAGGGAAAGATGTAACTCTGTGAGATGAATTAACAGAACACAGAGCAGTTTCTCAGAAAGCTTCTTTCCAGTTTTGAACGGAAGATATTTCCTTTTTCACCATAGCCCTCTATGGGCTTCCAAATATCCCTTTGCCAATTCCACAAGAACAGCCTTAGCGAAAGGGTTCTTGAAGGGAAAGATGTAACTCTGTGAGATGAATTAACAGAACACAGAGCAGTTTCTCTGAAAGCTTCTTTCCAGTTTTGAACGGAAGATATTTCCTTTTTCACCATAGCCCTCTATGGGCTTCCAAATATCCCTTTGCCAATTCCACAAGAACAGCCTTAGCGAAAGGCTTCTTGAGGGGAAAGATGTAACTCTGTGAGATGAATTAAGAGAACACAGAGCAGTTTCTCAGAAAGCTTCTTTCCAGTTTTGAACGGAAGATATTTCCTTTTTCACCATAGCCCTCTATGTGCTTCCAAATATCCCTTTGCCAATTCCACAAGAACAGCCTTAGCGAAAGTCTTCTTGAAGGGAAAGATGTAACTCTGTGAGATGAATTAACAGAACACAGAGCAGTTTCTCAGAAAGCTTCTTTCCAGTTTTGAACGGAAGATATTTCCTTTTTCACCATAGCCCTCTATGGGCTTCCAAATATCCCTTTGCCAATTACACAAGAACAGCCTTAGCGAAAGGTTTCTTGAAGGGAAAATGTAACTCTGTGAGATGAATTTACAGAACATAGAACAGTTTCTCAGAAAGTTTCTTTCCAGTTTTGAACGGAAGATATTTCCTTTTTCACCATAGCCCTCTATGGGCTTCCAAATATCCCTTTGCCAATTCCACACGAACAGCCTTAGCGAAAGGATTCTTGAAGGGAAAGATGTAACTCTGTGAGATGAATTAAGAGAACACAGAGCAGTTTCTCAGAAAGCTTCTTTCCAGTTTTGAACGGAAGATATTTCCTTTTTCACCATAGCCCTCTATGGGCTTCCAAATATCCCTTTGCCAATTACACAAGAACAGCCTTAGCGAAAGGCTTCTTGAAGGGAACGATGTAACTCTGTGAGATGAATTAACAGAACACAGAGCAGTTTCTCAGAAAGCTTCTTTCCAGTTTTGAACGGAAGATATTTCCTTTTTCACCATAGCCCTCTATGGGCTTCCAAATATCCCTTTGCCAATTCCACAAGAACAGCCTTAGCGAACGGCTTCTTGAAGGGAAAGATGTAACTCTGTGAGATGAATTAACAGAACACAGAGCAGTTTCTCAGAAAGCTTCCTTCCAGTTTTGAACGGAAGATATTTCCTTTTTCACCATAGCCCTCTATGGGCTTCCAAATATCCCTTTGCCAATTCCACAAGAACAGCCTTAGCGAAAGGCTTCTTGAAAGGAAAGATGTAACTCTGTGAGATGACTTAACAGAACACAGAGCAGTTTCTCAGAAAGCTTCTTTCCAGTTTTGAACGGAAGATATTTCCTTTTTCACCATAGCCCTCTATGGGCTTCCAAATATCCCTTTGCCAATTCCACAAGAACAGCCTTAGCGAAAGGCTTCTTGAAGGGAAAGATGTAACTCTGTGAGATGAATTAACAGAACACAGAGCAGTTTCTCAGAAACCTTCTTTCCAGTTTTGAACGGAAGATATTTCCTTTTTCACCATAGCCCTCTATGGGCTTCCAAATATCCCGTTGCCAATTCCACAAGAACAGCCTTAGCGAAAGGCTTCTTGAAGGGAAAGATGTAACTCTGTGAGATGAATTAACAGAACACAGAGCAGTTTCCCAGAAAGCTTCTTTCAAGTTTTGAACGGAAGATATTTCCTTTTTCACCATAGCCCACTATGGGCTTCCAAATATCCCTTTGCCAATTCCACAAGAACAGCCTTAGCGAAAGGCTTCTTGAAGGGAAAGATGTAACTCTGTGAGATGAATTAACAGAACATGGAACAGTTTCTCAGAAAGCTTCTTTCCAGTTTTGAACGGAAGATATTTCCTTTTTCACCATAGCCCTCTATGGGCTTCCAAATATCCCTTTGCCAATTACACAAGAACAGCCTTAGCGAAAGGCTTCTTGAAGGGAAAGATGTAACTCTGTGAGATGAATTAACAGAACACAAAGCAGTTTCTCAGAAAGCTTCTTTCCAGTTTTGAACGGAAGATATTTCCTTTTTCACCATAGCCCTCTATGGGCTTCCAAATATCCCTTTGCCAATTCCACAAGAACAGCCTTAGCGAAAGGCTTCTTGAAAGGAAAGATGTAACTCTGTGAGATGAATTAACAGAACACAGAGCAGTTTCTCAGAAAGCTTCTTTCCAGTTTTGAACGGAAGATATTTCCTTTTTCACCATAGCCCTCTATGGGCTTCCAAATATCCCTTTGCCAATTCCACAAGAACAGCCTTAGCGAAAGGCTTCTTGAGGGGAAAGATGTAACTCTGTGAGACGAATTAACAGAACACAGAGCAGTTTCTCAGAAAGCTTCTTTCCAGTTTTGAACGGAAGATATTTCCTTTTTCACCATAGCCCTCTATGGGCTTCGAAATATCCCTTTGCCAATTCCACAAGAACAGCCTTAGCGAAAGGCTTCTTGAAGGGAGAGATGTAACTCTGTGAGATGAATTCACAGAACACAGAGCAGTTTCTCAGAAAGCTTCTTTCCAGTTTTGAACGGAAGATATTTCCTTTTTCACCGTAGCCCTCTATGGGCTTCCAAATATCCCTTTGCCAATTCCACAAGAACAGCCTTAGCGAAAGGCTTCTTGAAGGGAAAGATGTAACTCTGTGAGATGAATTAACAGAACACAGAGCAGTTTCTCAGAAAGCTTCTTTCCAGTTTTGAACGGAAGATATTTCCTTTTTCACCATAGCCCTCTATGGGCTTCCAAATATCCCGTTGCCAATTCCACAAGAACAGCCTTAGCGAAAGGCTTCTTGAAGGGAAAGATGTAACTCTGTGAGATGAATTAACAGAACATAGAACAGTTTCTCAGAAAGCTTCTTTCCAGTTTTGAACGGAAGATATTTCCTTTTTCACCATAGCCCTCTATGGGCTTCCAATATCCCTTTGCCAATTCCACAAGAATAGCCTTAGCGAGAGGCTTCTTGAAGGGAAAGATGTAATTCTGTGAGATGAATTAACAGAACACAAAGCAGTTTCTCAGAAAGCTTCTTTCCAGTTTTGAACGGAAGATATTTCCTTTTTCACCATAGCCGTCTATGGGCTTCCAAATATCCCTTTGCCAATTCCACAAGAACAGCCTTAGCGAAAGGCTTCTTGAAAGGAAAGATGTAACTCTGTGAGATGAATTAACAGAACACAGAGCAGTTTCTCAGAAAGCTTCTTTCCAGTTTTGAACGGAAGATATTTCCTTTTTCACCATAGCCCTCTATGGGCTTCCAAATATCCCTTTGCCAATTCCACAAGAACAGCCTTAGCGAAAGGTTTCTTGAAGGGAAAGATGTAACTTTGTGAGATGAATTTACAGAACATAGAACAGATTCTCAGAAAGCTTCTTTCCAGTTTTGAACGGAAGATATTCCCTTTTTCACCGTAGCCCTCTATGGGCTTCCAAATATCCCTTTTCCAATTCCACAAGAACAGCCTTCGCGAAAGGCTTCTTGAAGGGAAAGATGTAACTCTGTGAGATGAATTAACAGAACACAGAGCAGTTTCTCAGAAAGCTTCTTTCCAGTTTTGAACGGAAGATATTTCCTTTTTCACCATAGCCCTCTATGGGCTTCCAAATATCCCTTTGCCAATTCCACAAGAACAGCCTTAGCGAAAGGGTTCTTGAAGGGAAAGATGTAACTCTGTGAGATGAATTAACAGAACACAGAGCAGTTTCTCAGAAAGCTTCTTTCCAGTTTTGAGCGGAAGATATTTCCTTTTTCACCATAGCCCTCTATGGGCTTCCAAATATCCCGTTGCCAATTCCACAAGAACAGCCTTAGCGAAAGGCTTCTTGAAGGGAAATATGTAACTCTGTGAGATGAATTAACAGAACACAGAGCAGTTTCTCAGAAAGCTTCTTTCCAGTTTTGAACGGAAGATATTTCCTTTTTCACCATAGCCCTCTATGGGCTTCCAAATATCCCTTTGCCAATTCCACAAGAACAGCCTTAGCGAAAGGCTTCTTGAAGGGAAAGATGTAACTCTGTGAGATGAATTAAAAGAACACAGAGCAGTTTCGCAGAAAGCTTCTTTCCAGTTTTGAACGGAAGATATTTCCTTTTTCACCATAGCCCTCTATGGGCTTCCAAATATCCCTTTGCCAATTCCACAAGAACAGCCTTAGCGAAAGGCTTCTTGAAGGGAAAGATGTAACTTTGTGAGATGAATTTACAGAACATAGAACAGTTTCTCAGAAAGCTTCTTTCCAGTTTTGAACGGAAGATATTCCCTTTTTCACCATAGCCCTCTAATGGCTTCCAAATATCCCGTGGCCAATTCCACAAGAACAGCCTTAGCGAAAGGCTTCTTGAAGGGAAAGATATAACTCTGTGAGATGAATTAACAGAACATAGAACAGTTTCTCAGAAAGCTTCTTTCCAGTTTTGAACGGAAGATATTTCCTTTTTCACCATAGCCCTCTATGGGCTTCCAAATATCCCTTTGCCAATTCCACAAGAACAGCCTTAGCGAAAGGCTTCTTGAAGGGAAAGATGTAATTCTGTGAGATGAATTAACAGAACCCAAAGCAGTTTCTCAGAAAGCTTCTTTCCAGTTTTGAACGGAAGATATTTCCTTTTTCACCATTACCCTCTATGGGCTTCCAAATATCCCTTTGCCAATTCCACAAGAACAGCCTTAGCGAAAGGTTTCTTGAAGGGAAAGATGTAACTTTGTGAGATGAATTTACAGAACATAGAACAGTTTCTCAGAAAGCTTCTTTCCAGTTTTGAACGGAAGATATTCCCTTTTTCAACGTAGCCCTCTATGGGCTTCCAAATATCCCTTTGCCAATTCCACAAGAACAGCCTTAGCGAAAGGCTTCTTGAAGGGAAAGATGTAACTCTGTGAGATGAATTAACAGAACACAGAGCAGTTTCTCAGAAAGCTTCTTTCCAGTTTTGAACGGAAGATATTTCCTTTTTCACCATAGCCCTCTATGGGCTTCCAAATATCCCTTTGCCAATTCCACAAGAACAGCCTTAGCGAAAGGCTTCTTGAAGGGAAAGATGTAACTCTGTGAGATGAATTAACAGAACACAGAGCAGTTTCTCAGAAAGCTTCCTTCCAGTTTTGAACGGAAGATATTTCCTTTTTCACCATAGCCCTCTATGGGCTTCCAAATATCCCTTTGCCAATTCCACAAGAACAGCCTTAGCGAAAGGCTTCTTGAAGGGAAAGATGTAACTCTGTGAGATGAATTCACAGAACACAGAGCAGTTTGTCAGAAAGCTTCTTTCCAGTTTTGAACGGAAGATATTTCCTTTTTCACCATAGCCCTCTATGGGCTTCCAAATATCCCTTTGCCAATTCCACAATAAGAGCCTTATCGAAAGGCTTCTTGAAAGGAAAGATGTAACTCTGTGAGATGAATTAACAGAACACAGAGCAGTTTCTCAGAAAGCTTCTTTCCAGTTTTGAACGGAAGATATTTCCTTTTTCACCATAGCCCTCTATGGGCTTCCAAATATCCCGTTGCCAATTCCACAAGAACAGCCTTGGCGAAAGGCTTCTTGAAGGGAAAGATGTAACTCTGTGAGATGAATTAACAGAACATAGAACAGTTTCTCAGAAAGCTTCTTTCCAGTTTTGAACGGAAGATATTTCCTTTTTCACCATAGCCCTCTATGGGCTTCCAAATATCCCTTTGCCAATTACACAAGAACAGCCTTAGCGAAAGGCTTCTTGAAGGGAAAGATGTAACTCTGTGAGATGAATTAACAGAACACAAAGCAGTTTCTCAGAAAGCTTCTTTCCAGTTTTGAACGGAAGATATTTCCTTTTTCACCATAGCCCTCTATGGGCTTCGAAATATCCCTTTCCCTATTCCACAAGAACAGCCTTAGTGGAAGGCTTCTTGAAGGGAAAGATGTAACTCTGTGAGATGAATTAACAGAACACAGAGCAGTTTCTCAGAAAGCTTCTTTCCAGTTTTGAACGGAAGATATTTCCTTTTTCACCATAGCCCTCTATGGGCTTCCAAATATCCCGTTGCCAATTCCACAAGAACAGCCTTAGCGAAAGGCTTCTTGAAGGCAAAGATGTAACTCTGTGAGATGAATTAACAGAACACAGAGCAGTTTCTCAGAAAGCTTCTTTCCAGTTTTGAGCGGAAGATATTTCCTTTTTCACCATAGCCCTCTATGGGCTTCCAAATATCCCGTTGCCAATTCCACAAGAACAGCCTTAGCGAAAGGCTTCTTGAAGGGAAATATGTAACTCTGTGAGATGAATTAACAGAACACAGAGCAGTTTCTCAGAAAGCTTCTTTCCAGTTTTGAACGGAAGATATTTCCTTTTTCACCATAGCCCTCTATGGGCTTCCAAATATCCCTTTGCCAATTCCACAAGAACAGCCTTAGCGAAAGGGTTCTTGAAGGGAAAGATGTAACTCTGTGAGATGAATTAAAAGAACACAGAGCAGTTTCTCAGAAAGCTTCTTTCCAGTTTTGAACGGAAGATATTTCCTTTTTCACCATAGCCCTCTATGGGCTTCCAAATATCCCTTTGCCAATTCCACAAGAACAGCCTTAGCGAAAGGCTTCTTGAAGGGAAAGATGTAACTTTGTGAGATGAATTTACAGAACATAGAACAGTTTCTCAGAAAGCTTCTTTCCAGTTTTGAACGGAAGATATTCCCTTTTTCACCATAGCCCTCTATGGGCTTCCAAATATCCCGTGGCCAATTCCACAAGAACAGCCTTAGCGAAAGGCTTCTTGAAGGGAAAGATATAACTCTGTGAGATGAATTAACAGAACATAGAACAGTTTCTCAGAAAGCTTCTTTCCAGTTTTGAACGGAAGATATTTCCTTTTTCACCATAGCCCTCTATGGGCTTCCAAATATCCCTTTGCCAATTCCACAAGAACAGCCTTAGCGAAAGGCTTCTTGAAGGGAAAGATGTAATTCTGTGAGATGAATTAACAGAACCCAAAGCAGTTTCTCAGAAAGCTTCTTTCCAGTTTTGAACGGAAGATATTTCCTTTTTCACCATAGCCGTCTATGGGCTTCCAAATATCCCTTTGCCAATTCCACAAGAACAGCCTTAGCGAAAGGCTTCTTGAAAGGAAAGATGTAACTCTGTGAGATGAATTAACAGAACACAGAGCAGTTTCTCAGAAAGCTTCTTTCCAGTTTTGAACGGAAGATATTTCCTTTTTCACCATAGCCCTCTATGGGCTTCCAAATATCCCTTTGCCAATTCCACAAGAACAGCCTTAGCGAAAGGTTTCTTGAAGGGAAAGATGTAACTTTGTGAGATGAATTTACAGAACATAGAACAGTTTCTCAGAAAGCTTCTTTCCAGTTTTGAACGGAAGATATTCCCTTTTTCACCGTAGCCCTCTATGGGCTTCCAAATATCCCTTTGCCAATTCCACAAGAACAGCCTTAGCGAAAGGCTTCTTGAAGGGAAAGATGTAACTCTGTGAGATGAATTAACAGAACACAGAGCAGTTTCTCAGAAAGCTTCTTTCCAGTTTTGAACGGAAGATATTTCCTTTTTCACCATAGCCCTCTATGGGCTTCCAAATATCCCTTTGCCAATTCCACAAGAACAGCCTTAGCGAAAGGGTTCTTGAAGGGAAAGATGTAACTCTGTGAGATGAATTAACAGAACACAGAGCAGTTTCTCAGAAAGCTTCCTTCCAGTTTTGAACGGAAGATATTTCCTTTTTCACCATAGCCCTCTATGGGCTTCCAAATATCCCTTTGCCAATTCCACAAGACCAGCCTTAGCGAAAGGCTTCTTGAAGGGAAAGATGTAACTCTGTGAGATGAATTAACAGAACACAGAGCAGTTTCTCAGAAAGCTTCTTTCCATTTTTGAACGGAAGATATTTCCTTTCTCACCATAGCCCTCTATGGGCTTCGAAATATCCCTTTCCCTATTCCACAAGAACAGCCTTAGTGAAAGGCTTCTTGAAGGGAAAGATGTAACTCTGTGAGATGAATTAACAGAACACAGAGCAGTTTCTCAGAAAGCTTCTTTCCAGTTTTGAACGGAAGATATTTCCTTTTTCACCATAGCCCTCTATGGGCTTCCAAATATCCCGTTGCCAATTCCACAAGAACAGCCTTAGCGAAAGGCTTCTTGAAGGCAAAGATGTAACTCTGTGAGATGAATTAACAGAACACAGAGCAGTTTCTCAGAAAGCTTCTTTCTAGTTTTGAGCGGAAGATATTTCCTTTTTCACCATAGCCGTCTAAGGGCTTCCAAATATCCCGTTGCCAATTCCACAAGAACAGCCTTAGCGAAAGGCTTCTTGAAGGGAAATATGTAACTCTGTGAGATGAATTAACAGAACACAGAGCAGTTTCTCAGAAAGCTTCTTTCCAGTTTTGAACGGAAGATATTTCCTTTTTCACCATAGCCCTCTATGGGCTTCCAAATATCCCTTTGCCAATTCCACAAGAACAGCCTTAGCGAAAGGCTTCTTGAAGGGAAAGATGTAACTCTGTGAGATGAATTAACAGAACACAGAGCAGTTTCTCAGAAAGCTTCTTTCCAGTTTTGAACGGAAGATATTTCCTTTTTCACCATAGCCCTCTATGGGCTTCCAAATATCCCTTTGCCAATTCCACAAGAACAGCCTTAGCGAAAGGCTTCTTGAAGGGAAAGATGTAACTCTGTGAGATGAATTAACAGAACACAGAGCAGTTTCTCAGAAAGCTTCTTTCCAGTTTTGAACGGAAGATATTTCCTTTTTCACCATAGCCCTCTATGGGCTTCCAAATATCCCGTTGCCAATTCCACAAGAACAGCCTTAGCGAAAGGCTTCTTGAAGGGAAAGATGTAACTCAGTGAGATGAATTTACAGAACATAGAACAGTTTCTCAGAAAGCTTCTTTCCAGTTTTGAACGGAACATATTTCCTTTTTCACCATAACCCTCTATGGGCTTCCAAATATCCCTTTGCCAATTCCACAAGAACAGCCTTAGCGAAAGGCTTCTTGAAGGGAAAGATGTAACTCTGTGAGATGAATTAACAGAACACAGAGCAGTTTCTCAGAAAGCTTCTTTCCAGTTTTGAACGGAAGATATTTCCTTTTTCACCATAACCCTCTATGGGCTTCCAAATATCCCTTTGCCAATTCCACAAGAACAGCCTTAGCGAAAGGCTTCTTAAAGGGAACGTTGTAACTCTGTGAGATGAATTAACAGAACACAGAGCAGTTTCTCAGAAAGCTTCTTTCCAGTTTTGAACGGAAGATATTTCCTTTTTCACCATAGCCCTCTATGGGCTTCCAAATATCCCTTTGCCAATTCCACAAGAACAGCCTTAGCGAAAGGGTTCTTGAAGGGAAAGATGTAACTCTGTGAGATGAATTAACAGAACACAGAGCAGTTTTTCAGAAAGCTTCCTTCCAGTTTTGAACGGAAGATATTTCCTTTTTCACCATAGCCCTCTATGGGCTTCCAAATATCCCTTTGCCAATTCCACAAGAACAGCCTTAGCGAAAGGCTTCTTGAAAGGAAAGATGTAACTCTGTGAGATGAATTAACAGAACACAGAGCAGTTTCTCAGAAAGCTTCTTTCCAGTTTTGAACGGAAGATATTTCCTTTTTCACCATAGCCCTCTATGGGCTTCCAAATATCCCTTTGCCAATTCCACAAGAACAGCCTTAGCGAAAGGCTTCTTGAAGGGAAAGATGTAACTCTGTGAGATGAATTAACAGAACACAGAGCAGTTTCTCAGAAAGCTTCTTTCCAGTTTTGAACGGAAGATATTTCCTTTTTCACCATAGCCCTCTATGGGCTTCCAAATATCCCTTTGCCAATTCCACAAGAACAGCCTTAGCGAAAGTCTTCTTGAAGGGAAAGATGTAACTCTGTGAGATGAATTAACAGAACACAGAGCAGTTTCCCAGAAAGCTTCTTTCAAGTTTTGAACGGAAGATATTTCCTTTTTCACCATAGCCCACTATGGGCTTCCAAATATCCCTTTGCCAATTCCACAAGAACAGCCTTAGCGAAAGGCTTCTTGAAGGGAAAGATGTAACTCTGTGAGATGAATTAACAGAACATGGAACAGTTTCTCAGAAAGCTTCTTTCCAGTTTTGAACGGAAGATATTTCCTTTTTCACCATAGCCCTCTATGGGCTTCCAAATATCCCTTTGCCAATTACACAAGAACAGCCTTAGCGAAAGGCTTCTTGAAGGGAAAGATGTAACTCTGTGAGATGAATTAACAGAACACAAAGCAGTTTCTCAGAAAGCTTCTTTCCAGTTTTGAACGGAAGATATTTCCTTTTTCACCATAGCCCTCTATGGGCTTCCAAATATCCCTTTGCCAATTCCACAAGAACAGCCTTAGCGAAAGGCTTCTTGAAAGGAAAGATGTAACTCTGTGAGATGAATTAACAGAACACAGAGCAGTTTCTCAGAAAGCTTCTTTCCAGTTTTGAACGGAAGATATTTCCTTTTTCACCATAGCCCTCTATGGGCTTCCAAATATCCCTTTGCCAATTCCACAAGAACAGCCTTAGCGAAAGGCTTCTTGAGGGGAAAGATGTAACTCTGTGAGACGAATTAACAGAACACAGAGCAGTTTCTCAGAAAGCTTCTTTCCAGTTTTGAACGGAAGATATTTCCTTTTTCCCCATAGCCCTCTACGGGCTTCGAAATATCCCTTTGCCAATTCCACAAGAACAGCCTTCGCGAAAGGCTTCTTGAAGGGAAAGATGTAACTCTGTGAGATGAATTAACAGAACACAGAGCAGTTTCTCAGAAAGCTTCTTTCCAGTTTGGAACGGAAGATATTTCCTTTTTCACCATAGCCCTCTATGGGCTTCCAAATATCCCTTTGCCAATTCCACAAGAACAGCCTTAGCGAAAGGGTTCTTGAAGGGAAAGATGTAACTCTGTGAGATGAATTAACAGAACACAGAGCAGTTTCTCAGAAAGCTTCTTTCCAGTTTTGAACGGAAGATATTTCCTTTTTCACCATAGCCCTCTATGGGCTTCCAAATATCCCTTTGCCAATTCCACAAGAACAGCCTTAGCGAAAGGCTTCTTGAGGGGAAAGATGTAACTCTGTGAGATGAATTAACAGAACACAGAGCAGTTTCTCAGAAAGCTTCTTTCCAGTTTTGAACGGAAGATATTTCCTTTTTCACCATAGCCCTCTATGGGCTTCCAAATATCCCTTTGCCAATTCCACAAGAACAGCCTTAGCGAAAGGTTTCTTGAAGGGAAAGATGTAACTCTGTGAGATGAATTTACAGAACATAGAACAGTTTCTCAGAAAGTTTCTTTCCAGTTTTGAACGGAAGATATTTCCTTTTTCACCATAGCCCTCTATGGGCTTCCAAATATCCCTTTGCCAATTCCACAAGAACAGCCTTAGCGAAAGGGTTCTTGAAGGGAAAGATGTAACTCTTTGAGATGAATTAAGAGAACACAGAGCAGTTTCTCAGAAAGCTTCTTTCCAGTTTTGAACGGAAGATATTTCCTTTTTCACCATAGCCCTCTATGGGCTTCCAAATATCCCTTTGCCAATTCCACAAGAACAGCCATAGCGAAAGGCTTCTCGAAGGGAAAGATGTAACTCTGTGAGATGAATTAACAGAACACAGAGCAGTTTCTCAGAAAGCTTCTTTCCAGTTTTGAACGGAAGATATTTCCTTTTTCACCATAGCCCTCTATGGGCTTCCAAATATCCCTTTGCCAATTACACAAGAACAGCCTTAGCGAAAGGCTTCTTGAAGGGAACGATGTAACTCTGTGAGATGAATTAACAGAACACAGAGCAGTTTCTCAGAAAGCTTCTTTCCAGTTTTGAACGGAAGATATTTCCTTTTTCACCATAGCCCTCTATGGGCTTCCAAATATCCCTTTGCCAATTCCACAAGAACAGCCTTAGCGAAAGGCTTCTTGAAGGGAAAGATGTAACTCTGTGAGATGAATTAACAGAACACAGAGCAGTTTCTCAGAAAGCTTCCTTCCAGTTTTGAACGGAAGATATTTCCTTTTTCACCATAGCCCTCTATGGGCTTCCAAATATCCCTTTGCCAATTCCACAAGAACAGCCTTAGCGAAAGGCTTCTTGAAAGGAAAGATGTAACTCTGTGAGATGAATTAACAGAACACAGAGCAGTTTCTCAGAAAGCTTCTTTCCAGTTTTGAACGGAAGATATTTCCTTTTTCACCATAGCCCTCTATGGGCTTCCAAATATCCCTTTGCCAATACCACAAGAACAGCCTTAGCGAAAGGCTTCTTGAAGGGAAAGATGTAACTCTGTGAGATGAATTAACAGAACACAGAGCAGTTTCTCAGAAACCTTCTTTCCAGTTTTGAACGGAAGATATTTCCTTTTTCACCATAGCCCTCTATGGGCTTCCAAATATCCCGTTGCCAATTCCACAAGAACAGCCTTAGCGAAAGGCTTCTTGAAGGGAAAGATGTAACTCTGTGAGATGAATTAACAGAACACAGAGCAGTTTCCCAGAAAGCTTCTTTCAAGTTTTGAACGGAAGATATTTCCTTTTTCACCATAGCCCACTATGGGCTTCCAAATATCCCTTTGCCAATTCCACAAGAACAGCCTTAGCGAAAGGCTTCTTGAAGGGAAAGATGTAACTCTGTGAGATGAATTAACAGAACATGGAACAGTTTCTCAGAAAGCTTCTTTCCAGTTTTGAACGGAAGATATTTCCTTTTTCACCATAGACCTCTATGGGCTTCCAAATATCCCTTTGCCAATTACACAAGAACAGCCTTAGCGAAAGGCTTCTTGAAGGGAAAGATGTAACTCTGTGAGATGAATTAACAGAACACAAAGCAGTTTCTCAGAAAGCTTCTTTCCAGTTTTGAACGGAAGATATTTCCTTTTTCACCATAGCCCTCTATGGGCTTCCAAATATCCCTTTGCCAATTCCACAAGAACAGCCTTAGCGAAAGGCTTCTTGAAAGGAAAGATGTAACTCTGTGAGATGAATTAACAGAACACAGAGCAGTTTCTCAGAAAGCTTCTTTCCAGTTTTGAACGGAAGATATTTCCTTTTTCACCATAGCCCTCTATGGGCTTCCAAATATCCCTTTGCCAATTCCACAAGAACAGCCTTAGCGAAAGGCTTCTTGAGGGGAAAGATGTAACTCTGTGAGACGAATTAACAGAACACAGAGCAGTTTCTCAGAAAGCTTCTTTCCAGTTTTGAACGGAAGATATTTCCTTTTTCACCATAGCCCTCTATGGGCTTCGAAATATCCCTTTGCCAATTCCACAAGAACAGCCTTCGCGAAAGGCTTCTTGAAGGGAAAGATGTAACTCTGTGAGATGAATTAACAGAACACAGAGCAGTTTCTCAGAAAGCTTCTTTCCAGTTTTGAACGGAAGATATTTCCTTTTTCACCATAGCCCTCTATGGGCTTCCAAATATCCCTTTGCCAATTCCACAAGAACAGCCTTAGCGAAAGGGTTCTTGAAGGGAAAGATGTAACTCTGTGAGATGAATTAACAGAACACAGAGCAGTTTCTCAGAAAGCTTCTTTCCAGTTTTGAACGGAAGATATTTCCTTTTTCACCATAGCCCTCTATGGGCTTCCAAATATCCCTTTGCCAATTCCACAAGAACAGCCTTAGCGAAAGGCTTCTTGAGGGGAAAGATGTAACTCTGTGAGATGAATTAACAGAACACAGAGCAGTTTCTCAGAAAGCTTCTTTCCAGTTTTGAACGGAAGATATTTCCTTTTTCACCATAGCCCTCTATGGGCTTCCAAATATCCCTTTGCCAATTCCACAAGAACAGCCTTAGCGAAAGTCTTCTTGAAGGGAAAGATGTAACTCTGTGAGATGAATTAACAGAACACAGAGCAGTTTCTCAGAAAGCTTCTTTCCAGTTTTGAACGGAAGATATTTCCTTTTTCACCATAGCCCTCTATGGGCTTCCAAATATCCCTTTGCCAATTACACAAGAACAGCCTTAGCGAAAGGTTTCTTGAAGGGAAAGATGTAACTCTGTGAGATGAATTTACAGAACATAGAACAGTTTCTCAGAAAGTTTCTTTCCAGTTTTGAACGGAAGATATTTCCTTTTTCACCATAGCCCTCTATGGGCTTCCAAATATCCCTTTGCCAATTCCACAAGAATAGCCTTAGCGAAAGGCTTCTTGAAGGGAAAGATGTAATTCTGTGAGATGAATTAACAGAACACAAAGCAGTTTCTCAGAAAGCTTCTTTCCAGTTTTGAACGGAAGATATTTCCTTTTTCACCATAGCCGTCTATGGGCTTCCAAATATCCCTTTGCCAATTCCACAAGAACAGCCTTAGCGAAAGGCTTCTTGAAAGGAAAGATGTAACTCTGTGAGATGAATTAACAGAACACAGAGCAGTTTCTCAGAAAGCTTCTTTCCAGTTTTGAACGGAAGATATTTCCTTTTTCACCATAGCCCTCTATGGGCTTCCAAATATCCCTTTGCCAATTACACAAGAACAGCCTTAGCGAAAGGTTTCTTGAAGGGAAAGATGTAACTCTGTGAGATGAATTTACAGAACATAGAACAGTTTCTCAGAAAGTTTCTTTCCAGTTTTGAACGGAAGATATTTCCTTTTTCACCATAGCCCTCTATGGGCTTCCAAATATCCCTTTGCCAATTCCACAAGAATAGCCTTAGCGAAAGGCTTCTTGAAGGGAAAGATGTAATTCTGTGAGATGAATTAACAGAACACAAAGCAGTTTCTCAGAAAGCTTCTTTCCAGTTTTGAACGGAAGATATTTCCTTTTTCACCATAGCCGTCTATGGGCTTCCAAATATCCCTTTGCCAATTCCACAAGAACAGCCTTAGCGAAAGGCTTCTTGAAAGGAAAGATGTAACTCTGTGAGATGAATTAACAGAACACAGAGCAGTTTCTCAGAAAGCTTCTTTCCAGTTTTGAACGGAAGATATTTCCTTTTTCACCATAGCCCTCTATGGGCTTCCAAATATCCCTTTGCCAATTCCACAAGAACAGCCTTAGCGAAAGGTTTCTTGAAGGGAAAGATGTAACTTTGTGAGATGAATTTACAGAACATAGAACAGATTCTCAGAAAGCTTCTTTCCAGTTTTGAACGGAAGATATTCCCTTTTTCACCGTAGCCCTCTATGGGCTTCCAAATATCCCTTTGCCAATTCCACAAGAACAGCCTTCGCGAAAGGCTTCTTGAAGGGAAAGATGTAACTCTGTGAGATGAATTAACAGAACACAGAGCAGTTTCTCAGAAAGCTTCTTTCCAGTTTTGAACGGAAGATATTTCCTTTTTCACCATAGCCCTCTATGGGCTTCCAAATATCCCTTTGCCAATTCCACAAGAACAGCCTTAGCGAAAGGGTTCTTGAAGGGAAAGATGTAACTCTGTGAGATGAATTAACAGAACACAGAGCAGTTTCTCAGAAAGCTTCTTTCCAGTTTTGAACGGAAGATATTTTCTTTTTCACCATAGCCCTCTATGGGCTTCCAAATATCCCTTTGCCAATTCCACAAGAACAGCCTTAGCGAAAGGGTTCTTGAAGGGAAAGATGTAACTCTGTGAGATGAATTAACAGAACACAGAGCAGTTTCTCAGAAAGCTTCCTTCCAGTTTTGAACGGAAGATATTTCCTTTTTCACCATAGCCCTCTATGGGCTTCCAAATATCCCTTTGCCAATTCCACAAGAACAGCCTTAGCGAAAGGCTTCTTGAAGGGAAAGTTGTAACTCTGTGAGATGAATTAACAGAACACAAAGCAGTTTCTCAGAAAGCTTCTTTCCAGTTTTGAACGGAAGATATTTCCTTTTTCACCGTAGCCCTCTATGGGCTTCGAAATATCCCTTTCCCTATTCCACAAGAACAGCCTTAGTGGAAGGCTTCTTGAAGGGAAAGATGTAACTCTGTGAGATGAATTAACAGAACACAGAGCAGTTTCTCAGAAAGCTTCTTTCCAGTTTTGAACGGAAGATATTTCCTTTTTCACCATAGCCCTCTATGGGCTTCCAAATATCCCGTTGCCAATTCCACAAGAACAGCCTTAGCGAAAGGCTTCTTGAAGGCAAAGATGTAACTCTGTGAGATGAATTAACAGAACACAGAGCAGTTTCTCAGAAAGCTTCTTTCCAGTTTTGAGCGGAAGATATTTCCTTTTTCACCATAGCCCTCTATGGGCTTCCAAATATCCCGTTGCCAATTCCACAAGAACAGCCTTAGCGAAAGGCTTCTTGAAGGGAAATATGTAACTCTGTGAGATGAATTAACAGAACACAGAGCAGTTTCTCAGAAAGCTTCTTTCCAGTTTTGAACGGAAGATATTTCCTTTTTCACCATAGCCCTCTATGGGCTTCCAAATATCCCTTTGCCAATTCCACAAGAACAGCCTTAGCGAAAGGCTTCTTGAAGGGAAAGATGTAACTCTGTGAGATGAATTAAAAGAACACAGAGCAGTTTCGCAGAAAGCTTCTTTCCAGTTTTGAACGGAAGATATTTCCTTTTTCACCATAGCCCTCTATGGGCTTCCAAATATCCCTTTGCCAATTCCACAAGAACAGCCTTAGCGAAAGGCTTCTTGAAGGGAAAGATGTAACTTTGTGAGATGAATTTACAGAACATAGAACAGTTTCTCAGAAAGCTTCTTTCCAGTTTTGAACGGAAGATATTCCCTTTTTCACCATAGCCCTCTAATGGCTTCCAAATATCCCGTGGCCAATTCCACAAGAACAGCCTTAGCGAAAGGCTTCTTGAAGGGAAAGATATAACTCTGTGAGATGAATTAACAGAACATAGAACAGTTTCTCAGAAAGCTTCTTTCCAGTTTTGAACGGAAGATATTTCCTTTTTCACCATAGCCCTCTATGGGCTTCCAAATATCCCTTTGCCAATTCCACAAGAACAGCCTTAGCGAAAGGCTTCTTGAAGGGAAAGATGTAACTCTGTGAGATGAATTAACAGAACCCAAAGCAGTTTCTCAGAAAGCTTCTTTCCAGTTTTGAACGGAAGATATTTCCTTTTTCACCATTACCCTCTATGGGCTTCCAAATATCCCTTTGCCAATTCCACAAGAACAGCCTTAGCGAAAGGTTTCTTGAAGGGAAAGATGTAACTTTGTGAGATGAATTTACAGAACATAGAACAGTTTCTCAGAAAGCTTCTTTCCAGTTTTGAACGGAAGATATTCCCTTTTTCAACGTAGCCCTCTATGGGCTTCCAAATATCCCTTTGCCAATTCCACAAGAACAGCCTTAGCGAAAGGCTTCTTGAAGGGAAAGATGTAACTCTGTGAGATGAATTAACAGAACACAGAGCAGTTTCTCAGAAAGCTTCTTTCCAGTTTTGAACGGAAGATATTTCCTTTTTCACCATAGCCCTCTATGGGCTTCCAAATATCCCTTTGCCAATTCCACAAGAACAGCCTTAGCGAAAGGGTTCTTGAAGGGAAAGATGTAAATCTGTGAGATGAATTAACAGAACACAGAGCAGTTTCTCAGAAAGCTTCCTTCCAGTTTTGAACGGAAGATATTTCCTTTTTCACCATAGCCCTCTATGGGCTTCCAAATATCCCTTTGCCAATTCCACAAGAACAGCCTTAGCGAAAGGCTTCTTGAAAGGAAAGATGTAACTCTGTGAGATGACTTAACAGAACACAGAGCAGTTTCTCAGAAAGCTTCTTTCCAGTTTTGAACGGAAGATATTTCCTTTTTCACCATAGCCCTCTATGGGCTTCCAAATATCCCTTTGCCAATTCCACAAGAACAGCCTTAGCGAAAGGCTTCTTGAAGGGAAAGTTGTAACTCTGTGAGATGAATTAACAGAACACAGAGCAGTTTCTCAGAAACCTTCTTTCCAGTTTTGAACGGAAGATATTTCCTTTTTCACCATAGCCCTCTATGGGCTTCCAAATATCCCGTTGCCAATTCCACAAGAACAGCCTTAGCGAAAGGCTTCTTGAAGGGAAAGATGTAACTCTGTGAGATGAATTAACAGAACACAGAGCAGTTTCCCAGAAAGCTTCTTTCAAGTTTTGAACGGAAGATATTTCCTTTTTCACCATAGCCCACTATGGGCTTCCAAATATCCCTTTGCCAATTCCACAAGAACAGCCTTAGCGAAAGGCTTCTTGAAGGGAAAGATGTAACTCTGTGAGATGAATTAACAGAACATGGAACAGTTTCTCAGAAAGCTTCTTTCCAGTTTTGAACGGAAGATATTTCCTTTTTCACCATAGCCCTCTATGGGCTTCCAAATATCCCTTTGCCAATTACACAAGAACAGCCTTAGCGAAAGGCTTCTTGAAGGGAAAGATGTAACTCTGTGAGATGAATTAACAGAACACAAAGGAGTTTCTCAGAAAGCTTCTTTCCAGTTTTGAACGGAAGATATTTCCTTTTTCACCATAGCCCTCTATGGGCTTCCAAATATCCCTTTGCCAATTCCACAAGAACAGCCTTAGCGAAAGGCTTCTTGAAAGGAAAGATGTAACTCTGTGAGATGAATTAACAGAACACAGAGCAGTTTCTCAGAAAGCTTCTTTCCAGTTTTGAACGGAAGATATTTCCTTTTTCACCATAGCCCTCTATGGGCTTCCAAATATCCCTTTGCCAATTCCACAAGAACAGCCTTAGCGAAAGGCTTCTTGAGGGGAAAGATGTAACTCTGTGAGACGAATTAACAGAACACAGAGCAGTTTCTCAGAAAGCTTCTTTCCAGTTTTGAACGGAAGATATTTCCTTTTTCACCATAGCCCTCTATGGGCTTCGAAATATCCCTTTGCCAATTCCACAAGAACAGCCTTAGCGAAAGGCTTCTTGAAGGGAGAGATGTAACTCTGTGAGATGAATTCACAGAACACAGAGCAGTTTCTCAGAAAGCTTCTTTCCAGTTTTGAACGGAAGATATTTCCTTTTTCACCGTAGCCCTCTATGGGCTTCCAAATATCCCTTTGCCAATTCCACAAGAACAGCCTTAGCGAAAGGGTTCTTGAAGGGAAAGATGTAACTCTGTGAGATGAATTAACAGAACACAGAGCAGTTTCTCAGAAAGCTTCTTTCCAGTTTTGAACGGAAGATATTTCCTTTTTCACCATAGCCCTCTATGGGCTTCCAAATATCCCGTTGCCAATTCCACAAGAACAGCCTTAGCGAAAGGCTTCTTGAAGGGAAAGATGTAACTCTGTGAGATGAATTAACAGAACATAGAACAGTTTCTCAGAAAGCTTCTTTCCAGTTTTGAACGGAAGATATTTCCTTTTTCACCATAGCCCTCTATGGGCTTCCAAATATCCCTTTGCCAATTCCACAAGAATAGCCTTAGCGAAAGGCTTCTTGAAGGGAAAGATGTAATTCTGTGAGATGAATTAACAGAACACAAAGCAGTTTCTCAGAAAGCTTCTTTCCAGTTTTGAACGGAAGATATTTCCTTTTTCACCATAGCCGTCTATGGGCTTCCAAATATCCCTTTGCCAATTCCACAAGAACAGCCTTAGCGAAAGGCTTCTTGAAAGGAAAGATGTAACTCTGTGAGATGAATTAACAGAACACAGAGCAGTTTCTCAGAAAGCTTCTTTCCAGTTTTGAACGGAAGATATTTCCTTTTTCACCATAGCCCTCTATGGGCTTCCAAATATCCCTTTGCCAATTCCACAAGAACAGCCTTAGCGAAAGGGTTCTTGAAGGGAAAGATGTAACTCTGTGAGATGAATTAAGAGAACACAGAGCAGTTTCTCAGAAAGCTTCTTTCCAGTTTTGAACGGAAGATATTTCCTTTTTCACCATAGCCCTCTATGGGCTTCCAAATATCCCTTTGCCAATTCCACAAGAACAGCCTTAGCGAAAGGCTTCTTGAAAGGAAAGATGTAACTCTGTGAGATGAATTAACAGAACACAGAGCAGTTTCTCAGAAAGCTTCTTTCCAGTTTTGAACGGAAGATATTTCCTTTTTCACCATAGCCCTCTATGGGCTTCCAAATATCCCTTTGCCAATTCCACAAGAACAGCCTTAGCGAAAGGCTTCTTGAGGGGAAAGATGTAACTCTGTGAGACGAATTAACAGAACACAGAGCAGTTTCTCAGAAAGCTTCTTTCCAGTTTTGAACGGAAGATATTTCCTTTTTCACCATAGCCCTCTATGGGCTTCGAAATATCCCTTTGCCAATTCCACAAGAACAGCCTTAGCGAAAGGCTTCTTGAAGGGAGAGATGTAACTCTGTGAGATGAATTCACAGAACACAGAGCAGTTTCTCAGAAAGCTTCTTTCCAGTTTTGAACGGAAGATATTTCCTTTTTCACCGTAGCCCTCTATGGGCTTCCAAATATCCCTTTGCCAATTCCACAAGAACAGCCTTAGCGAAAGGGTTCTTGAAGGGAAAGATGTAACTCTGTGAGATGAATTAACAGAACACAGAGCAGTTTCTCAGAAAGCTTCTTTCCAGTTTTGAACGGAAGATATTTCCTTTTTCACCATAGCCCTCTATGGGCTTCCAAATATCCCGTTGCCAATTCCACAAGAACAGCCTTAGCGAAAGGCTTCTTGAAGGGAAAGATGTAACTCTGTGAGATGAATTAACAGAACATAGAACAGTTTCTCAGAAAGCTTCTTTCCAGTTTTGAACGGAAGATATTTCCTTTTTCACCATAGCCCTCTATGGGCTTCCAAATATCCCTTTGCCAATTCCACAAGAATAGCCTTAGCGAAAGGCTTCTTGAAGGGAAAGATGTAATTCTGTGAGATGAATTAACAGAACACAAAGCAGTTTCTCAGAAAGCTTCTTTCCAGTTTTGAACGGAAGATATTTCCTTTTTCACCATAGCCGTCTATGGGCTTCCAAATATCCCTTTGCCAATTCCACAAGAACAGCCTTAGCGAAAGGCTTCTTGAAAGGAAAGATGTAACTCTGTGAGATGAATTAACAGAACACAGAGCAGTTTCTCAGAAAGCTTCTTTCCAGTTTTGAACGGAAGATATTTCCTTTTTCACCATAGCCCTCTATGGGCTTCCAAATATCCCTTTGCCAATTCCACAAGAACAGCCTTAGCGAAAGGTTTCTTGAAGGGAAAGATGTAACTTTGTGAGATGAATTTACAGAACATAGAACAGATTCTCAGAAAGCTTCTTTCCAGTTTTGAACGGAAGATATTCCCTTTTTCACCGTAGCCCTCTATGGGCTTCCAAATATCCCTTTGCCAATTCCACAAGAACAGCCTTCGCGAAAGGCTTCTTGAAGGGAAAGATGTAACTCTGTGAGATGAATTAACAGAACACAGAGCAGTTTCTCAGAAAGCTTCTTTCCAGTTTTGAACGGAAGATATTTCCTTTTTCACCATAGCCCTCTATGGGCTTCCAAATATCCCTTTGCCAATTCCACAAGAACAGCCTTAGCGAAAGGGTTCTTGAAGGGAAAGATGTAACTCTGTGAGATGAATTAACAGAACACAGAGCAGTTTCTCAGAAAGCTTCTTTCCAGTTTTGAACGGAAGATATTTTCTTTTTCACCATAGCCCTCTATGGGCTTCCAAATATCCCTTTGCCAATTCCACAAGAACAGCCTTAGCGAAAGGGTTCTTGAAGGGAAAGATGTAACTCTGTGAGATGAATTAACAGAACACAGAGCAGTTTCTCAGAAAGCTTCCTTCCAGTTTTGAACGGAAGATATTTCCTTTTTCACCATAGCCCTCTATGGGCTTCCAAATATCCCTTTGCCAATTCCACAAGAACAGCCTTAGCGAAAGGCTTCTTGAAGGGAAAGTTGTAACTCTGTGAGATGAATTAACAGAACACAAAGCAGTTTCTCAGAAAGCTTCTTTCCAGTTTTGAACGGAAGATATTTCCTTTTTCACCGTAGCCCTCTATGGGCTTCGAAATATCCCTTTCCCTATTCCACAAGAACAGCCTTAGTGGAAGGCTTCTTGAAGGGAAAGATGTAACTCTGTGAGATGAATTAACAGAACACAGAGCAGTTTCTCAGAAAGCTTCTTTCCAGTTTTGAACGGAAGATATTTCCTTTTTCACCATAGCCCTCTATGGGCTTCCAAATATCCCGTTGCCAATTCCACAAGAACAGCCTTAGCGAAAGGCTTCTTGAAGGCAAAGATGTAACTCTGTGAGATGAATTAACAGAACACAGAGCAGTTTCTCAGAAAGCTTCTTTCCAGTTTTGAGCGGAAGATATTTCCTTTTTCACCATAGCCCTCTATGGGCTTCCAAATATCCCGTTGCCAATTCCACAAGAACAGCCTTAGCGAAAGGCTTCTTGAAGGGAAATATGTAACTCTGTGAGATGAATTAACAGAACACAGAGCAGTTTCTCAGAAAGCTTCTTTCCAGTTTTGAACGGAAGATATTTCCTTTTTCACCATAGCCCTCTATGGGCTTCCAAATATCCCTTTGCCAATTCCACAAGAACAGCCTTAGCGAAAGGCTTCTTGAAGGGAAAGATGTAACTCTGTGAGATGAATTAAAAGAACACAGAGCAGTTTCGCAGAAAGCTTCTTTCCAGTTTTGAACGGAAGATATTTCCTTTTTCACCATAGCCCTCTATGGGCTTCCAAATATCCCTTTGCCAATTCCACAAGAACAGCCTTAGCGAAAGGCTTCTTGAAGGGAAAGATGTAACTTTGTGAGATGAATTTACAGAACATAGAACAGTTTCTCAGAAAGCTTCTTTCCAGTTTTGAACGGAAGATATTCCCTTTTTCACCATAGCCCTCTAATGGCTTCCAAATATCCCGTGGCCAATTCCACAAGAACAGCCTTAGCGAAAGGCTTCTTGAAGGGAAAGATATAACTCTGTGAGATGAATTAACAGAACATAGAACAGTTTCTCAGAAAGCTTCTTTCCAGTTTTGAACGGAAGATATTTCCTTTTTCACCATAGCCCTCTATGGGCTTCCAAATATCCCTTTGCCAATTCCACAAGAACAGCCTTAGCGAAAGGCTTCTTGAAGGGAAAGATGTAACTCTGTGAGATGAATTAACAGAACCCAAAGCAGTTTCTCAGAAAGCTTCTTTCCAGTTTTGAACGGAAGATATTTCCTTTTTCACCATTACCCTCTATGGGCTTCCAAATATCCCTTTGCCAATTCCACAAGAACAGCCTTAGCGAAAGGTTTCTTGAAGGGAAAGATGTAACTTTGTGAGATGAATTTACAGAACATAGAACAGTTTCTCAGAAAGCTTCTTTCCAGTTTTGAACGGAAGATATTCCCTTTTTCAACGTAGCCCTCTATGGGCTTCCAAATATCCCTTTGCCAATTCCACAAGAACAGCCTTAGCGAAAGGCTTCTTGAAGGGAAAGATGTAACTCTGTGAGATGAATTAACAGAACACAGAGCAGTTTCTCAGAAAGCTTCTTTCCAGTTTTGAACGGAAGATATTTCCTTTTTCACCATAGCCCTCTATGGGCTTCCAAATATCCCTTTGCCAATTCCACAAGAACAGCCTTAGCGAAAGGGTTCTTGAAGGGAAAGATGTAAATCTGTGAGATGAATTAACAGAACACAGAGCAGTTTCTCAGAAAGCTTCCTTCCAGTTTTGAACGGAAGATATTTCCTTTTTCACCATAGCCCTCTATGGGCTTCCAAATATCCCTTTGCCAATTCCACAAGAACAGCCTTAGCGAAAGGCTTCTTGAAGGGAAAGATGTAACTCTGTGAGATGAATTCACAGAACACAGAGCAGTTTGTCAGAAAGCTTCTTTCCAGTTTTGAACGGAAGATATTTCCTTTTTCACCATAGCCCTCTATGGGCTTCCAAATATCCCTTTGCCAATTCCACAATAACAGCCTTATCGAAAGGCTTCTTGAAAGGAAAGATGTAACTCTGTGAGATGAATTAACAGAACACAGAGCAGTTTCTCAGAAAGCTTCTTTCCAGTTTTGAACGGAAGATATTTCCTTTTTCACCATAGCCCTCTATGGGCTTCCAAATATCCCGTTGCCAATTCCACAAGAACAGCCTTGGCGAAAGGCTTCTTGAAGGGAAAGATGTAACTCTGTGAGATGAATTAACAGAACATAGAACAGTTTCTCAGAAAGCTTCTTTCCAGTTTTGAACGGAAGATATTTCCTTTTTCACCATAGCCCTCTATGGGCTTCCAAATATCCCTTTGCCAATTACACAAGAACAGCCTTAGCGAAAGGCTTCTTGAAGGGAAAGATGTAACTCTGTGAGATGAATTAACAGAACACAAAGCAGTTTCTCAGAAAGCTTCTTTCCAGTTTTGAACGGAAGATATTTCCTTTTTCACCATAGCCCTCTATGGGCTTCGAAATATCCCTTTCCCTATTCCACAAGAACAGCCTTAGTGGAAGGCTTCTTGAAGGGAAAGATGTAACTCTGTGAGATGAATTAACAGAACACAGAGCAGTTTCTCAGAAAGCTTCTTTCCAGTTTTGAACGGAAGATATTTCCTTTTTCACCATAGCCCTCTATGGGCTTCCAAATATCCCGTTGCCAATTCCACAAGAACAGCCTTAGCGAAAGGCTTCTTGAAGGCAAAGATGTAACTCTGTGAGATGAATTAACAGAACACAGAGCAGTTTCTCAGAAAGCTTCTTTCCAGTTTTGAGCGGAAGATATTTCCTTTTTCACCATAGCCCTCTATGGGCTTCCAAATAACCCGTTGCCAATTCCACAAGAACAGCCTTGGCGAAAGGCTTCTTGAAGGGAAAGATGTAACTCTGTGAGATGAATTAACAGAACATAGAACAGTTTCTCAGAAAGCTTCTTTCCAGTTTTGAACGGAAGATATTTCCTTTTTCACCATAGCCCTCTATGGGCTTCCAAATATCCCTTTGCCAATTACACAAGAACAGCCTTAGCGAAAGGCTTCTTGAAGGGAAAGATGTAACTCTGTGAGATGAATTAACAGAACACAAAGCAGTTTCTCAGAAAGCTTCTTTCCAGTTTTGAACGGAAGATATTTCCTTTTTCACCATAGCCCTCTATGGGCTTCGAAATATCCCTTTCCCTATTCCACAAGAACAGCCTTAGTGGAAGGCTTCTTGAAGGGAAAGATGTAACTCTGTGAGATGAATTAACAGAACACAGAGCAGTTTCTCAGAAAGCTTCTTTCCAGTTTTGAACGGAAGATATTTCCTTTTTCACCATAGCCCTCTATGGGCTTCCAAATATCCCGTTGCCAATTCCACAAGAACAGCCTTAGCGAAAGGCTTCTTGAAGGCAAAGATGTAACTCTGTGAGATGAATTAACAGAACACAGAGCAGTTTCTCAGAAAGCTTCATTCCAGTTTTGAACGGAAGATATTTCCTTTTTCACCATAGCCCTCTATGGGCTTCCAAATATCCCTTTGCCAATTCCACAAGAACAGCCTTAGCGAAAGGGTTCTTGAAGGGAAAGATGTAACTCTGTGAGATGAATTAAAAGAACACAGAGCAGTTTCTCAGAAAGCTTCTTTCCAGTTTTGAACGGAAGATATTTCCTTTTTCACCATAGCCCTCTATGGGCTTCCAAATATCCCTTTGCCAATTCCACAAGAACAGCCTTAGCGAAAGGCTTCTTGAAGGGAAAGATGTAACTTTGTGAGATGAATTTACAGAACATAGAACAGTTTCTCAGAAAGCTTCTTTCCAGTTTTGAACGGAAGATATTCCCTTTTTCACCATAGCCCTCTATGGGCTTCCAAATATCCCGTGGCCAATTCCACAAGAACAGCCTTAGCGAAAGGCTTCTTGAAGGGAAAGATATAACTCTGTGAGATGAATTAACAGAACATAGAACAGTTTCTCAGAAAGCTTCTTTCCAGTTTTGAACGGAAGATATTTCCTTTTTCACCATAGCCCTCTATGGGCTTCCAAATATCCCTTTGCCAATTCCACAAGAACAGCCTTAGCGAAAGGCTTCTTGAAGGGAAAGATGTAATTCTGTGAGATGAATTAACAGAACCCAAAGCAGTTTCTCAGAAAGCTTCTTTCCAGTTTTGAACGGAAGATATTTCCTTTTTCACCATAGCCGTCTATGGGCTTCCAAATATCCCTTTGCCAATTCCACAAGAACAGCCTTAGCGAAAGGCTTCTTGAAAGGAAAGATGTAACTCTGTGAGATGAATTAACAGAACACAGAGCAGTTTCTCAGAAAGCTTCTTTCCAGTTTTGAACGGAAGATATTTCCTTTTTCACCATAGCCCTCTATGGGCTTCCAAATATCCCTTTGCCAATTCCACAAGAACAGCCTTAGCGAAAGGTTTCTTGAAGGGAAAGATGTAACTTTGTGAGATGAATTTACAGAACATAGAACAGTTTCTCAGAAAGCTTCTTTCCAGTTTTGAACGGAAGATATTCCCTTTTTCACCGTAGCCCTCTATGGGCTTCCAAATATCCCTTTGCCAATTCCACAAGAACAGCCTTAGCGAAAGGCTTCTTGAAGGGAAAGATGTAACTCTGTGAGATGAATTAACAGAACACAGAGCAGTTTCTCAGAAAGCTTCTTTCCAGTTTTGAACGGAAGATATTTCCTTTTTCACCATAGCCCTCTATGGGCTTCCAAATATCCCTTTGCCAATTCCACAAGAACAGCCTTAGCGAAAGGGTTCTTGAAGGGAAAGATGTAACTCTGTGAGATGAATTAACAGAACACAGAGCAGTTTCTCAGAAAGCTTCCTTCCAGTTTTGAACGGAAGATATTTCCTTTTTCACCATAGCCCTCTATGGGCTTCCAAATATCCCTTTGCCAATTCCACAAGACCAGCCTTAGCGAAAGGCTTCTTGAAGGGAAAGATGTAACTCTGTGAGATGAATTAACAGAACACAGAGCAGTTTCTCAGAAAGCTTCTTTCCATTTTTGAACGGAAGATATTTCCTTTCTCACCCTAGCCCTCTATGGGCTTCGAAATATCCCTTTCCCTATTCCACAAGAACAGCCTTAGTGAAAGGCTTCTTGAAGGGAAAGATGTAACTCTGTGAGATGAATTAACAGAACACAGAGCAGTTTCTCAGAAAGCTTCTTTCCAGTTTTGAACGGAAGATATTTCCTTTTTCACCATAGCCCTCTATGGGCTTCCAAATATCCCGTTGCCAATTCCACAAGAACAGCCTTAGCGAAAGGCTTCTTGAAGGCAAAGATGTAACTCTGTGAGATGAATTAACAGAACACAGAGCAGTTTCTCAGAAAGCTTCTTTCCAGTTTTGAACGGAAGATATTTCCTTTTTCACCATAGCCCTCTATGGGCTTCCAAATATCCCTTTGCCAATTCCACAAGAACAGCCTTAGCGAAAGGCTTCTTGAAGGGAAAGATGTAACTCTGTGAGATGAATTAACAGAACACAGAGCAGTTTCTCAGAAAGCTTCTTTCCAGTTTTGAACGGAAGATATTTCCTTTTTCACCATAGCCCTCTATGGGCTTCCAAATTTCCCTTTGCCAATTCCACAAGAACAGCCTTAGCGAAAGGTTTCTTGAAGGGAAAGATGTAACTCTGTGAGATTAATTTACAGAACATAGAAGAGTTTCTCAGAAAGCTTCTTTTCAGTTTTGAACGGAAGATATTTCCTTTTTCACCATAGCCCTCTATGGGCTTCCAAATATCCCTTTGCCAATTCCACAATAACAGCCTTATCGAAAGGCTTCTTGAAAGGAAAGATGTAACTCTGTGAGATGAATTAACAGAACACAGAGCAGTTTCTCAGAAAGCTTCTTTCCAGTTTTGAACGGAAGATATTTCCTTTTTCACCATAGCCCTCTATGGGCTTCCAAATATCCCTTTGCCAATTCCACAAGAACAGCCTTAGCGAAAGGCTTCTTGAAGGGAAAGATGTAACACTGTGAGATGAATTAACAGAACACAGAGCAGTTTCTCAGAAGTCTCCTTTCCAGTTTTGAACGGAAGATATTTCCTTTTTTAACATAGCCCTCTATGGGCTTCCAAATATCCCTTTGCCAATTCCACAAGAACAGCCTTAGCGAAAGGCTTCTTGAAGGGAAAGATGTAACTCTGTGAGATGAATTAACAGAACACAGCGCAGTTACTCAGAAAACTTCTTTCCAGTTTTGAACGGAAGATATTTCCTTTTTCACCATAGCCCTCTATGGGCTTCCAAATATCCCTTTGCCAATTCCACAAGAACAGCCTTAGCGAAAGGCTTCTTGAAGGCAAAGATGTCACTCTGTGAGATGAATTTACAGAACACAGAGCAGTTTCTCAGAAAGCTTCTTTCCAGTTGTGAACGGAAGATATTTCCTTTTTCACCATAGCCCTCTATGGGCTTCCAAATATCCCTTTGCCAATTCCACAAGAACAGCCTTAGCGAAAGGCTTCTTGAAGGGAAAGATGTAACTCTGTGAGATGAATTAACAGAACACAGAGCAGTTTCTCAGAAAGCTTCTTTCCAGTTTTGAACGGAAGATATTTCCTTTCTCACCATAGCCCTCTATGGGCTTCGAAATATCCCTTTCCCTATTCCACAAGAACAGCCTTAGTGAAAGGCTTCTTGAAGGGAAAGATGTAACTCTGTGAGATGAATTAACAGAACACAGAGCAGTTTCTCAGAAGGCTTCTTTTCAGTTTTGAACGGAAGATATTTCCTTTTTCACCATAGCCCTCTATGGGCTTCCAAATATCCCGTTGCCAATTCCACAAGAACAGCCTTAGCGAAAGGCTTCTTGAAGGCAAAGATGTAACTCTGTGAGATGAATTAACAGAACACAGAGCAGTTTCTCAGAAAGCTTCTTTCCAGTTTTGAGCGGAAGATATTTCCTTTTTCACCATAGCCCTCTATGGGCTTCCAAATATCCCGTTGCCAATTCCACAAGAACAGCCTTAGCGAAAGGCTTCTTGAAGGGAAATATGTAACTCTGTGAGATGAATTAACAGAACACAGAGCAGTTTCTCAGAAAGCTTCTTTCCAGTTTTGAACGGAAGATATTTCCTTTTTCACCATAGCCCTCTATGGGCTTCCAAATATCCCTTTGCCAATTCCACAAGAACAGCCTTAGCGAAAGGCTTCTTGAAGGGAAAGATGTAACTCTGTGAGATGAATTAACAGAACACAGAGCAGTTTCTCAGAAAGCTTCTTTCCAGTTTTGAACGGAAGATATTTCCTTTTTCACCATAGCCCTCTATGGGCTTCCAAATATCCCTTTGCCAATTCCACAAGAACAGCCTTAGCGAAAGGCTTCTTGAAGGGAAAGATGTAACTCTGTGAGATGAATTAACAGAACACAGAGCAGTTTCTCAGAAAGCTTCTTTCCAGTTTTGAACGGAAGATATTTCCTTTTTCACCATAGCCCTCTATGGGCTTCCAAATATCCCGTTGCCAATTCCACAAGAACAGCCTTAGCGAAAGGCTTCTTGAAGGGAAAGATGTAACTCAGTGAGATGAATTTACAGAACATAGAACAGTTTCTCAGAAAGCTTCTTTCCAGTTTTGAACGGAAGATATTACCTTTTTCACCATAACCCTCTATGGGCTTCCAAATATCCCTTTGCCAATTCCACAAGAACAGCCTTAGCGAAAGGCTTCTTGAAGGGAAAGATGTAACTCTGTGAGATGAATTAACAGAACACAGAGCAGTTTCTCAGAAAGCTTCTTTCCAGTTTTGAACGGAAGATATTTCCTTTTTCACCATAGCCCTCTATGGGCTTCCAAATATCCCTTTGCCAATTCCACAAGAACAGCCTTAGCGAAAGGCTTCTTAAAGGGAACGATGTAACTCTGTGAGATGAATTAACAGAACACAGAGCAGTTTCTCAGAAAGCTTCTTTCCAGTTTTGAACGGAAGATATTTCCTTTTTCACCATAGCCCTCTATGGGCTTCCAAATATCCCTTTGCCAATTCCACAAGAACAGCCTTAGCGAAAGGGTTCTTGAAGGGAAAGATGTAACTCTGTGAGATGAATTAACAGAACACAGAGCAGTTTTTCAGAAAGCTTCCTTCCAGTTTTGAACGGAAGATATTTCCTTTTTCACCATAGCCCTCTATGGGCTTCCAAATATCCCTTTGCCAATTCCACAAGAACAGCCTTAGCGAAAGGCTTCTTGAAAGGAAAGATGTAACTCTGTGAGATGAATTAACAGAACACAGAGCAGTTTCTCAGAAAGCTTCTTTCCAGTTTTGAACGGAAGATATTTCCTTTTTCACCATAGCCCTCTATGGGCTTCCAAATATCCCTTTGCCAATTCCACAAGAACAGCCTTAGCGAAAGGCTTCTTGAAGGGAAAGATGTAACTCTGTGAGATGAATTAACAGAACACAGAGCAGTTTCTCAGAAAGCTTCTTTCCAGTTTTGAACGGAAGATATTTCCTTTTTCACCATAGCCCTCTATGGGCTTCCAAATTTCCCTTTGCCAATTCCACAAGAACAGCCTTAGCGAAAGGTTTCTTGAAGGGAAAGATGTAACTCTGTGAGATTAATTTACAGAACATAGAACAGTTTCTCAGAAAGCTTCTTTCCAGTTTTGAACGGAAGATATTCCCTTTTTCACCATAGCCCTCTATGGGCTTCCAAATATCCCTTTGCCAATTCCACAAGAACAGCCTTAGCGAAAGGCTTCTTGAAGGGAAAGATGTAACTCTGTGAGATGAATTAACAGAACACAGAGCAGTTTCTCAGAAAGCTTCTTTCTAGTTTTGAACGGAAGATATTTCCTTTTTCACCATAGCCCTCTATGGGCTTCCAAATATCCCGTTGCCAATTCCACAAGATCAGCCTTAGCGAAAGGCTTCTTGAAGGGAAAGATGTAACTCTGTGAGATGAATTTACAGAACATAGAACAGTTTCTCAGAAAGCTTCTTTCCAGTTTTGAACGGAAGATATTTCCTTTTTCACCATAGCCCTCTATGGGCTTCCAAATATCCCTTTGCCAATTCCACAAGAGCAGCCTTAGCGAAAGGCTTTTTGAAGGGAAAGATGTAACTCTGTGAGATGAATTCACAGAACACAGAGCAGTTTCTCAGAAAGCTTCTTTTCAGTTTTGAACGGAAGATATTTCCTTTTTCACCATAGCCCTCTATGGGCTTCCAAATATCCCGTTGCCAATTCCACAAGAAGAACCTTAGCGAAAGGCTTCTTGAAGGGAAAGATGTAACTCTGTGAGATGAATTAACAGAACACAGAGCAGTTTCTCAGAAAGCTTCTTTCCAGTTTTGAACGGAAGATATTTCCTTTTTCACCATAGCCCTCTATGGGCTTCCAAATACCCTTTGCCAATTCCACAAGAACAGCCTTAGCGAAAGGCTTCTTGAAGGGAACGATGTAACTCTGTGAGATGAATTAACAGAACATAGAACAATTTCTCAGAAAGCTTCTTTCCAGTTTTGAACGGAAGATATTTCCTTTTTCACCATAGCCCTCTATGGGCTTCCAAATATCCCTTTTCCAATTGCACAAGAACAGCCTTAGCGAAAGGCTTCTGGAAGGGAAAGATGTAACTCTGTGAGATGAATTAACAGAACACAAAGCAGTTTCTCAGAAAGCTTCTTTCCAGTTTTGAACGGAAGATATTTCCTTTTTCACCATAGCCCTCTACGGGATTCCAAATATCCCTTTGCCAATTCCACAAGAACAGCCTTAGCGAAAGGCTTCTTGAAAGGAAAGATGTAACTCTGTGAGATTAATTTACAGAACATAGAACAGTTTCTCAGAAAGCTTCTTTCCAGTTTTGAACGGAAGATATTTCCTTTTTCACCATAGCCCTCTATGGGCTTCCAAATATCCCGTTGCCAATTCCACAAGAACAGCCTTAGCGAAAGGCTTCTTGAAGGGAAAGATGTAACTCTGTGAGATGAATTAACAGAACACAGAGCAGTTTCTCAGAAAGCTTCTTTCCAGTTTTGAACGGAAGATATTTCCTTTTTCACCATAGCCCTCTATGGGCTTCCAAATATCCCTTTGCCAATTCCACAAGAACAGCCTTAGCGAAAGGTTTCTTGAAGGGAAAGATGTAACACTGTGAGATGAATTTACAGAACATAGAACAGTTTCTCAGAAAGCTTCTTTCCAGTTTTGAACGGAAGATATTTCCTTGTTCACCATAGCCCTCTATGGGCTTCCAAATATCCCTTTGCCAATTCCACAAGAACAGCCTTAGCGAAAGGCTTCTTGAAGGGAAAGATGTAACTCTGTGAGATGAATTAACAGAACACAGAGCAGTTTCTCAGAAAGCTTCTTTCCAGTTTTGAACGGAAGATATTTCCTTTTTCACCATAGCCCTCTATGGGCTTCCAAATATCCCTTTGCCAATTCCACAAGAACAGCCTTAGCGAAAGGCTTCTTGAAGGGAAAGATGTAACTCTGTGAGATGAATTAACAGAACACAGAGCAGTTTCTCAGAAAGCTTCTTTCCAGTTTTGAACGGAAGATATTTCCTTTTTCACCATAGCCCTCTATGGGCTTCCAAATATCCCGTTGCCAATTCCACAAGAACAGCCTTAGCGAAAGGCTTCTTGAAGGGAAAGATGTAACTCTGTGAGATGAATTTACAGAACATAGAACAGTTTCTCAGAAAGCTTCTTTCCAGTTTTGAACGGAAGATATTTCCTTTTTCACCATAGCCCTCTATGGGCTTCCAAATATCCCTTTGCCAATTCCACAAGAACAGCCTTAGCGAAAGGCTTCTTGAAGGGAAAGATGTAACTCTGTGAGATGAATTAACAGAACACAGAGCAGTTTCTCAGAAAGCTTCTTTCCAATTTTGAACGGAAGATATTTCCTTTTTCACCATAACCCTCTAAGGGCTTCCAAATATCCCTTTGCCAATTCCACAAGAACAGCCTTAGCGAAAGGCTTCTTGAAGGGAACGATGTAACTCTGTGAGATGAATTAACAGAACACAGAGCAGTTTCTCAGAAAGCTTCTTTCCAGTTTTGAACGGAAGATATTTCCTTTTTCACCATAGCCCTCTATGGGCTTCCAAATATCCCTTTGCCAATTCCACAAGAACAGCCTTAGCGAAAGGGTTCTTGAAGGGAAAGATGTAACTCTGTGAGATGAACTAACAGAACACAGAGCAGTTTCTCAGAAAGCTTCCTTCCAGTTTTGAACGGAAGATATTTCCTTTTTCACCATAGCCCTCTATGGGCTTCCAAATATCCCTTTGCCAATTCCACAAGAACAGCCTTAGCGAAAGGCTTCTTGAAAGGAAAGATGTAACTCTGTGAGATGAATTAACAGAACACAGAGCAGTTTCTCAGAAAGCTTCTTTCCAGTTTTGAACGGAAGATATTTCCTTTTTCACCATAGCCCTCTATGGGCTTCCAAATATCCCTTTGCCAATTCCACAAGAACAGCCTTAGCGAAAGGCTTCTTGAAGGGAACGATGTAACTCTGTGAGATGAATTAACAGAACACAGAGCAGTTTCTCAGAAAGCTTCTTTCCAGTTTTGAACGGAAGATATTTCCTTTTTCACCATAGCCCTCTATGGGCTTCCAAATATCCCTTTGCCAATTCCACAAGAACAGCCTTAGCGAAAGGTTTCTTGAAGGGAAAGATGTAACTCTGTGAGATTAATTTACAGAACATAGAACAGTTTCTCAGAAAGCTTCTTTCCGGTTTTGAACGGAAGATATTCCCTTTTTCACCATAGCCCTCTATGGGCTTCCAAATATCCCTTTGCCAATTCCACAAGAACAGCCTTAGCGAAAGGCTTCTTGAAGGGAAAGATGTGACTCTGTGAGATGAATTAACAGAACACAGAGCAGTTTCTCAGAAAGCTTCTTTCTAGTTTTGAAAGGAAGATATTTCCTTTTTCACCATAGCCCTCTATGGGCTTCCAAATATCCCGTTGCCAATTCCATAAGATCAGCCTTAGCGAAAGGCTTCTTGAAGGGAAAGATGTAACTCTGTGAGATGAATTTACAGAACATAGAACAGTTTCTCAGAAAGCTTCTTTCCAGTTTTGAACGGAAGATATTTCCTTTTTCACCATAGCCCTCTATGGGCTTCCAAATATCCCTTTGCCAATTCCACAAGAGCAGCCTTAGCGAAAGGCTTCTTGAAGGGAAAGATGTAACTCTGTGAGATGAATTAACAGAACACAGAGCAGTTTCTCAGAAAGCTTCTTTTCAGTTTTGAACGGAAGATATTTCCTTTTTCACCATTGCCCTCTATGGGCTTCCAAATATCCCGTTGCCAATTCCACAAGAACAACCTTAGCGAAAGGCTTCTTGAAGGGAAAGATGTAACTCTGTGAGATGAATTAACAGAACACAGAGCAGTTTCTCAGAAAGCTTCTTTCCAGTTTTGAACGGAAGATATTTCCTTTTTCACCATAGCCCTCTATGGGCTTCCAAATACCCTTTGCCAATTCCACAAGAACAGCCTTAGCGAAAGGCTTCTTGAAGGGAACGATGTAACTCTGTGAGATGAATTAACAGAACATAGAACAATTTCTCAGAAAGCTTCTTTCCAGTTTTGAACGGAAGATATTTCCTTTTTCACCATAGCCCTCTATGGTCTTCCAAATATCCCTTTTCCAATTGCACAAGAACAGCCTTAGCGAAAGGCTTCTGGAAGGGAAAGATGTAAATCTGTGAGATGAATTAACAGAACACAAAGCAGTTTCTCAGAAAGCTTCTTTCCAGTTTTGAACGGAAGATATTTCCTTTTTCACCATAGCCCTCTATGGGATTCCAAATATCCCTTTGCCAATTCCACAAGAACAGCCTTAGCGAAAGGCTTCTTGAAAGGAAAGATGTAACTCTGTGAGATGAATTAACAGAACATAGAACAGTTTCTCAGAAAGCTTCTTTCCAGTTTTGAACGGAAGATATTTCCTTTTTCACCATAGCCCTCTATGGGCTTCCAAATATCTCGTTGCCAATTCCACAAGAACAGCCTTAGCGAAAGGCTTCTTGAAGGGAAAGATGTAACTCTGTGAGATGAATTAACAGAACACAGAGCAGTTTCTCAGAAAGCTTCTTTCCAGTTTTGAACGGAAGATATTTCCTTTTTCACCATAGCCCTCTATGGGCTTCCAAATATCCCTTTGCCAATTCCACAAGAACAGCCTTAGCGAAAGGTTTCTTGAAGGGAAAGATGTAACACTGTGAGATGAATTTACAGAACATAGAACAGTTTCTCAGAAAGCTTCTTTCCAGTTTTGAACGGAAGATATTTCCTTGTTCACCATAGCCCTCTATGGGCTTCCAAATATCCCTTTGCCAATTCCACAAGAACAGCCTTAGCGAAAGGCTTCTTGAAGGGAAAGATGTAACTCTGTGAGATGAATTAACAGAACACAGAGCAGTTTCTCAGAAAGCTTCTTTCCAGTTTTGAACGGAAGATATTTCCATTTTCACCATAGCCCTCTATGGGCTTCCAAATATCCCTTTGCCAATTCCACAAGAACAGCCTTAGCGAAAGGCTTCTTGAAGGGAAAGATGTAACTCTGTGAGATGAATTAACAGAACACAGAGCAGTTTCTCAGAAAGCTTCTTTCCAGTTTTGAACGGAAGATATTTCCTTTTTCACCATAGCCCTCTATGGGCTTCCAAATATCCCGTTGCCAATTCCACAAGAACAGCCTTAGCGAAAGGCTTCTTGAAGGGAAAGATGTAACTCTGTGAGATGAATTTACAGAACATAGAACAGTTTCTCAGAAAGCTTCTTTCCAGTTTTGAACGGAAGATATTTCCTTTTTCACCATAGCCCTCTATGGGCTTCCAAATGTCCCTTTGCCAATTCCACAAGAACAGCCTTAGCGAAAGGCTTCTTGAAGGGAAAGATGTAACTCTGTGAGATGAATTAACAGAACACAGAGCAGTTTCTCAGAAAGCTTCTTTCCAGTTTTGAACGGAAGATATTTCCTTTTTCAACATAGCCCTCTATGGGCTTCCAAATATCCCTTTGCCAATTCCACAAGAACAGCCTTAGCGAAAGGGTTCTTGAAGGGAAAGATGTAACTCTGTGAGATGAACTAACAGAACACAGAGCAGTTTCTCAGAAAGCTTCCTTCCAGTTTTGAACGGAAGATATTTCCTTTTTCACCATAGCCCTCTATGGGCTTCCAAATATCCCTTTGTCAATTCCACAAGAACAGCCTTAGCGAAAGGCTTCTTGAAAGGAAAGATGTAACTCTGTGAGATGAATTAACAGAACACAGAGCAGTTTCTCAGAAAGCTTCTTTCCAGTTTTGAACGGAAGATATTTCCTTTTTCACCATAGCCCTCTATGGGCTTCCAAATATCCCTTTGCCAATTCCACAAGAACAGCCTTAGCGAAAGGCTTCTTGAAGGGAAAGATGTAACTCTGTGAGATGAATTCACAGAACATAGAACAGTTTCTCAGAAAGCTTCTTTCCAGTTTTGAACGGAAGATATTCCCTTTTTCACCATAGCCCTCTATGGGCTTCCAAATATCCCTTTGCCAATTCCACAAGAACAGCCTTAGCGAAAGGCTTCTTGAAGGGAAAGATGTGACTCTGTGAGATGAATTAACAGAACACAGAGCAGTTTCTCAGAAAGCTTCTTTCTAGTTTTGAACGGAAGATATTTCCTTTTTCACCATAGCCCTCTATGGGCTTCCAAATATCCCGTTGCCAATTCCACAAGATCAGCCTTAGCGAAAGGCTTCTTGAAGGGAAAGATGTAACTCTGTGAGATGAATTTACAGAACATAGAACAGTTTCTCAGAAAGCTTCTTTCCAGTTTTGAACGGAAGATATTTCCTTTTTCACCATAGCCCTCTATGGGCTTCCAAATATCCCTTTGCCAATTCCACAAGAGCAGCCTTAGCGAAAGGCTTCTTGAAGGGAAAGATGTAACTCTGTGAGATGAATTAACAGAACACAGAGCAGTTTCTCAGAAAGCTTCTTTTCAGTTTTGAACGGAAGATATTTCCTTTTTCACCATAGCCCTCTATGGGCTTCCAAATATCCCGTTGCCAATTCCACAAGAACAACCTTAGGGAAAGGCTTCTTGAAGGGAAAGATGTAACTCTGTGAGATGAATTAACAGAACACAGAGCAGTTTCTCAGAAAGCTTCTTTCCAGTTTTGAACGGAAGATATTTCCTTTTTCACCATAGCCCTCTATGGGCTTCCAAATACCCTTTGCCAATTCCACAAGAACAGCCTTAGCGAAAGGCTTCTTGAAGGGAACGATGTAACTCTGTGAGATGAATTAACAGAACATAGAACAATTTCTCAGAAAGCTTCTTTCCAGCTTTGAACGGAAGATATTTCCTTTTTCACCATAGCCCTCTATGGGCTTCCAAATATCCCTTTTCCAATTGCACAAGAACAGCCTTAGCGAAAGGCTTCTGGAAGGGAAAGATGTAAATCTGTGAGATGAATTAACAGAACACAAAGCAGTTTCTCAGAAAGCTTCTTTCCAGTTTTGAACGGAAGATATTTCCTTTTTCACCATAGCCCTCTATGGGATTCCAAATATCCCTTTGCCAATTCCACAAGAACAGCCTTAGCGAAAGGCTTCTTGAAAGGAAAGATGTAACTCTGTGAGATGAATTAACAGAACATAGAACAGTTTCTCAGAAAGCTTCTTTCCAGTTTTGAACGGAAGATATTTCCTTTTTCACCATAGCCCTCTATGGGCTTCCAAATATCCCGTTGCCAATTCCACAAGAACAGCCTTAGCGAAAGGCTTCTTGAAGGGAAAGATGTAACTCTGTGAGATGAATTAACAGAACACAGAGCAGTTTCTCAGAAAGCTTCTTTCCAGTTTTGAACGGAAGATATTTCCTTTTTCACCATAGCCCTCTATGGGCTTCCAAATATCCCTTTGCCAATTCCACAAGAACAGCCTTAGCGAAAGGTTTCTTGAAGGGAAAGATGTAACACTGTGAGATGAATTTACAGAACATAGAAGAGTTTCTCAGAAAGCTTCTTTCCAGTTTTGAACGGAAGATATTTCCTTGTTCACCATAGCCCTCTATGGGCTTCCAAATATCCCTTTGCCAATTCCACAAGAACAGCCTTAGCGAAAGGCTTCTTGAAGGGAAAGATGTAACTCTGTGAGATGAATTAACAGAACACAGAGCAGTTTCTCAGAAAGCTTCTTTCCAGTTTTGAACGGAAGATATTTCCATTTTCACCATAGCCCTCTATGGGCTTCCAAATATCCCTTTGCCAATTCCACAAGAACAGCCTTAGCGAAAGGCTTCTTGAAGGGAAAGATGTAACTCTGTGAGATGAATTAACAGAACACAGAGCAGTTTCTCAGAAAGCTTCTTTCCAGTTTTGAACGGAAGATATTTCCTTTTTCACCATAGCCCTCTATGGGCTTCCAAATATCCCGTTGCCAATTCCACAAGAACAGCCTTAGCGAAAGGCTTCTTGAAGGGAAAGATGTAACTCTGTGAGATGAATTTACAGAACATAGAACAGTTTCTCAGAAAGCTTCTTTCCAGTTTTGAACGGAAGATATTTCCTTTTTCACCATAGCCCTCTATGGGCTTCCAAATATCCCTTTGCCAATTCCACAAGAACAGCCTTAGCGAAAGGCTTCTTGAAGGGAAAGATGTAACTCTGTGAGATGAATTAACAGAACACAGAGCAGTTTCTCAGAAAGCTTCTTTCCAGTTTTGAACGGAAGATATTTCCTTTTTCACCATAACCCTCTAAGGGCTTCCAAATATCCCTTTGCCAATTCCACAAGAACAGCCTTAGCGAAAGGCTTCTTGAAGGGAACGATGTAACTCTGTGAGATGAATTAACAGAACACAGAGCAGTTTCTCAGAAAGCTTCTTTCCAGTTTTGAACGGAAGATATTTCCTTTTTCACCATAGCCCTCTATGGGCTTCCAAATATCCCTTTGCCAATTCCACAAGAACAGCCTTAGCGAAAGGGTTCTTGAAGGGAAAGATGTAACTCTGTGAGATGAACTAACAGAACACAGAGCAGTTTCTCAGAAAGCTTCCTTCCAGTTTTGAACGGAAGATATTTCCTTTTTCACCATAGCCCTCTATGGGCTTCCAAATATCCCTTTGCCAATTCCACAAGAACAGCCTTAGCGAAAGGCTTCTTGAAAGGAAAGATGTAACTCTGTGAGATGAATTAACAGAACACAGAGCAGTTTCTCAGAAAGCTTCTTTCCAGTTTTGAACGGAAGATATTTCCTTTTTCACCATAGCCCTCTTTGGGATTCCAAATATCCCTTTGCCAATTCCACAAGAACAGCCTTAGCGAAAGGCTTCTTGAAGGGAAAGATGTAACTCTGTGAGATGAATTAACAGAACACAGAGCAGTTTCTCAGAAAGCTTCTTTCCAGTTTTGAACGGAAGATATTTCCTTTTTCACCATAGCCCTCTATGGGCTTCCAAATATCCCTTTGCCAATTCCACAAGAACAGCCTTAGCGAAAGGTTTCTTGAAGGGAAAGATGTAACTCTGTGAGATTAATTTACAGAACATAGAACAGTTTCTCAGAAAGCTTCTTTCCAGTTTTGAACGGAAGATATTCCCTTTTTCACCATAGCCCTCTATGGGCTTCCAAATATCCCTTTGCCAATTCCACAAGAACAGCCTTAGCGAAAGGCTTCTTGAAGGGAAAGATGTAACTCTGTGAGATGAATTAACAGAACACAGAGCAGTTTCTCAGAAAGCTTCTTTCCAGTTTTGAACGGAAATTATTTCCTTTTTCACCATAGCCCTCTATGGGCTTCCAAATATCCCTTTGCCAATTCCACAAGAACAGCCTTAGCGAAAGGGTTCTTGAAGGGAAAGATGTAACTCTGTGAGATGAATTAACAGAACACAGAGCAGTTTCTCAGAAAGCTTCCTTCCAGTTTTGAACGGAAGATATTTCCTTTTTCACCATAGCCCTCTATGGGCTTCCAAATATCCCTTTGCCAATTCCACAAGAACAGCCTTAGCGAAAGGCTTCTTGAAGGGAAAGATGTAACTCTGTGAGATGAATTAACAGAACACAGAGCAGTTTCTCAGAAAGCTTCTTTCCAGTTTTGAACGGAAGATATTTCCTTTTTCACCATAGCCCTCTATGGGCTTCCAAATATCCCGTGGCCAATTCCACAAGAACAGCCTTAGCGAAAGGCTTCTTGAAGGGAAAGATGTAACTCTGTGTGATGAATTAACAGAACACAGAGCAGTTTCTCAGAAAGCTTCTTTCCAGTTTTGAACGGAAGATATTTCCTTTTTCACCATAGCCCTCTATGGGCTTCCAAATATCCCGTTGCCAATTCCACAAGAACAGCCTTAGCGAAAGGCTTCTTGAAGGGAAAGATGTAGCTCTGTGAGATGAATTTACAGAATATAGAACAGTTTCTCAGAAAGCTTCTTTCCAGTTTTGAACGGAAGATATTTCCTTTTTCACCATAGCCCTCTATGGGCTTCCAAATATCCCTTTGCCAATTCCACAAGAACAGCCTTAGCGAAAGGCTTCTTGAAGGGAAAGATGTAACTCTGTGAGATGAATTAAGAGAACACAGAGCAGTTTCTCAGAAAGCTTCTTTCCAGTTTTGAACGGAAGATATTTCCTTTTTCACCATAGCCCTCTATGGGCTTCCAAATATCCCTTTGCCAATTCCACAAGAACAGCCTTAGCGAAAGGCTTCTTAAAGGGAACGATGTAACTCTGTGAGATGAATTAACAGAACACAGAGCAGTTTCTCAGAAAGCTTCTTTCCAGTTTTGAACGGAAGATATTTCCTTTTTCACCATAGCCCTCTATGGGCTTCCAAATATCCCTTTGCCAATTCCACAAGAACAGCCTTAGCGAAAGGTTTCTTGAAGGGAAAGATGTAACTCTGTGAGATTAATTTACAGAACATAGAACAGTTTCTCAGAAAGCTTACTTCCAGTTTTGAACGGAAGATATTTCCTTTTTCACCATAGCCCTCTATGGGCTTCCAAATATCCCTTTGCCAATTCCACAAGAACAGCCTTAGCGAAAGGCTTCTTGAAAGGAAAGATGTAACTCTGTGAGATGAATTAACAGAACACAGAGCAGTTTCTCAGAAAGCTTCTTTCCAGTTTTGAACGGAAGATATTTCCTTTTTCACCATAGCCCTCTATGGGCTTCCAAATATCCCTTTGCCAATTCCACAAGAACAGCCTTAGCGAAAGGCTTCTTGAAGGGAAAGATGTAACTCTGTGAGATGAATTAACAGAACACAGAGCAGTTTCTCAGAAAGCTTCTTTCCAGTTTTGAACGGAAGATATTTCCTTTTTCACCATAGCCCTCTATGGGCTTCCAAATATCCCTTTGCCAATTCCACAAGAACAGCCTTAGCTAAAGGTTTCTTGAAGGGAAAGATGTAACTCTGTGAGATTAATTTACAGAACATAGAACAGTTTCTCAGAAAGCTTCTTTCCAGTTTTGAACGGAAGATATTCCCTTTTTCACCATAGCCCTCTATGGGCTTCCAAATATCCCTTTGCCAATTCCTCAAGAACAGCCTTAGCGAAAGGCTTCTTGAAGGGAAAGATGTAACTCTGTGAGATGAATTAACAGAACACAGAGCAGTTTCTGAGAAAGCTTCTTTCTAGTTTTGAACGGAAGATATTTCCTTTTTCACCATAGCCCTCTATGGGCTCCCAAATATCCCGTTGCCAATTCCACAAGATCAGCCTTAGCGAAAGGCTTCTTGAAGGGAAAGATGTAACTCTGTGAGATGAATTTACAGAACATAGAGCAGTTTCTCAGAAAGCTTCTTTCCAGTTTTGAACGGAAGATATTTCCTTTTTCACCATAGCCCTCTATGGGCTTCCAAATATCCCTTTGCCAATTCCACAAGACCAGCCTTAGCGAAAGGCTTCTTGAAGGGAAAGATGTAACTCTGTGAGATGAATTAACAGAACACAGAGCAGTTTCTCAGAAAGCTTCTTTCTAGTTTTGAACGGAAGATATTTCCTTTTTCACCATAGCCCTCTATGGGCTTCCAAATATCCCTTTGCCAATTCCACAAGAACAGCCTTAGCGAAAGGCTTCTTGAAGGGAAAGATGTAACTCTGTGAGATGAATTAACAGAACACAGAGCAGTTTCTCAGAAAGCTTCTTTCCAGTTTTGAACGGAAGATATTTCCTTTTTCACCGTAGCCCTCTATGGGCTTCCAAATATCCCTTTGCCAATTCCACAAGAACAGCCTTAGCGAAAGGGTTCTTGAAGGGAAAGATGTAACTCTGTGAGATGAATTAACAGAACACAGAGCAGTTTCTCAGAAAGCTTCCTTCCAGTTTTGAACGGAAGATATTTCCTTTTTCACCATAGCCCTCTATGGGCTTCCAAATATCCCTTTGCCAATTCCACAAGAACAGCCTTAGCGAAAGGCTTCTTGAAGGGAAAGATGTAACTCTGTGAGATGAATTAACAGAACACAGAGCAGTTTCTCAGAAAGCTTCTTTCCAGTTTTGAACGGAAGATATTTCCTTTTTCACCATAGCCCTCTGTGGGCTTCCAAATATCCCTTTGCCAATTCCACAAGAACAGCCTTAGCGAAAGGCTTCTTGAAGGGACAGATGTAACTCTGTGAGATGAATTAACAGAACACAGAGCAGTTTCTCAGAAAGCTTCTTTCCAGTTTTGAACGGAAGATATTTCCTTTTTCACCATAGCCCTCTATGGGCTTCCAAATATCCCGTTGCCAATTCCACAAGAACAGCCTTAGCGAAAGGCTTCTTGAAGGGAAAGATGTAACTCTGTGAGATGAATTTACAGAATATAGAACATTTTCTCAGAAAGCTTCTTTCCAGTTTTGAACGGAAGATATTTCCTTTTTCACCATAGCCCTCTATGAGCTTCCAAATATCCCTTTGCCAATTCCTCAAGAACAGCCTTAGCGAAAGGCTTCTTGAAGGGAAAGATGTAACTCTGTGAGATGAATTCACAGAACACAGAGCAGTTTCTCAGAAAGCTTCTTTCCAGTTTTGAACGGAAGATATTTCCTTTTTCACCATAGCCCTCTATGGGCTTCCAAATATCCCTTTGCCAATTCCACAAGAACAGCCTTAGCGAAAGGCTTCTTGAAGGGAAAGATGTAACTCTGTGAGATGAATTAACAGAACACAGAGCAGTTTCTCAGAAAGCTTCTTTCCAGTTTTGAACGGAAGATATTTCCTTTTTCACCATAGCCCTCTATGGGCTTCCAAATATCCCTTTGCAAATTCCACAAGAACAGCCTTAGCGAAAGGCTTCTGGAAGGGAAAGATGTAAATCTGTGAGATGAATTAACAGAACACAAAGCAGTTTCTCAGAAAGCTTCTTTCCAGTTTTGAACGGAAGATATTTCCTTTTTCACCATAGCCCTCTATGGGATTCCAAATATCCCTTTGCCAATTCCACAAGAACAGCCTTAGCGAAAGGCTTCTTGAAAGGAAAGATGTAACTCTGTGAGATGAATTAACAGAACATAGAACAGTTTCTCAGAAAGCTTCTTTCCAGTTTTGAACGGAAGATATTTCCTTTTTCACCATAGCCCTCTATGGGCTTCCAAATATCCCGTTGCCAATTCCACAAGAACAGCCTTAGCGAAAGGCTTCTTGAAGGGAAAGATGTAACTCTGTGAGATGAATTAACAGAACACAGAGCAGTTTCTCAGAAAGCTTCTTTCCAGTTTTGAACGGAAGATATTTCCTTTTTCACCATAGCCCTCTATGGGCTTCCAAATATCCCTTTGCCAATTCCACAAGAACAGCCTTAGCGAAAGGTTTATTGAAGGGAAAGATGTAACACTGTGAGATGAATTTACAGAACATAGAACAGTTTCTCAGAAAGCTTCTTTCCAGTTTTGAACGGAAGATATTTCCTTGTTCACCATAGCCCTCTATGGGCTTCCAAATATCCCTTTGCCAATTCCACAAGAACAGCCTTAGCGAAAGGCTTCTTGAAGGGAAAGATGTAACTCTGTGAGATGAATTAACAGAACACAGAGCAGTTTCTCAGAAAGCTTCTTTCCAGTTTTGAACGGAAGATATTTCCATTTTCACCATAGCCCTCTATGGGCTTCCAAATATCCCTTTGCCAATTCCACAAGAACAGCCTTAGCGAAAGGCTTCTTGAAGGGAAAGATGTAACTCTGTGAGATGAATTAACAGAACACAGAGCAGTTTCTCAGAAAGCTTCTTTCCAGTTTTGAACGGAAGATATTTCCTTTTTCACCATAGCCCTCTATGGGCTTCCAAATATCCCGTTGCCAATTCCACAAGAACAGCCTTAGCGAAAGGCTTCTTGAAGGGAAAGATGTAACTCTGTGAGATGAATTTACAAAACATAGAACAGTTTCTCAGAAAGCTTCTTTCCAGTTTTGAACGGAAGATATTTCCTTTTTCACCATAGCCCTCTATGGGCTTCCAAATATCCCTTTGCCAATTCCACAAGAACAGCCTTAGCGAAAGGCTTCTTGAAGGGAAAGATGTAACTCTGTGAGATGAATTAACAGAACACAGAGCAGTTTCTCAGAAAGCTTCTTTCCAGTTTTGAACGGAAGATATTTCCTTTTTCACCATAACCCTCTAAGGGCTTCCAAATATCCCTTTGCTAATTCCACAAGAACAGCCTTAGCGAAAGGCTTCTTGAAGGGAACGATGTAACTCTGTGAGATGAATTAACAGAACACAGAGCAGTTTCTCAGAAAGCTTCTTTCCAGTTTTGAACGGAAGATATTTCCTTTTTCACCATAGCCCTCTATGGGCTTCCAAATATCCCTTTGCCAATTCCACAAGAACAGCCTTAGCGAAAGGGTTCTTGAAGGGAAAGATGTAACTCTGTGAGATGAACTAACAGAACACAGAGCAGTTTCTCAGAAAGCTTCCTTCCAGTTTTGAACGGAAGATATTTCCTTTTTCACCATAGCCCTCTATGGGCTTCCAAATATCCCTTTGCCAATTCCACAAGAACAGCCTTAGCGAAAGGCTTCTTGAAGGGAAAGATGTAACTCTGTGAGATGAATTAACAGAACACAGAGCAGTTTCTCAGAAAGCTTCTTTCCAGTTTTGAACGGAAGATATTTCCTTTTTCACCATAGCCCTCTATGGGCTTCCAAATATCCCTTTGCCAATACCACAAGAACAGCCTTAGCGAAAGGCTTCTTGAAGGGAAAGATGTAACTCTGTGAGATGAATTAACAGAACACAGAGCAGTTTCTCAGAAAGCTTCTTTCCAGTTTTGAACGGAAGATATTTCCTTTTTCACCATAGCCCTCTATGGGCTTCCAAATATCCCGTTGCCAATTCCACAAGAACAGCCTTAGCGAAAGGCTTCTTGAAGGGAAAGATGTAACTCTGTGAGATGAATTTACAGAACATAGAACAGTTTCTCAGAAAGCTTCTTTCCAGTTTTGAACGGAAGATATTTCCTTTTTCACCATAGCCCTCTATGGGCTTCCAAATATCCCTTTGCCAATTCCACAAGAACAGCCTTAGCGAAAGGCTTCTTGAAGGGAAAGATGTAACTCTGTGAGATGAATTAACAGAACACAGAGCAGTTTCTCAGAAAGCTTCTTTCCAGTTTTGAACGGAAGATATTTCCTTTTTCACCATAACCCTCTAAGGGCTTCCAAATATCCCTTTGCTAATTCCACAAGAACAGCCTTAGCGAAAGGCTTCTTGAAGGGAACGATGTAACTCTGTGAGATGAATTAACAGAACACAGAGCAGTTTCTCAGAAAGCTTCTTTCCAGTTTTGAACGGAAGATATTTCCTTTTTCACCATAGCCCTCTATGGGCTTCCAAATATCCCTTTGCCAATTCCACAAGAACAGCCTTAGCGAAAGGGTTCTTGAAGGGAAAGATGTAACTCTGTGAGATGAACTAACAGAACACAGAGCAGTTTCTCAGAAAGCTTCCTTCCAGTTTTGAACGGAAGATATTTCCTTTTTCACCATAGCCCTCTATGGGCTTCCAAATATGCCTTTGCCAATTCCACAAGAACAGCCTTAGCGAAAGGCTTCTTGAAGGGAAAGATGTAACTCTGTGAGATGAATTAACAGAACACAGAGAAGTTTCTCAGAAAGCTTCTTTCCAGTTTTGAACGGAAGATATTTCCTTTTTCACCATAGCCCTCTATGGGCTTCCAAATATCCCTTTGCCAATACCACAAGAACAGCCTTAGCGAAAGGCTTCTTGAAGGGAAAGATGTAACTCTGTGAGATGAATTAACAGAATACAGAACAGTTTCTCAGAAAGCTTCTTTCCAGTTTTGAACGGAAGATATTTCCTTTTTCACCATAGCCCTCTATGGGCTTCCAAATATCCCGTTGCCAATTCCACAAGAACAGCCTTAGCGAAAGGCTTCTTGAAGGGAAAGATGTAACTCTGTGAGATGAATTTACAGAATATAGAACATTTTCTCAGAAAGCTTCTTTCCAGTTTTGAACGGAAGATATTTCCTTTTTCACCATAGCCCTCTATGAGCTTCCAAATATCCCTTTGCCAATTCCTCAAGAACAGCCTTAGCGAAAGGCTTCTTGAAGGGAAAGATGTAACTCTGTGAGATGAATTCACAGAACACAGAGCAGTTTCTCAGAAAGCTTCTTTCCAGTTTTGAACGGAAGATATTTCCTTTTTCACCATAGCCCTCTATGGGCTTCCAAATATCCCTTTGCCAATTCCACAAGAACAGCCTTAGCAAAAGGCTTCTTGAAGGGAAAGATGTAACTCTGTGAGATGAATTAACAGAACACAGAGGAGTTTCTCAGAAAGCTTCTTTCCAGTTTTGAACGGAAGATATTTCCTTTTTCACCATAGCCCTCTATGGGCTTCCAAATATCCCTTTGCAAATTCCACAAGAACAGCCTTAGCGAAAGGCTTCTGGAAGGGAAAGATGTAAATCTGTGAGATGAATTAACAGAACACAAAGCAGTTTCTCAGAAAGCTTCTTTCCAGTTTTGAACGGAAGATATTTCCTTTTTCACCATAGCCCTCTATGGGATTCCAAATATCCCTTTGCCAATTCCACAAGAACAGCCTTAGCGAAAGGCTTCTTGAAAGGAAAGATGTAACTCTGTGAGATGAATTAACAGAACATAGAACAGTTTCTCAGAAAGCTTCTTTCCAGTTTTGAACGGAAGATATTTCCTTTTTCACCATAGCCCTCTATGGGCTTCCAAATATCCCGTTGCCAATTCCACAAGAACAGCCTTAGCGAAAGGCTTCTTGAAGGGAAAGATGTAACTCTGTGAGATGAATTAACAGAACACAGAGCAGTTTCTCAGAAAGCTTCTTTCCAGTTTTGAACGGAAGATATTTCCTTTTTCACCATAGCCCTCTATGGGCTTCCAAATATCCCTTTGCCAATTCCACAAGAACAGCCTTAGCGAAAGGTTTCTTGAAGGGAAAGATGTAACACTGTGAGATGAATTTACAGAACATAGAACAGTTTCTCAGAAAGCTTCTTTCCAGTTTTGAACGGAAGATATTTCCTTGTTCACCATAGCCCTCTATGGGCTTCCAAATATCCCTTTGCCAATTCCACAAGAACAGCCTTAGCGAAAGGCTTCTTGAAGGGAAAGATGTAACTCTGTGAGATGAATTAACAGAACACAGAGCAGTTTCTCAGAAAGCTTCTTTCCAGTTTTGAACGGAAGATATTTCCATTTTCACCATAGCCCTCTATGGGCTTCCAAATATCCCTTTGCCAATTCCACAAGAACAGCCTTAGCGAAAGGGTTCTTGAAGGGAAAGATGTAACTCTGTGAGATGAACTAACAGAACACAGAGCAGTTTCTCAGAAAGCTTCCTTCCAGTTTTGAACGGAAGATATTTCCTTTTTCACCATAGCCCTCTATGGGCTTCCAAATATCCCTTTGCCAATTCCACAAGAACAGCCTTAGCGAAAGGCTTCTTGAAAGGAAAGATGTAACTCTGTGAGATGAATTAACAGAACACAGAGCAGTTTCTCAGAAAGCTTCTTTCCAGTTTTGAACGGAAGATATTTCCTTTTTCACCATAGCCCTCTATGGGCTTCCAAATATCCCTTTGCCAATTCCACAAGAACAGCCTTAGCGAAAGGCTTCTTGAAGGGAAAGATGTAACTCTGTGAGATGAATTCACAGAACACAGAGCAGTTTCTCAGAAAGCTTCTTTCCAGTTTTGAACGGAAGATATTTCCTTTTTCACCATAGCCCTCTATGGGCTTCCAAATATCCCTTTGCCAATTCCACAAGAACAGCCTTAGCGAAAGGTTTCTTGAAGGGAAAGATGTAACTCTGTGAGATTAATTTACAGAACATAGAACAGTTTCTCAGAAAGCTTCTTTCCAGTTTTGAACGGAAGATATTCCCTTTTTCACCATAGCCCTCTATGGGCTTCCAAATATCCCTTTGCCAATTCCACAAGAACAGCCTTAGCGAAAGGCTTCTTGAAGGGAAAGATGTGACTCTGTGAGATGAATTAACAGAACACAGAGCAGTTTCTCAGAAAGCTTCTTTCTAGTTTTGAACGGAAGATATTTCCTTTTTCACCATAGCCCTCTATGGGCTTCCAAATATCCCGTTGCCAATTCCACAAGATCAGCCTTAGCGAAAGGCTTCTTGAAGGGAAAGATGTAACTCTGTGAGATGAATTTACAGAACATAGAACAGTTTCTCAGAAAGCTTCTTTCCAGTTTTGAACGGAAGATATTTCCTTTTTCACCATAGCCCTCTATGGGCTTCCAAATATCCCTTTGCCAATTCCACAAGAGCAGCCTTAGCGAAAGGCTTCTTGAAGGGAAAGATGTAACTCTGTGAGATGAATTAACAGAACACAGAGCAGTTTCTCAGAAAGCTTCTTTTCAGTTTTGAACGGAAGATATTTCCTTTTTCACCATAGCCCTCTATGGGCTTCCAAATACCCTTTGCCAATTCCACAAGAACAGCCTTAGCGAAAGGCTTCTTGAAGGGAACGATGTAACTCTGTGAGATGAATTAACAGAACATAGAACAATTTCTCAGAAAGCTTCTTTCCAGCTTTGAACGGAAGATATTTCCTTTTTCACCATAGCCCTCTATGGGCTTCCAAATATCCCTTTTCCAATTGCACAAGAACAGCCTTAGCGAAAGGCTTCTGGAAGGGAAAGATGTAAATCTGTGAGATGAATTAACAGAACACAAAGCAGTTTCTCAGAAAGCTTCTTTCCAGTTTTGAACGGAAGATATTTCCTTTTTCACCATAGCCCTCTATGGGATTCCAAATATCCCTTTGCCAATTCCACAAGAACAGCCTTAGCGAAAGGCTTCTTGAAAGGAAAGATGTAACTCTGTGAGATGAATTAACAGAACATAGAACAGTTTCTCAGAAAGCTTCTTTCCAGTTTTGAACGGAAGATATTTCCTTTTTCACCATAGCCCTCTATGGGCTTCCAAATATCCCGTTGCCAATTCCACAAGAACAGCCTTAGCGAAAGGCTTCTTGAAGGGAAAGATGTAACTCTGTGAGATGAATTAACAGAACACAGAGCAGTTTCTCAGAAAGCTTCTTTCCAGTTTTGAACGGAAGATATTTCCTTTTTCACCATAGCCTTCTATGGGCTTCCAAATATCCCTTTGCCAATTCCACAAGAACAGCCTTAGCGAAAGGCTTCTTGAAGGGAAAGATGTAACTCTGTGAGATGAATTAACAGAACACAGAGCAGTTTCTCAGAAAGCTTCTTTCTAGTTTTGAACGGAAGATATTTCCTTTTTCACCATAGCCCTCTATGGGCTCCCAAATATCCCGTTGCCAATTCCACAAGATCAGCCTTAGCGAAAGGCTTCTTGAAGGGAAAGATGTAACTCTGTGAGATGAATTTACAGAACATAGACCAGTTTCTCAGAAAGCTTCTTTCCAGTTTTGAACGGAAGATATTTCCTTTTTCACCATAGCCCTCTATGGGCTTCCAAATATCCCTTTGCCAATTCCACAAGACCAGCCTTAGCGAAAGGCTTCTTGAAGGGAAAGATGTAACTCTGTGAGATGAATTAACAGAACACAGAGCAGTTTCTCAGAAAGCTTCTTTCCAGTTTTGAACGGAAGATATTTCCTTTTTCACCATAGCCCTCTATGGGCTTCCAAATATCCCTTTGCCAATTCCACAAGAACAGCCTTAGCGAAAGGCTTCTTGAAGGGAAAGATGTAACTCTGTGAGATGAATTAACAGAACACAGAGCAGTTTCTCAGAAAGCTTCTTTCCAGTTTTGAACGGAAGATATTTCCTTTTTCACCATAGCCCTCTATGGGCTTCCAAATATCCCTTTGCCAATTCCACAAGAACAGCCTTAGCGAAAGGGTTCTTGAAGGGAAAGATGTAACTCTGTGAGATGAATTAACAGAACACAGAGCAGTTTCTCAGAAAGCTTCCTTCCAGTTTTGAACGGAAGATATTTCCTTTTTCACCATAGCCCTCTATGGGCTTCCAAATATCCCTTTGCCAATTCCACAAGAACAGCCTTAGCGAAAGGCTTCTTGAAGGGAAAGATGTAACTCTGTGAGATGAATTAACAGAACACAGAGCAGTTTCTCAAAAAGCTTCTTTCCAGTTTTGAACGGAAGATATTTCCTTTTTCACCATAGCCCTCTATGGGCTTCCAAATATCCCGTGGCCAATTCCACAAGAACAGCCTTAGCGAAAGGCTTCTTGAAGGGAAAGATGTAACTCTGTGAGATGAATTAACAGAACACAGAGCAGTTTCTCAGAAAGCTTCTTTCCAGTTTTGAACGGAAGATATTTCCTTTTTCACCATAGCCCACTATGGGCTTCCAAATATCCCGTTGCCAATTCCACAAGAACAGCCTTAGCGAAAGGCTTCTTGAAGGGAAAGATGTAGCTCTGTGAGATGAATTTACAAAATATAGAACAGTTTCTCAGAAAGCTTCTTTCCAGTTTTGAACGGAAGATATTTCCTTTTTCACCATAGCCCTCTATGGGCTTCCAAATATCCCGTTGCCAATTCCACAAGAACAGCCTTAGCGAAAGGCTTCTTGAAGGGAAAGATGTAACTCTGTGAGATGAATTAAGAGAACACAGAGCAGTTTCTCAGAAAGCTTCTTTCCAGTTTTGAACGGAAGATATTTCCTTTTTCACCATAGCCCTCTATGGGCTTCCAAATATCCCTTTGCCAATTCCACAAGAACAGCCTTAGCGAAAGGCTTCTTGAAGGGAAAGATGTAACTCTGTGAGATGAATTAACAGAACACAGAGCAGTTTCTCAGAAAGCTTCTTTCCAGTTTTGAACGGAAGATATTTCCTTTTTCACCATAGCCCTCTATGGGCTTCCAAATATCCCGTTGCCAATTCCACAAGAACAGCCTTAGCGAAAGGCTTCTTGAAGATAAAGATGTAACTCTGTGAGATGAATTTACAGAACATAGAACAGTTTCTCAGAAAGCTTCTTTCCAGTTTTGAACGGAAGATATTTCCTTTTTCACCATAGCCCTCTATGGGCTTCCAAATATCCCTTTGCCAATTCCACAAGAACAGCCTTAGCGAAAGGCTTCTTGAAGGGAAAGATGTAACTCTGTGAGATGAATTAACAGAACACAGAGCAGTTTCTCAGAAAGCTTCTTTCCAGTTTTGAACGGAAGATATTTCCTTTTTCACCATAACCCTCTAAGGGCTTCCAAATATCCCTTTGCCAATTCCACAAGAACAGCCTTAGCGAAAGGCTTCTTGAAGGGAACGATGTAACTCTGTGAGATGAATTAACAGAACACAGAGCAGTTTCTCAGAAAGCTTCTTTCCAGTTTTGAACGGAAGATATTTCCTTTTTCACCATAGCCCTCTATGGGCTTCCAAATATCCCTTTGCCAATTCCACAAGAACAGCCTTAGCGAAAGGGTTCTTGAAGGGAAAGATGTAACTCTGTGAGATGAACTAACAGAACACAGAGCAGTTTCTCAGAAAGCTTCCTTCCAGTTTTGAACGGAAGATATTTCCTTTTTCACCATAGCCCTCTATGGGCTTCCAAATATCCCTTTGCCAATTCCACAAGAACAGCCTTAGCGAAAGGCTTCTTGAAAGGAAAGATGTAACTCTGTGAGATGAATTAACAGAACACAGAGCAGTTTCTCAGAAAGCTTCTTTCCAGTTTTGAACGGAAGATATTTCCTTTTTCACCATAGCCCTCTATGGGCTTCCAAATATCCCTTTGCCAATTCCACAAGAACAGCCTTAGCGAAAGGTTTCTTGAAGGGAAAGATGTAACTCTGTGAGATTAATTTACAGAACATAGAACAGTTTCTCAGAAAGCTTCTTTCCAGTTTTGAACGGAAGATATTCCCTTTTTCACCATAGCCCTCTATGGGCTTCCAAATATCCCTTTGCCAATTCCACAAGAACAGCCTTAGCGAAAGGCTTCTTGAAGGGAAAGATGTAACTCTGTGAGATGAATTAACAGAACACAGAGCAGTTTCTCAGAAAGCTTCTTTCCAGTTTTGAACGGAAGATATTTCCTTTTTCACCATAGCCCTCTATGGGCTTCCAAATATCCCTTTGCCAATTCCACAAGAACAGCCTTAGCGAAAGGGTTCTTGAAGGGAAAGATGTAACTCTGTGAGATGAATTAACAGAACACAGAGCAGTTTCTCAGAAAGCTTCCTTCCAGTTTTGAACGGAAGATATTTCCTTTTTCACCATAGCCCTCTATGGGCTTCCAAATATCCCTTTGCCAATTCCACAAGAACAGCCTTAGCGAAAGGCTTCTTGAAGGGAAAGATGTAACTCTGTGAGATGAATTAACAGAACACAGAGCAGTTTCTCAGAAAGCTTCTTTCCAGTTTTGAACGGAAGATATTTCCTTTTTCACCATAGCCCTCTATGGGCTTCCAAATATCCCGTGGCCAATTCCACAAGAACAGCCTTAGCGAAAGGCTTCTTGAAGGGAAAGAAGTAACTCTGTGAGATGAATTAACAGAACACAGAGCAGTTTCTCAGAAAGCTTCTTTCCAGTTTTGAACGGAAGATATTTCCTTTTTCACCATAGCCCACTATGGGCTTCCAAATATCCCGTTGCCAATTCCACAAGAACAGCCTTAGCGAAAGGCTTCTTGAAGGGAAAGATGTAGCTCTGTGAGATGAATTTACAGAATATAGAACAGTTTCTCAGAAAGCTTCTTTCCAGTTTTGAACGGAAGATATTTCCTTTTTCACCATAGCCCTCTATGGGCTTCCAAATATCCCGTTGCCAATTCCACAAGAACAGCCTTAGCGAAAGGCTTCTTGAAGGGAAAGATGTAACTCTGTGAGATGAATTAAGAGAACACAGAGCAGTTTCTCAGAAAGCTTCTTTCCAGTTTTGAACGGAAGATATTTCCTTTTTCACCATAGCCCTCTATGGGCTTCCAAATATCCCTTTGCCAATTCCACAAGAACAGCCTTAGCGAAAGGCTTCTTAAAGGGAACGATGTAACTCTGTGAGATGAATTAACAGAACACAGAGCAGTTTCTCAGAAAGCTTCTTTCCAGTTTTGAACGGAAGATATTTCCTTTTTCACCATAGCCCTCTATGGGCTTCCAAATATCCCTTTGCCAATTCCACAAGAACAGCCTTAGCGAAAGGTTTCTTGAAGGGAAAGATGTAACTCTGTGAGATTAATTTACAGAACATAGAACAGTTTCTCAGAAAGCTTCCTTCCAGTTTTGAACGGAAGATATTTCCTTTTTCACCATAGCCCTCTATGGGCTTCCAAATATCCCTTTGCCAATTCCACAAGAACAGCCTTAGCGAAAGGCTTCTTGAAAGGAAAGATGTAACTCTGTGAGATGAATTAACAGAACACAGAGCAGTTTCTCAGAAAGCTTCTTTCCAGTTTTGAACGGAAGATATTTCCTTTTTCACCATAGCCCTCTATGGGCTTCCAAATATCCCTTTGCCAATTCCACAAGAACAGCCTTAGCGAAAGGCTTCTTGAAGGGAAAGATGTAACTCTGTGAGATGAATTAACAGAACACAGAGCAGTTTCTCAGAAAGCTTCTTTCCAGTTTTGAACGGAAGATATTTCCTTTTTCACCATAGCCCTCTATGGGCTTCCAAATATCCCTTTGCCAATTCCACAAGAACAGCCTTAGCGAAAGGTTTCTTGAAGGGAAAGATGTAACTCTGTGAGATTAATTTACAGAACATAAAACAGTTTCTCAGAAAGCTTCTTTCCAGTTTTGAACGGAAGATATTCCCTTTTTCACCATAGCCCTCTATGGGCTTCCAAATATCCCTTTGCCAATTCCACAAGAACAGCCTTAGCGAAAGGCTTCTTGAAGGGAAAGATGTAACTCTGTGAGATGAATTAACAGAACACAGAGCAGTTTCTCAGAAAGCTTCTTTCTAGTTTTGAACGGAAGATATTTCCTTTTTCACCATAGCCCTCTATGGGCTCCCAAATATCCCGTTGCCAATTCCACAATATCAGCCTTAGCGAAAGGCTTCTTGAAGGGAAAGATGTAACTCTGTGAGATGAATTTACAGAACATAGAGCAGTTTCTCAGAAATCTTCCTTCCAGTTTTGAACGGAAGATATTTCCTTTTTCACCATAGCCCTCTATGGGCTTCCAAATATCCCTTTGCCAATTCCACAAGAACAGCCTTAGCGAAAGGCTTCTTGAAGGGAAAGATGTAACTCTGTGAGATGAATTAACAGAACACAGAGCAGTTTCTCAGAAAGCTTCTTTCCAGTTTTGAACGGAAGATATTTCCTTTTTCACCATAGCCCTCTATGGGCTTCCAAATATCCCTTTGCCAATTCCACAAGAACAGCCTTAGCGAAAGGCTTCTTGAAGGGAAAGATGTAACTCTGTGAGATGAATTAACAGAACACAGAGCAGTTTCTCAGAAAGCTTCTTTCCAGTTTTGAACGGAAGATATTTCCTTTTTCACCATAGCCCACTATGGGCTTCCAAATATCCCGTTGCCAATTCCACAAGAACAGCCTTAGCGAAAGGCTTCTTGAAGGGAAAGATGTAGCTCTGTGAGATGAATTTACAAAATATAGAACAGTTTCTCAGAAAGCTTCTTTCCAGTTTTGAACGGAAGATATTTCCTTTTTCACCATAGCCCTCTATGGGCTTCCAAATATCCCGTTGCCAATTCCACAAGAACAGCCTTAGAGAAAGGCTTCTTGAAGGGAAAGATGTAACTCTGTGAGATGAATTAAGAGAACACAGAGCAGTTTCTCAGAAAGCTTCTTTCCAGTTTTGAACGGAAGATATTTCCTTTTTCACCATAGCCCTCTATGGGCTTCCAAATATCCCTTTGCCAATTCCACAAGAACAGCCTTAGCGAAAGGCTTCTTGAAGGGAAAGATGTAACTCTGTGAGATGAATTAACAGAACACAGAGCAGTTTCTCAGAAAGCTTCTTTCCAGTTTTGAACGGAAGATATTTCCTTTTTCACCATAGCCCTCTATGGGCTTCCAAATATCCCGTTGCCAATTCCACAAGAACAGCCTTAGCGAAAGGCTTCTTGAAGATAAAGATGTAACTCTGTGAGATGAATTTACAGAACATAGAACAGTTTCTCAGAAAGCTTCTTTCCAGTTTTGAACGGAAGATATTTCCTTTTTCACCATAGCCCTCTATGGGCTTCCAAATATCCCTTTGCCAATTCCACAAGAACAGCCTTAGCGAAAGGCTTCTTGAAGGGAAAGATGTAACTCTGTGAGATGAATTAACAGAACACAGAGCAGTTTCTCAGAAAGCTTCTTTCCAGTTTTGAACGGAAGATATTTCCTTTTTCACCATAACCCTCTAAGGGCTTCCAAATATCCCTTTGCCAATTCCACAAGAACAGCCTTAGCGAAAGGCTTCTTGAAGGGAACGATGTAACTCTGTGAGATGAATTAACAGAACACAGAGCAGTTTCTCAGAAAGCTTCTTTCCAGTTTTGAACGGAAGATATTTCCTTTTTCACCATAGCCCTCTATGGGCTTCCAAATATCCCTTTGCCAATTCCACAAGAACAGCCTTAGCGAAAGGGTTCTTGAAGGGAAAGATGTAACTCTGTGAGATGAACTAACAGAACACAGAGCAGTTTCTCAGAAAGCTTCCTTCCAGTTTTGAACGGAAGATATTTCCTTTTTCACCATAGCCCTCTATGGGCTTCCAAATATCCCTTTGCCAATTCCACAAGAACAGCCTTAGCGAAAGGCTTCTTGAAAGGAAAGATGTAACTCTGTGAGATGAATTAACAGAACACAGAGCAGTTTCTCAGAAAGCTTCTTTCCAGTTTTGAACGGAAGATATTTCCTTTTTCACCATAGCCCTCTATGGGCTTCCAAATATCCCTTTGCCAATTCCACAAGAACAGCCTTAGCGAAAGGCTTCTTGAAGGGAAAGATGTAACTCTGTGAGATGAATTAACAGAACACAGAGCAGTTTCTCAGAAAGCTTCTTTCCAGTTTTGAACGGAAGATATTTCCTTTTTCACCATAGCCCTCTATGGGCTTCCAAATATCCCTTTGCCAATTCCACAAGAACAGCCTTAGCGAAAGGTTTCTTGAAGGGAAAGATGTAACTCTGTGAGATTAATTTACAGAACATAGAACAGTTTCTCAGAAAGCTTCTTTCCAGTTTTGAACGGAAGATATTCCCTTTTTCACCATAGCCCTCTATGGGCTTCCAAATATCCCTTTGCCAATTCCACAAGAACAGCCTTAGCGAAAGGCTTCTTGAAGGGAAAGATGTAACTCTGTGAGATGAATTAACAGAACACAGAGCAGTTTCTCAGAAAGCTTCTTTCCAGTTTTGAACGGAAGATATTTCCTTTTTCACCATAGCCCTCTATGGGCTTCCAAATATCCCTTTGCCAATTCCACAAGAACAGCCTTAGCGAAAGGGTTCTTGAAGGGAAAGATGTAACTCTGTGAGATGAATTAACAGAACACAGAGCAGTTTCTCAGAAAGCTTCCTTCCAGTTTTGAACGGAAGATATTTCCTTTTTCACCATAGCCCTCTATGGGCTTCCAAATATCCCTTTGCCAATTCCACAAGAACAGCCTTAGCGAAAGGCTTCTTGAAGGGAAAGATGTAACTCTGTGAGATGAATTAACAGAACACAGAGCAGTTTCTCAGAAAGCTTCTTTCCAGTTTTGAACGGAAGATATTTCCTTTTTCACCATAGCCCTCTATGGGCTTCCAAATATCCCGTGGCCAATTCCACAAGAACAGCCTTAGCGAAAGGCTTCTTGAAGGGAAAGAAGTAACTCTGTGAGATGAATTAACAGAACACAGAGCAGTTTCTCAGAAAGCTTCTTTCCAGTTTTGAACGGAAGATATTTCCTTTTTCACCATAGCCCACTATGGGCTTCCAAATATCCCGTTGCCAATTCCACAAGAACAGCCTTAGCGAAAGGCTTCTTGAAGGGAAAGATGTAGCTCTGTGAGATGAATTTACAGAATATAGAACAGTTTCTCAGAAAGCTTCTTTCCAGTTTTGAACGGAAGATATTTCCTTTTTCACCATAGCCCTCTATGGGCTTCCAAATATCCCGTTGCCAATTCCACAAGAACAGCCTTAGCGAAAGGCTTCTTGAAGGGAAAGATGTAACTCTGTGAGATGAATTAAGAGAACACAGAGCAGTTTCTCAGAAAGCTTCTTTCCAGTTTTGAACGGAAGATATTTCCTTTTTCACCATAGCCCTCTATGGGCTTCCAAATATCCCTTTGCCAATTCCACAAGAACAGCCTTAGCGAAAGGCTTCTTAAAGGGAACGATGTAACTCTGTGAGATGAATTAACAGAACACAGAGCAGTTTCTCAGAAAGCTTCTTTCCAGTTTTGAACGGAAGATATTTCCTTTTTCACCATAGCCCTCTATGGGCTTCCAAATATCCCTTTGCCAATTCCACAAGAACAGCCTTAGCGAAAGGTTTCTTGAAGGGAAAGATGTAACTCTGTGAGATTAATTTACAGAACATAGAACAGTTTCTCAGAAAGCTTCCTTCCAGTTTTGAACGGAAGATATTTCCTTTTTCACCATAGCCCTCTATGGGCTTCCAAATATCCCTTTGCCAATTCCACAAGAACAGCCTTAGCGAAAGGCTTCTTGAAAGGAAAGATGTAACTCTGTGAGATGAATTAACAGAACACAGAGCAGTTTCTCAGAAAGCTTCTTTCCAGTTTTGAACGGAAGATATTTCCTTTTTCACCATAGCCCTCTATGGGCTTCCAAATATCCCTTTGCCAATTCCACAAGAACAGCCTTAGCGAAAGGCTTCTTGAAGGGAAAGATGTAACTCTGTGAGATGAATTAACAGAACACAGAGCAGTTTCTCAGAAAGCTTCTTTCCAGTTTTGAACGGAAGATATTTCCTTTTTCACCATAGCCCTCTATGGGCTTCCAAATATCCCTTTGCCAATTCCACAAGAACAGCCTTAGCGAAAGGTTTCTTGAAGGGAAAGATGTAACTCTGTGAGATTAATTTACAGAACATAAAACAGTTTCTCAGAAAGCTTCTTTCCAGTTTTGAACGGAAGATATTCCCTTTTTCACCATAGCCCTCTATGGGCTTCCAAATATCCCTTTGCCAATTCCACAAGAACAGCCTTAGCGAAAGGCTTCTTGAAGGGAAAGATGTAACTCTGTGAGATGAATTAACAGAACACAGAGCAGTTTCTCAGAAAGCTTCTTTCTAGTTTTGAACGGAAGATATTTCCTTTTTCACCATAGCCCTCTATGGGCTCCCAAATATCCCGTTGCCAATTCCACAATATCAGCCTTAGCGAAAGGCTTCTTGAAGGGAAAGATGTAACTCTGTGAGATGAATTTACAGAACATAGAGCAGTTTCTCAGAAATCTTCCTTCCAGTTTTGAACGGAAGATATTTCCTTTTTCACCATAGCCCTCTATGGGCTTCCAAATATCCCTTTGCCAATTCCACAAGAACAGCCTTAGCGAAAGGCTTCTTGAAGGGAAAGATGTAACTCTGTGAGATGAATTAACAGAACACAGAGCAGTTTCTCAGAAAGCTTCTTTCCAGTTTTGAACGGAAGATATTTCCTTTTTCACCATAGCCCTCTATGGGCTTCCAAATATCCCTTTGCCAATTCCACAAGAACAGCCTTAGCGAAAGGCTTCTTGAAGGGAAAGATGTAACTCTGTGAGATGAATTAACAGAACACAGAGCAGTTTCTCAGAAAGCTTCTTTCCAGTTTTGAACGGAAGATATTTCCTTTTTCACCATAGCCCTCTATGGGCTTCCAAATATCCCGTTGCCAATTCCACAAGAACAGCCTTAGCGAAAGGCTTCTTGAAGGGAAAGATGTAACTCTGTGAGATGAATTTACAGAATATAGAACATTTTCTCAGAAAGCTTCTTTCCAGTTTTGAACGGAAGATATTTCCTTTTTCACCATAGCCCTCTATGAGCTTCCAAATATCCCTTTGCCAATTCCTCAAGAACAGCCTTAGCGAAAGGCTTCTTGAAGGGAAAGATGTAACTCTGTGAGATGAATTCACAGAACACAGAGCAGTTTCTCAGAAAGCTTCTTTCCAGTTTTGAACGGAAGATATTTCCTTTTTCACCATAGCCCTCTATGGGCTTCCAAATATCCCTTTGCCAATTCCACAAGAACAGCCTTAGAGAAAGGCTTCTTGAAGAGAACGATGTAACTCTGTGAGATGAATTAACAGAACACAGAGCAGTTTCTCAGAAAGCTTCTTTCCAGTTTTGAACGGAAGATATTTCCTTTTTCACCATAGCCCTCTATGGGCTTCCAAATATCCCTTTGCCAATTCCACAAGAACAGCCTTAGCGAAAGGCTTCTTGAAGGGAAAGATGTAACTCTGTGAGATGAATTAACAGAACACAGAGCAGTTTCTCAGAAAGCTTCCTTCCAGTTTTGAACGGAAGATATTTCCTTTTTCGCCATAGCCCTCTATGGGCTTCCAAATATCCCTTTGCCAATTCCACAAGAACAGCCTTAGCGAAAGGCTTCTTGAAGAGAAAGATGTAACTGTGAGATGAATTCACAGAACACAGAGCAGTTTCTCAGAAAGCTTCTTTCCAGTTTTGAACGGAAGATATTTCCTTTTTCACCATAGCCCTCTATGGGCTTCCAAATATCCCTTTGCCAATTCCACAAGAACAGCCTTAGCGAAAGGGTTCTTGAAGGGAAAGATGTAGCTCTGTGAGATGAATTAACAGAACACAGAGCAGTTTCTCAGAAAGCTTCCTTCCAGTTTTGAACGGAAGATATTTCCTTTTTCACCATAGCCCTCTATGGGCTTCCAAATATCCCTTTGCCAATTCCACAAGAACAGCCTTAGCGAAAGGCTTCTTGAAGGGAAAGATGTAACTCTGTGAGATGAATTAACAGAACACAGAGCAGTTTCTCAGAAAGCTTCTTTCCAGTTTTGAACGGAAGATATTTCCTTTTTCACCATAGCCCTCTATGGGCTTCCAAATATCCCTTTGCCAATTCCACAAGAACAGCCTTAGCGAAAGGCTTCTTGAAGGGAAAGATGTAACTCTGTGAGATGAATTAACAGAACACAGAGCAGTTTCTCAGAAAGCTTCTTTCCAGTTTTGAACGGAAGATATTTCCTTTTTCACCATAGCCCTCTATGGGCTTCCAAATATCCCGTTGCCAATTCCACAAGAACAGCCTTAGCGAAAGGCTTCTTGAAGGGAAAGATGTAACTCTGTGAGATGAATTTACAGAATATAGAACATTTTCTCAGAAAGCTTCTTTCCAGTTTTGAACGGAAGATATTTCCTTTTTCACCATAGCCCTCTATGAGCTTCCAAATATCCCTTTGCCAATTCCTCAAGAACAGCCTTAGCGAAAGGCTTCTTGAAGGGAAAGATGTAACTCTGTGAGATGAATTCACAGAACACAGAGCAGTTTCTCAGAAAGCTTCTTTCCAGTTTTGAACGGAAGATATTTCCTTTTTCACCATAGCCCTCTATGGGCTTCCAAATATCCCTTTGCCAATTCCACAAGAACAGCCTTAGCGAAAGGCTTCTTGAAGGGAAAGATGTAACTCTGTGAGATGAATTAAGAGAACACAGAGCAGTTTCTCAGAAAGCTTCTTTCCAGTTTTGAACGGAAGATATTTCCTTTTTCACCATAGCCCTCTATGGGCTTCCAAATATCCCGTTGCCAATTCCACAAGAACAGCCTTAGCGAAAGGTTTCTTGAAGGGAAAGATGTAACTCTGTGAGATGAATTTACAGAACATAGAACAGTTTCTCAGAAAGCTTCTTTCCAGTTTTGAACGGAAGATATTTCCTTTTTCACCATAGCCCTCTATGGGCTTCCAAATATCCCGTTGCCAATTCCACAAGAACAGCCTTAGCGAAAGGCTTCTTGAAGGGAAAGATGTAACTCTGTGAGATGAATTTACAGAACACAGAGCAGTTTCTCAGAAAGCTTCTTTCCAGTTTTGAACGGAAGATATTTCCTTTTTCACCATAGCCCTCTATGGGCTTCCAAATATCCCTTTGCCAATTCCACAAGAACAGCCTTAGCGAAAGGCTTCTTGAAGGGAAAGATGTAACTCTGTGAGATGAATTAACAGAACACAGAGCAGTTTCTCAGAAAGCTTCTTTCCAGTTTTGAACGGAAGATATTTCCTTTTTCACCATAGCCCTCTATGGGCTTCCAAATATCCCGTTTCCAATTCCACAAGAACAGCCTTAGCGAAAGGCTTCTTGAAGGGAAAGATGTAACTCTGTGAGATGAATTTACAGAACATAGAACAGTTTCTCAGAAAACTTCTTTCCAGTTTTGAACGGAAGATATTTCCTTTTTCACCATAGCCCTCTATGGGCTTCCAAATATCCCTTTGCCAATTCCACAAGAACAGCCTTAGCGAAAGGCTTCTTGAAGGGAAAGATGTAACTCTGTGAGATGAATTAACAGAACACAGAGCAGTTTCTCAGAAAGCTTCTTTCCAGTTTTGAACGGAAGATATTTCCTTTTTCACCATAGCCCTCTATGGGCTTCCAAATATCCCTTTGCCAATTCCACAAGAACAGCCTTAGCGAAAGGCTTCTTGAAGGGAACGATGTAACTCTGTGAGATGAATTAACAGAACACAGAGCAGTTTCTCAGAAAGCTTCTTTCCAGTTTTGAACGGAAGATATTTCCTTTTTCACCATAGCCCTCTATGGGCTTCCAAATATCCCTTTGCCAATTCCACAAGAACAGCCTTAGCGAAAGGGTTCTTGAAGGGAAAGATGTAACTCTGTGAGATGAATTAACAGAACACAGAGCAGTTTCTCAGAAAGCTTCCTTCCAGTTTTGAACGGAAGATATTTCCTTTTTCACCATAGCCCTCTATGGGCTTCCAAATATCCCTTTGCCAATTCCACAAGAACAGCCTTAGCGAAAGGCTTCTTGAAAGGAAAGATGTAACTCTGTGAGATGAATTAACAGAACACAGAGCAGTTTCTCAGAAAGCTTCTTTCCAGTTTTGAACGGAAGATATTTCCTTTTTCACCATAGCCCTCTATGGGCTTCCAAATATCCCTTTGCCAATTCCACAAGAACAGCCTTAGCGAAAGGCTTCTTGAAGGGAAAGATGTAACTCGGTGAGATGAATTAACAGAACACAGAGCAGTTTCTCAGAAAGCTTCTTTCCAGTTTTGAACGGAAGATATTTCCTTTTTCACCATAGCCCTCTATGGGCTTCCAAATATCCCGTTGCCAATTCCACAAGAACAGCCTTAGCGAAAGGCTTCTTGAAGGGAAAGATGTAACTCTGTGAGATGAATTAACAGAACACAGAGCAGTTTCCCAGAAAGCTTCTTTCCAGTTTTGAACGGAAGATATTTCCTTTTTCACCATAGCCCACTATGGGCTTCCAAATACCCCTTTGCCAATTCCACAAGAACAGCCTTAGCGAAAGGCTTCTTGAAGGGAAAGATGTAACTCTGTGAGATGAATTAACAGAACATAGAACAGTTTCTCAGAAAGCTTCTTTCCAGTTTTGAACGGAAGATATTCCCTTTTTCACCATAGCCCTCTATGGGCTTCCAAATATCCCTTTGCCAATTACACAAGAACAGCCTTAGCGAAAGGCTTCTTGAAGGGAAAGATGTAACTCTGTGAGATGAATTAACAGAACACAAAGCAGTTTCTCAGAAAGCTTCTTTCCAGTTTTGAACGGAAGATATTTCCTTTTTCACCATAGCCCTCTATGGGCTTTCAAATATCCCTTTGCCATTTCCACAAGAACAGCCTTAGCGAAAGGCTTCTTGAAAGGAAAGATGTAACTCTGTGAGATGAATTAACAGAACACAGAGCAGTTTCTCAGAAAGCTTCTTTCCAGTTTTGAACGGAAGATATTTCCTTTTTCTCCATAGCCCTCTATGGGCTTCCAAATATCCCTTTGCCAATTCCACAAGAACAGCCTTAGCGAAAGGCTTCTTGAGGGGAAAGATGTAACTCTGTGAGATGAATTAACAGAACACAGAACAGTTTCTCAGAAAGCTTCTTTCCAGTTTTGAACGGAAGATATTTCCTTTTTCACCATAGCCCTCTATGGGCTTCCAAATATCCCTTTGCCAATTACACAAGAACAGCCTTAGCGAAAGGCTTCTTGAAGGGAACGATGTAACTCTGTGAGATGAATTAACAGAACACAGAGCAGTTTCTCAGAAAGCTTCTTTCCAGTTTTGAACGGAAGATATTTCCTTTTTCACCATAGCCCTCTATGGGCTTCCAAATATCCCTTTGCCAATTCCACAAGAACAGCCTTAGCGAAAGGGTTCTTGAAGGGAAAGATGTAACTCTGTGAGATAAATTAACAGAACACAGAGCAGTTTCTCAGAAAGCTTCCTTCCAGTTTTGAACGGAAGATATTTCCTTTTTCACCATAGCCCTCTATGGGCTTCCAAATATCCCTTTGCCAATTCCACAAGAACAGCCTTAGCGAAAGGCTTCTTGAAAGGAAAGATGTAACTCTGTGAGATGAATTAACAGAACACAGAGCAGTTTCTCAGAAAGCTTCTTTTCAGTTTTGAACGGAAGATATTTCCTTTTTCACCATAGCCCTCTATGGGCTTCCAAATATCCCTTTGCCAATTCCACAAGAACAGCCTTAGCGAAAGGCTTCTTGAAGGGAAAGATGTAACTCTGTGAGATGAATTAACAGAACACAGAGCAGTTTCTCAGAAAGCTTCTTTCCAGTTTTGAACGGAAGATATTTCCTTTTTCACCATAGCCCTCTATGGGCTTCCAAATATCCCGTTGCCAATTCCACAAGAACAGCCTTAGCGAAAGGCTTCTTGAAGGGAAAGATGTAACTCTGTGAGATGAATTAACAGAACACAGAGCAGTTTCCCAGAAAGCTTCTTTCCAGTTTTGAACGGAAGATATTTCCTTTTTCACCATAGCCCACTATGGGCTTCCAAATATCCCTTTGCCAATTCCACAAGAACAGCCTTAGCGAAAGGCTTCTTGAAGGGAAAGATGTAACTCTGTGAGATGAATTAACAGAACATAGAACAGTTTCTCAGAAAGCTTCTTTCCAGTTTTCAACGGAAGATATTTCCTTTTTCACCATAGCCCTCTATGGGCTTCCAAATATCCCTTTGCCAATTACACAAGAACAGCCTTAGCGAAAGGCTTCTTGAAGGGAAAGATGTAACTCTGTGAGATGAATTAACAGAACACAAAGCAGTTTCTCAGAAAGCTTCTTTCCAGTTTTGAACGGAAGATATTTCCTTTTTCACCATAGCCCTCTATGGGCTTCCAAATATCCCTTTGCCAATTCCACAAGAACAGCCTTAGCGAAAGGCTTCTTGAAAGGAAAGATGTAACTCTGTGAGATGAATTAACAGAACACAGAGCAGTTTCTCAGAAAGCTTCTTTCCAGTTTTGAACGGAAGTTATATCCTTTTTCACCATAGCCCTCTAAGGGCTTCCAAATATCCCTTTGCCAATTCCACAAGAACAGCCTTAGCGAAAGGCTTCTTGAGGGGAAAGATGTAACTCTGTGAGATGAATTAACAGAACACAGAGCAGTTTCTCAGAAAGCTTCTTTCCAGTTTTGAACGGAAGATATTTCCTTTTTCACCATAGCCCTCTATGGGCTTCCAAATATCCCTTTGCCAATTCCACAAGAACAGCCTTAGCGAAAGGCTTCTTGAAGGGAAAGATGTAACTCTGTGAGATGAATTAACAGAACACAGAGCAGTTTCTCAGAAAGCTTCTTTCCAGTTTTGAACGGAAGATATTTCCTTTTTCACCATAGCCCTCTATGGGCTTCCAAATATCCCTTTGCCAATTACACAAGAACAGCCTAAGCGAAAGGTTTCTTGAAGGGAAAGATGTAGCTCTGTGAGATGAATTTACAGAACATAGAACAGTTTCTCAGAAAGTTTCTTTCCAGTTTTGAACGGAAGATATTTCCTTTTTCACCATAGCCCTCTATGGGCTTCCAAATATCCCTTTGCCAATTCCACAAGAACAGCCTTAGCGAAAGGGTTCTTGAAGGGAAAGATGTAACTCTGTGAGATGAATTAAGAGAACACAGAGCAGTTTCTCAGAAAGCTTCTTTCCAGTTTTGAACGGAAGATATTTCCTTTTTCACCATAGCCCTCTATGGGCTTCCAAATATCCCGTTGCCAATTCCACAAGAACAGCCTTAGCGAAAGGCTTCTTGAAGGGAAAGATGTAACTCTGTGAGATGAATTAACAGAACACAGAGCAGTTTCTCAGAAAGCTTCCTTCCAGTTTTGAACGGAAGATATTTCCTTTTTCACCATAGCCCTCTATGGGCTTCCAAATATCCCTTTGCCAATTCCACAAGAACAGCCTTAGCGAAAGGCTTCTTGAAAGGAAAGATGTAACTCTGTGAGATGAATTAACAGAACACAGAGCAGTTTCTCAGAAAGCTTCTTTCCAGTTTTGAACGGAAGATACTTCCTTTTTCACCATAGCCCTCTATGGGCTTCCAAATATCCCTTTGCCAATTCCACAAGAACAGCCTTAGCGAAAGGCTTCTTGAAGGGAAAGATGTAACTCTGTGAGATGAATTAACAGAACACAGAGCAGTTTCTCAGAAAGCTTCTTTCCAGTTTTGAACGGAAGATATTTCCTTTTTCACCATAGCCCTCTCTGGGCTTCCAAATATCCCGTTGCCAATTACACAAGAACAGCCTTAGCGAAAGGCTTCTTGAAGGGAAAGATGTAACTCTGTGAGATGAATTAACAGAACACAGAGCAGTTTCTCAGAAAGCTTCCTTCCAGTTTTGAACGGAAGATATTTCCTTTTTCACCATAGCCCTCTATGGGCTTCCAAATATCCCTTTGCCAATTCCACAAGAACAGCCTTAGAGAAAGGCTTCTTGAAAGGAAAGATGTAACTCTGTGAGATGAATTAACCGAACACAGAGCAGTTTCTCAGAAAGCTTCTTTCCAGTTTTGAACGGAAAATATTTCCTTTTTCACCATAGCCCTCTATGGGCTTCCAAATATCCCTTTGCCAATTCCACAAGAACAGCCTTAGCGAAAGGCTTCTTGAGGGGAAAGATGTAACTCTGTGAGACGAATTAACAGAACACAGAGCAGTTTCGCAGAAAGCTTCTTTCCAGTTTTGAACGGAAGATATTTCCTTTTTCACCATAGCCCTCTATGGGCTTCCAAATATCCCTTTGCCAATTCCACAAGAACAGCCTTAGCGAAAGGCTTCTTGAAGGGAGAGATGTAACTCTGTGAGATGAATTAACAGAACACAGAGCAGTTTCTCAGAAAGCTTCCTTCCAGTTTTGAACGGAAGATATTTCCTTTTTCACCATAGCCCTCTATGGGCTTCCAAATATCCCTTTGACAATTCCACAAGAACAGCCTTAGCGAAAGGCTTCTTGAAAGGAAAGATGTAACGCTGTGAGATGAATTAACAGAACACAGAGCAGTTTCTCAGAAAGCTTCTTTCCAGTTTTGAACGGAAGATATTTCCTTTTTCACCATAGCCCTCTATGGGCTTCCAAATATCCCTTTGCCAATTCCACAAGAACAGCCTTAGCGAAAGGCTTCTTGAAGGGAAAGATGTAACTCTGTGAGATGAATTAACAGAACACAGAGCAGTTTCTCAGAAAGCTTCTTTCCAGTTTTGAACGGAAGATATTTCCTTTTTCACCATAGCCCTCTATAGGCTTCCAAATATCCCGTTGCCAATTCCACAAGAACAGCCTTAGCGAAAGGCTTCTTGAAGGGAAACATGTAACTCTGTGAGATGAATTAACAGAACACAGAACAGTTTCCCAGAAAGCTTCTTTCCAGTTTTGAACGAAAGATATTTCCTTTTTCACCATAGCCCACTATGGGCTTCCAAATATCCCTTTGCCAATTCCACAAGAACATCCTTAGCGAAAGGCTTCTTGAAGGGAAAGATGTAACTCTGTGAGATGAATTAACAGAACATGGAACAGTTTCTCAGAAAGCTTCTTTCCAGTTTTGAACGGAAGATATTTCCTTTTTCACCATAGCCCTCTATGGGCTTCCAAATATCCCTTTGCCAATTACACAAGAACAGCCTTAGCGAAAGGCTTCTTGAAGGGAAAGATGTAACTCTGTGAGATGAATTAACAGAACACAAAGCAGTTTCTCAGAAAGCTTCTTTCCAGTTTTGAACGGAAGATATTTCCTTTTTCACCATAGCCCTCTATGGGCTTCCAAATATCCCTTTGCCAATTCCACAAGAACAGCCTTAGAGAAAGGCTTCTTGAAAGGAAAGATGTAACTCTGTGAGATGAATTAACAGAACACAGAGCAGTTTCTCAGAAAGCTTCTTTCCAGTTTTGAACGGAAGATATTTCCTTTTTCACCATAGCCCTCTATGGGCTTCCAAATATCCCTTTGCCAATTCCACAAGAACAGCCTTAGCGAAAGGGTTCTTGAAGGGAAAGATGTAACTCTGTGAGATGAATTAACAGAACACAGAGCAGTTTATCAGAAAGCTTCCTTCCAGTTTTGAACGGAAGATATTTCCTTTTTCACCATAGCCCTCTATGGGCTTCCAAATATCCCTTTGCCAATTCCACAAGAACAGCCTTAGCGAAAGGCTTCTTGAAGGGAAAGATGTAACTCTGTGAGATGAATTAACAGAACACAGAGCAGTTTCTCACAAAGCTTCTTTCCAGTTTTGAACGGAATATATTTCCTTTTTCACCATAGCCCTCTATGGGCTTCCAAATATCCCGTTGCCAATTCCACAAGAACAGCCTTAGCGAAAGGCTTCTTGAAGGGAAAGATGTAACTCTGTGAGATGAATTTACAGAACATAGAACAGTTTCTCAGAAAGCTTCTTTCCAGTTTTGAACGGAAGATATTTCCTTTTTCACCATAGCCCTCTATGGGCTTCCAAATATCCCTTTGCCAATTCCACAAGAACAGACATAGCGAAAGGCTTATTGAAGGGAAAGATGTAACTCTGTGAGATGAATTAACAGAACACAGAGCAGTTTCTCAGAAAGCTTCTTTCCAGTTTTGAACTTAAGATGTTTCCTTTTTCACCATAGCCCTCTATGGGCTTCCAAATATCCCGTTGCCAATTCCACAAGAACAGCCTTAGCGAAAGGCTTCTTGAAGGGAAAGATGTAACTCTGTGAGATGAATTAACAGAACACAGAGCAGTTTCCCAGAAAGCTTCTTTCCAGTTTTGAACGGAAGATATATCCTTTTTCACCATAGCCCACTATGGGCTTCCAAATATCCCTTTGCCAATTCCACAAAAACAGCCTTAGCGAAAGGCTTCTTGAAGGGAAAGATGTAACTCTGTGAGATGAATTAACAGAACATGGAACAGTTTCTCAGAAAGCTTCTTTCCAGTTTTGAACGGAAGATATTTCCTTTTTCACCATAGCCCTCTATGGGCTTCCAAATATCCCTTTGCCAATTCCACAAGAACAGCCTTAGCGAAAGGCTTCTTGAAGGGAAAGATGTAACTCTGTGAGATGAATTAAAAGAACACAGAGCAGTTTCTCAGAAAGCTTCTTTCCAGTTTTGAACGGAAGATATTTCCTTTTTCACCATAGCCCTCTATGGGCTTCCAAATATCCCTTTGCCAATTCCACAAGAACAGCCTTAGCGAAAGGCTTCTTGAAGGGAAAGATGTAACTCTGTGAGATGAATTAACAGAACACAGAGCAGTTTCTCAGAAAGCTTCTTTCCAGTTTTGAACGGAAGATATTTCCTTTTTCACCATACCCCTCTATGGGCTTCCAAATCTCCCGTTGCCAATTCCACAAGAACAGCCTTAGCGAAAGGCTTCTTGAAGGGAACGATGTAACTCTATGAGATGAATTTACGGAACATAGAACAGTTTCTCAGAAAGCTTCTTTCCAGTTTTGAACGGAAGATATTTCCTTTTTCACCATAGCCCTCTATGGGCTTCCAAATATCCCTTTGCCAATTCCACAAGAACAGCCTTAGCGAAAGGCTTCTTGGAGGGAAAGATGTAACTCTGTGAGATGAATTAACAGAACACAGAGCAGTTTCTCAGAAAGCTTCTTTCCAGTTTTGAACGGAAGATATTTCCTTTTTCACCATAGCCCTCTATGGGCTTCCAAATATCCCTTTGCCAATTCCACAAGAACAGCCTTAGCGAAAGGGTTCTTGAAGGGAAAGATGTAACTCTGTGAGATGAATTAACAGAACACAGAGCAGTTTCTCAGAAAGCTTCCTTCCAGTTTTGAACGGAAGATATTTCCTTTTTCACCATAGCCCTCTATGGGCTTCCAAATATCCCTTTGCCAATTCCACAAGAACAGCATTAGCGAAAGGCTTCTTGAAGGGAAAGATGTAACTCTGTGAGATGAATTAACAGAACACAGAGCAGTTTCTCAGAAAGCTTCTTTCCAGTTTTGAACGGAAGATATTTCCTTTTTCACCATAGCCCTCTATGGGCTTCCAAATATCCCTTTGCCAATTCCACAAGAACAGCCTTAGCGAAAGGCTTCTTGAAGGGAAAGATGTAACTCTGTGAGATGAATTAACAGAACACAGAGCAGTTTCTCAGAAAGCTTCTTTCCAGTTTTGAACGGAAGATATTTCCTTTTTCACCATAGCCCTCTATGGGCTTCCAAATATCCCGTTGCCAATTCCACAAGAACAGCCTTAGCGAAAGGCTTCTTGAAGGGAAAGATGTAACTCTGTGAGATGAATTAACAGAACACAGAGCAGTTTCCCAGAAAGCTTCTTTCCAGTTTTGAACGGAAGATATTTCCTTTTTCACCATAGCCCACTATGGGCTTCCAAATATCCCTTTGCCAATTCCACAAGAACAGCCTTAGCGAAAGGCTTCTTGAAGGGAAAGATGTAACTCTGTGAGATGAATTAACAGAACATAGAACAGTTTCTCAGAAAGCTTCTTTCCAGTTTTCAACGGAAGATATTTCCTTTTTCACCGTAGCCCTCTATGGGCTTCCAAATATCCCTTTGCCAATAACACAAGAACAGCCTTAGCGAAAGGCTTCTTGAAGGGAAAGATGTAACTCTGTGAGATGAATTAACAGAACACAAAGCAGTTTCTCAGAAAGCTTCTTTCCAGTTTTGAACGGAAGATATTTCCTTTTTCACCATAGCCCTCTATGGGCTTCCAAATATCCCTTTGCCAATTCCACAAGAACAGCCTTAGCGAAAGGCTTCTTGAAAGGAAAGATGTAACTCTGTGAGATGAATTAACAGAACACAGAGCAGTTTCTCAGAAAGCTTCTTTCCAGTTTTGAACGGAAGATATTTCCTTTTTCACCATAGCCCTCTATGGGCTTCCAAATATCCCTTTGCCAATTCCACAAGAACAGCCTTAGCGAAAGGCTTCTTGAGGGGAAAGATGTAACTCTGTGAGATGAATTAACAGAACACAGAGCAGTTTCTCAGAAAGCTTCTTTCCAGTTTTGAACGGAAGATATTTCCTTTTTCACCATAGCCCTCTATGGGCTTCCAAATATCCCTTTGCCAATTCCACAAGAACAGCCTTAGCGAAAGGCTTCTTGAAGGGAAAGATGTAACTCTGTGAGATGAATTAACAGAACACAGAGCAGTTTCTCAGAAAGCTTCTTTCCAGTTTTGAACGGAAGATATTTCCTTTTTCACCATAGCCCTCTATGGGCTTCCAAATATCCCTTTGCCAATTACACAAGAACAGCCTTAGCGAAAGGTTTCTTGAAGGGAAAGATGTAACTCTGTGAGATGAATTTACAGAACATAGAACAGTTTCTCAGAAAGTTTCTTTCCAGTTTTGAACGGAAGATATTTCCTTTTTCACCATGGCCCTCTATGGGCTTCCAAATATCCCTTTGCCAATTCCACAAGAACAGCCTTAGCGAAAGGGTTCTTGAAGGGAAAGATGTAACTCTGTGAGATGAATTAAGAGAACACAGAGCAGTTTCTCAGAAAGCTTCTTTCCAGTTTTGAACGGAAGATATTTCCTTTTTCACCATAGCCCTCTATGGGCTTCCAAATATCCCGTTGCCAATTCCACAAGAACAGCCTTAGCGAAAGGCTTCTTGAAGGGAAAGATGTAACTCTGTGAGATGAATTAACAGAACACAGAGCAGTTTCTCAGAAAGCTTCTTTCCAGTTTTGAAGGGAAGATATTTCCTTTTTCACCATAACCCTCTATGGGCTTCCAAATATCCCGTTGCCAATTCCACAAGAACAGCCTCAGCGAAAGGCTTCTTGAAGGGAAAGATGTAACTCTGTGAGATGAATTTACAGAACATAGAACAGTTTCTCAGAAAGCTTCTTTCCAGTTTTGAACGGAAGATATTTCCTTTTTCACCATAGCCCTCTATGGGCTTCCAAATATCCCTTTGCCAATTCCACAAGAACAGCCATAGCGAAAGGCTTCTCGAAGGGAAAGATGTAACTCTGTGAGATGAATTAACAGAACACAGAGCAGTTTCTCAGAAAGCTTCTTTCCAGTTTTGAACGGAAGATATTTCCTTTTTCACCATAGCCCTCTATGGGCTTCCAAATATCCCTTTGCCAATTACACAAGAACAGCCTTAGCGAAAGGCTTCTTGAAGGGAACGATGTAACTCTGTGAGATGAATTAACAGAACACAGAGCAGTTTCTCAGAAAGCTTCTTTCCAGTTTTCAACGGAAGATATTTCCTTTTCCACCATAGCCCTCTATGGGCTTCTAAATATCCCTTTGCCAATTCCACAAGAACAGCCTTAGCGAAAGGGTTCTTGAAGGGAACGATGTAACTCTGTGAGATGAATTAACAGAACACAGAGCAGTTTCTCAGAAAGCTTCTTTCCAGTTTTCAACGGAAGAGATTTCCTTTTCCACCATAGCCCTCTATGGGCTTCCAAATATCCCTTTGCCAATTCCACAAGAACAGCTTTAGCGAAAGGCTTCTTGAAGGGAAAGATGTAACTCTGTGAGATGAATTAACAGAACCCAGAGCAGTTTCTCAGAAAGCTTCCTTCCAGTTTTGAACGGAAGATATTTCCTTTTTCACCATAGCCCTCTAAGGGCTTCCAAATATCCCTTTGCCAATTCCACAAGAACAGCCTTAGCGAAAGACTTCTTGAAAGGAAAGATGTAACTCTGTGAGATGAATTAACAGAACACAGAGCAGTTTCTCAGAAAGCTTCTTTCCAGTTTTGAACGGAAGATATTTCCTTTTTCACCATAGCCCTCTATGGGCTTCCAAATATCCCTTTGCCAATTCCACAAGAACAGCCTTAGCGAAAGGCTTCTTGAAGGGAAAGATGTAACTCTGTGAGATGAATTAACAGAACACAGAGCAGTTTCTCAGAAAGCTTCTTTCCAGTTTTGAACGGAAGATATTTCCTTTTTCACCATAGCCCTCTATGGGCTTCCAAATATCCCGTTGCCAATTCCACAAGAACAGCCTTAGCGAAAGGCTTCTTGAAGGGAAAGATGTAACTCTGTGAGATGAATTAACAGAACACAGAACAGTTTCCCAGAAAGCTTCTTTCCAGTTTTGAACGGAAGATATTTCCTTTTTCACCATAGCCCTCTATGGGCTTCCAAATATCCCTTTGCCAATTCCACAAGAACAGACATAGCGAAAGGCTTCTTGAAGGGAAAGATGTAACTCTGTGAGATGAATTAACAGAACACAGAGCAGTTTCTCAGAAAGCTTCTTTCCAGTTTTGAACTTAAGATGTTTCCTTTTTCACCATAGCCCTCTATGGGCTTCCAAATATCCCGTTGCCAATTCCACAAGAACAGCCTTAGCGAAAGGCTTCTTGAAGGGAAAGATGTAACTCTGTGAGATGAATTAACAGAACACAGAGCAGTTTCCCAGAAAGCTTCTTTCCAGTTTTGAACGGAAGATATATCCTTTTTCACCATAGCCCACTATGGGCTTCCAAATATCCCTTTGCCAATTCCACAAAAACAGCCTTAGCGAAAGGCTTCTTGAAGGGAAAGATGTAACTCTGTGAGATGAATTAACAGAACATGGAACAGTTTCTCAGAAAGCTTCTTTCCAGTTTTGAACGGAAGATATTTCCTTTTTCACCATAGCCCTCTATGGGCTTCCAAATATCCCTTTGCCAATTCCACAAGAACAGCCTTAGCGAAAGGCTTCTTGAAGGGAAAGATGTAACTCTGTGAGATGAATTAAAAGAACACAGAGCAGTTTCTCAGAAAGCTTCTTTCCAGTTTTGAACGGAAGATATTTCCTTTTTCACCATAGCCCTCTATGGGCTTCCAAATATCCCTTTGCCAATTCCACAAGAACAGCCTTAGCGAAAGGCTTCTTGAAGGGAAAGATGTAACTCTGTGAGATGAATTAACAGAACACAGAGCAGTTTCTCAGAAAGCTTCTTTCCAGTTTTGAACGGAAGATATTTCCTTTTTCACCATACCCCTCTATGGGCTTCCAAATCTCCCGTTGCCAATTCCACAAGAACAGCCTTAGCGAAAGGCTTCTTGAAGGGAACGATGTAACTCTATGAGATGAATTTACGGAACATAGAACAGTTTCTCAGAAAGCTTCTTTCCAGTTTTGAACGGAAGATATTTCCTTTTTCACCATAGCCCTCTATGGGCTTCCAAATATCCCTTTGCCAATTCCACAAGAACAGCCTTAGCGAAAGGCTTCTTGGAGGGAAAGATGTAACTCTGTGAGATGAATTAACAGAACACAGAGCAGTTTCTCAGAAAGCTTCTTTCCAGTTTTGAACGGAAGATATTTCCTTTTTCACCATAGCCCTCTATGGGCTTCCAAATATCCCTTTGCCAATTCCACAAGAACAGCCTTAGCGAAAGGGTTCTTGAAGGGAAAGATGTAACTCTGTGAGATAAATTAACAGAACACAGAGCAGTTTCTCAGAAAGCTTCCTTCCAGTTTTGAACGGAAGATATTTCCTTTTTCACCATAGCCCTCTATGGGCTTCCAAATATCCCTTTGCCAATTCCACAAGAACAGCATTAGCGAAAGGCTTCTTGAAGGGAAAGATGTAACTCTGTGAGATGAATTAACAGAACACAGAGCAGTTTCTCAGAAAGCTTCTTTCCAGTTTTGAACGGAAGATATTTCCTTTTTCACCATAGCCCTCTATGGGCTTCCAAATATCCCGTTGCCAATTCCACAAGAACAGCCTTAGCGAAAGGCTTCTTGAAGGGAAAGATGTAACTCTGTGAGATGAATTAACAGAACACAGAGCAGTTTCCCAGAAAGCTTCTTTCCAGTTTTGAACGGAAGATATTTCCTTTTTCACCATAGCCCACTATGGGCTTCCAAATATCCCTTTGCCAATTCCACAAGAACAGCCTTAGCGAAAGGCTTCTTGAAGGGAAAGATGTAACTCTGTGAGATGAATTAACAGAACATAGAACAGTTTCTCAGAAAGCTTCTTTCCAGTTTTCAACGGAAGATATTTCCTTTTTCACCGTAGCCCTCTATGGGCTTCCAAATATCCCTTTGCCAATAACACAAGAACAGCCTTAGCGAAAGGCTTCTTGAAGGGAAAGATGTAACTCTGTGAGATGAATTAACAGAACACAAAGCAGTTTCTCAGAAAGCTTCTTTCCAGTTTTGAACGGAAGATATTTCCTTTTTCACCATAGCCCTCTATGGGCTTCCAAATATCCCTTTGCCAATTCCACAAGAACAGCCTTAGCGAAAGGCTTCTTGAAAGGAAAGATGTAACTCTGTGAGATGAATTAACAGAACACAGAGCAGTTTCTCAGAAAGCTTCTTTCCAGTTTTGAACGGAAGATATTTCCTTTTTCACCATAGCCCTCTATGGGCTTCCAAATATCCCTTTGCCAATTCCACAAGAACAGCCTTAGCGAAAGGCTTCTTGAGGGGAAAGATGTAACTCTGTGAGATGAATTAACAGAACACAGAGCACTTTCTCAGAAAGCTTCTTTCCAGTTTTGAACGGAAGATATTTCCTTTTTCACCATAGCCCTCTATGGGCTTCCAAATATCCCTTTGCCAATTCCACAAGAACAGCCTTAGCGAAAGGCTTCTTGAAGGGAAAGATGTAACTCTGTGAGATGAATTAACAGAACACAGAGCAGTTTCTCAGAAAGCTTCTTTCCAGTTTTGAACGGAAGATATTTCCTTTTTCACCATAGCCCTCTATGGGCTTCCAAATATCCCTTTGCCAATTACACAAGAACAGCCTTAGCGAAAGGTTTCTTGAAGGGAAAGATGTAACTCTGTGAGATGAATTTACAGAACATAGAACAGTTTCTCAGAAAGTTTCTTTCCAGTTTTGAACGGAAGATATTTCCTTTTTCACCATGGCCCTCTATGGGCTTCCAAATATCCCTTTGCCAATTCCACAAGAACAGCCTTAGCGAAAGGGTTCTTGAAGGGAAAGATGTAACTCTGTGAGATGAATTAAGAGAACACAGAGCAGTTTCTCAGAAAGCTTCTTTCCAGTTTTGAACGGAAGATATTTCCTTTTTCACCATAGCCCTCTATGGGCTTCCAAATATCCCGTTGCCAATTCCGCAAGAACAGCCTTAGCGAAAGGCTTCTTGAAGGGAAAGATGTAACTCTGTGAGATGAATTAACAGAACACAGAGCAGTTTCTCAGAAAGCTTCTTTCCAGTTTTGAAGGGAAGATATTTCCTTTTTCACCATAACCCTCTATGGGCTTCCAAATATCCCGTTGCCAATTCCACAAGAACAGCCTCAGCGAAAGGCTTCTTGAAGGGAAAGATGTAACTCTGTGAGATGAATTTACAGAACATAGAACAGTTTCTCAGAAAGCTTCTTTCCAGTTTTGAACGGAAGATATTTCCTTTTTCACCATAGCCCTCTATGGGCTTCCAAATATCCCTTTGCCAATTCCACAAGAACAGCCATAGCGAAAGGCTTCTCGAAGGGAAAGATGTAACTCTGTGAGATGAATTAACAGAACACAGAGCAGTTTCTCAGAAAGCTTCTTTCCAGTTTTGAACGGAAGATATTTCCTTTTTCACCATAGCCCTCTATGGGCTTCCAAATATCCCTTTGCCAATTACACAAGAACAGCCTTAGCGAAAGGCTTCTTGAAGGGAACGATGTAACTCTGTGAGATGAATTAACAGAACACAGAGCAGTTTCTCAGAAAGCTTCTTTCCAGTTTTCAACGGAAGATATTTCCTTTTCCACCATAGCCCTCTATGGGCTTCCAAATATCCCTTTGCCAATTCCACAAGAACAGCCTTAGCGAAAGGGTTCTTGAAGGGAACGATGTAACTCTGTGAGATGAATTAACAGAACACAGAGCAGTTTCTCAGAAAGCTTCTTTCCAGTTTTCAACGGAAGAGATTTCCTTTTCCACCATAGCCCTCTATGGGCTTCCAAATATCCCTTTGCCAATTCCACAAGAACAGCTTTAGCGAAAGGCTTCTTGAAGGGAAAGATGTAACTCTGTGAGATGAATTAACAGAACCCAGAGCAGTTTCTCAGAAAGCTTCCTTCCAGTTTTGAACGGAAGATATTTCCTTTTTCACCATAGCCCTCTAAGGGCTTCCAAATATCCCTTTGCCAATTCCACAAGAACAGCCTTAGCGAAAGACTTCTTGAAAGGAAAGATGTAACTCTGTGAGATGAATTAACAGAACACAGAGCAGTTTCTCAGAAAGCTTCTTTCCAGTTTTGAACGGAAGATATTTCCTTTTTCACCATAGCCCTCTATGGGCTTCCAAATATCCCTTTGCCAATTCCACAAGAACAGCCTTAGCGAAAGGCTTCTTGAAGGGAAAGATGTAACTCTGTGAGATGAATTAACAGAACACAGAGCAGTTTCTCAGAAAGCTTCTTTCCAGTTTTGAACGGAAGATATTTCCTTTTTCACCATAGCCCTCTATGGGCTTCCAAATATCCCGTTGCCAATTCCACAAGAACAGCCTTAGCGAAAGGCTTCTTGAAGGGAAAGATGTAACTCTGTGAGATGAATTAACAGAACACAGAACAGTTTCCCAGAAAGCTTCTTTCCAGTTTTGAACGGAAGATATTTCCTTTTTCACCATAGCCCACTATGGGCTTCCAAATATCCCTTTGCCAATTCCACAAGAACAGCCTTAGCGAAAGGCTTCTTGAAGGGAAAGAGGTAACTCTGTGAGATGAATTAACAGAACATGGAACAGTTTCTCAGAAAGCTTCTTTCCAGTTTTGAACGGAAGATATTTCCTTTTTCACCATAGCCCTCTATGGGCTTCCAAATATCCCTTTGCCAATTACACAAGAACAGCCTTAGCGAAAGGCTTCTTGAAGGGAAAGATGTAACTCTGTGAGATGAATTAACAGAACACAAAGCAGTTTCTCAGAAAGCTTCTTTCCAGTTTTGAACGGAAGATATTTCCTTTTTCACCATAGCCCTCTATGGGCTTCCAAATATCCCTTTGCCAATTCCACAAGAACAGCCTTAGCGAAAGGCTTCTTGAAAGGAAAGATGTAACTCTGTGAGATGAATTAACAGAACACAGAGCAGTTTCTCAGAAAGCTTCTTTCCAGTTTTGAACGGAAGATATTTCCTTTTTCACCATAGCCCTCTATGGGCTTCCAAATATCCCTTTGCCAATTCCACAAGAACAGCCTTAGCGAAAGGCTTCTTGAGGGGAAAGATGTAACTCTGTGAGACGAATTAACAGAACACAGAGCAGTTTCGCAGAAAGCTTCTTTCCAGTTTTGAACGGAAGATATTTCCTTTTTCACCATAGCCCTCTATGGGCTTCCAAATATCCCTTTGCCAATTCCACAAGAACAGCCTTAGCGAAAGGCTTCTTGAAGGGAGAGATGTAACTCTGTGAGATGAATTCACAGAACACAGAGCAGTTTCTCAGAAAGCTTCTTTCCAGTTTTGAACGGAAGATATTTCCTTTTTCACCATAGCCCTCTATGGGCTTCCAAATATCCCTTTGCCAATTCCACAAGAACAGCCTTAGCGAAAGGCTTCTTGAAGGGAAAGATGTAACTCTGTGAGATGAATTAACAGAACACAGAGCAGTTTCTCAGAAAGCTTCTTTCCAGTTTTGAACGGAAGATATTTCCTTTTTCACCATAGCCCTCTATGGGCTTCCAAATATCCCTTTGCCAATTCCACAAGAACAGCCTTAGCGAAAGGCTTCTTGAAGGGAAAGATGTAACTCTGTGAGATGAATTAAGAGAACACAGAGCAGTTTCCCAGAAAGCTTCTTTCCAGTTTTGAACGGATGATATTTCCTTTTTCACCATAGCCCACTATGGGCTTCCAAATATCCCTTTGCCAATTCCACAAGAACAGCCTTAGCGAAAGGCTTCTTGAAGGGAAAGAGGTAACTCTGTGAGATGAATTAACAGAACATGGAACAGTTTCTCAGAAAGCTTCTTTCCAGTTTTGAACGGAAGATATTTCCTTTTTCACCATAGCCCTCTATGGGCTTCCAAATATCCCTTTGCCAATTACACAAGAACAGCCTTAGCGAAAGGCTTCTTGAAGGGAAAGATGTAACTCTGTGAGATGAATTAACAGAACACAAAGCAGTTTCTCAGAAAGCTTCTTTCCAGTTTTGAACGGAAGATATTTCCTTTTTCACCATAGCCCTCTATGGGCTTCCAAATATCCCTTTGCCAATTCCACAAGAACAGCCTTAGCGAAAGGCTTCTTGAAAGGAAAGATGTAACTCTGTGAGATGAATTAACAGAACACAGAGCAGTTTCTCAGAAAGCTTCTTTCCAGTTTTGAACGGAAGATATTTCCTTTTTCACCATAGCCCTCTATGGGCTTCCAAATATCCCTTTGCCAATTCCACAAGAACAGCCTTAGCGAAAGGCTTCTTGAGGGGAAAGATGTAACTCTGTGAGACGAATTAACAGAACACAGAGCAGTTTCGCAGAAAGCTTCTTTCCAGTTTTGAACGGAAGATATTTCCTTTTTCACCATAGCCCTCTATGGGCTTCCAAATATCCCTTTGCCAATTCCACAAGAACAGCCTTAGCGAAAGGCTTCTTGAAGGGAGAGATGTAACTCTGTGAGATGAATTCACAGAACACAGAGCAGTTTCTCAGAAAGCTTCTTTCCAGTTTTGAACGGAAGATATTTCCTTTTTCACCATAGCCCTCTATGGGCTTCCAAATATCCCTTTGCCAATTCCACAAGAACAGCCTTAGCGAAAGGCTTCTTGAAGGGAAAGATGTAACTCTGTGAGATGAATTAACAGAACACAGAGCAGTTTCTCAGAAAGCTTCTTTCCAGTTTTGAACGGAAGATATTTCCTTTTTCACCATAGCCCTCTATGGGCTTCCAAATATCCCTTTGCCAATTCCACAAGAACAGCCTTAGCGAAAGGCTTCTTGAAGGGAAAGATGTAACTCTGTGAGATGAATTAAGAGAACACAGAGCAGTTTCCCAGAAAGCTTCTTTCCAGTTTTGAACGGAAGATATTTCCTTTTTCACCATAGCCCACTATGGGCTTCCAAATATCCCTTTGCCAATTCCACAAGAACAGCCTTAGCGAAAGGCTTCTTGAAGGGAAAGATGTAACTCTGTGAGATGAATTAACAGAACATAGAACAGTTTCTCAGAAAGCTTCTTTCCGGTTTTCAACGGAAGATATTTCCTTTTTCACCATAGCCCTCTATGGGCTTCCAAATATCCCTTTGCCAATTACACAAGAACAGCCTTAGCGAAAGGCTTCTTGAAGGGAAAGATGTAACTCTGTGAGATGAATTAACAGAACACAAAGCAGTTTCTCAGAAAGCTTCTTTCCAGTTTTGAACGGAAGATATTTCCTTTTTCACCATAGCCCACTATGGGCTTCCAAATATCCCTTTGCCAATTCCACAAGAACAGCCTTAGCGAAAGGCTTCTTGAAGGGAAAGATGTAACTCTGTGAGATGAATTAACGGAACATGGAACAGTTTCTCAGAAAGCTTCTTTCCAGTTTTGAACGGAAGATATTTCCTTTTTCACCATAGCCCTCTATGGGCTTCCAAATATCCCTTTGCCAATTCCACAAGAACAGCCTTAGCGAAAGGCTTCTTGAAGGGAAAGATGTAACTCTGTGAGATGAATTAACAGAACACAGAGCAGTTTCTCAGAAAGCTTCTTTCCAGTTTTGAACGGAAGATATTTCCTTTTTCACCATAGCCCTCTATGGGCTTCCAAATATCCCGTTGCCAATTCCACAAGAACAGCCTTAGCGAAAGGCTTCTTGAAGGGAAAGATGTAACTCTGTGAGATGAATTAAGAGAACACAGAGCAGTTTCCCAGAAAGCTTCTTTCCAGTTTTGAACGGAAGATATTTCCTTTTTCACCATAGCCCACTATGGGCTTCCAAATATCCCTTTGCCAATTCCACAAGAACAGCCTTAGCGAAAGGCTTCTTGAAGGGAAAGATGTAACTCTGTGAGATGAATTAACAGAACATAGAACAGTTTCTCAGAAAGCTTCTTTCCAGTTTTCAACGGAAGATATTTCCTTTTTCACCATAGCCCTCTATGGGCTTCCAAATATCCCTTTGCCAATTACACAAGAACAGCCTTAGCGAAAGGCTTCTTGAAGGGAAAGATGTAACTCTGTGAGATGAATTAACAGAACACAAAGCAGTTTCTCAGAAAGCTTCTTTCCAGTTTTGAACGGAAGATATTTCCTTTTTCACCATAGCCCTCTATGGGCTTCCAAATATCCCTTTGCCAATTCCACAAGAACAGCCTTAGCGAAAGGCTTCTTGAAAGGAAAGATGTAACTCTGTGAGATGAATTAACAGAACACAGAGCAGTTTCTCAGAAAGCTTCTTTCCAGTTTTGAACGGAAGATATTTCCTTTTTCACCATAGCCCTCTATGGGCTTCCAAATATCCCTTTGCCAATTCCACAAGAACAGCCTTAGCGAAAGGCTTCTTGAGGGGAAAGATGTAACTCTGTGAGATGAATTAACAGAACACAGAGCAGTTTCTCAGAAAGCTTCTTTCCAGTTTTGAACGGAAGATATTTCCTTTTTCACCATAGCCCTCTATGGGCTTCCAAATATCCCTTTGCCAATTCCACAAGAACAGCCTTAGCGAAAGGCTTCTTGAAGGGAAAGATGTAACTCTGTGAGATGAATTAACAGAACACAGAGCAGTTTCTCAGAAAGCTTCTTTCCAGTTTTGAACGGAAGATATTTCCTTTTTCACCATAGCCCTCTATGGGCTTCCAAATATCCCTTTGCCAATTACACAAGAACAGCCTTAGCGAAAGGTTTCTTGAAGGGAAAGATGTAACTCTGTGAGATGAATTTACAGAACATAGAACAGTTTCTCAGAAAGTTTCTTTCCAGTTTTGAACGGAAGATATTTCCTTTTTCACCATGGCCCTCTATGGGCTTCCAAATATCCCTTTGCCAATTCCACAAGAACAGCCTTAGCGAAAGGGTTCTTGAAGGGAAAGATGTAACTCTGTGAGATGAATTAAGAGAACACAGAGCAGTTTCTCAGAAAGCTTCTTTCCAGTTTTGAACGGAAGATATTTCCTTTTTCACCATAGCCCTCTATGGGCTTCCAAATATCCCGTTGCCAATTCCACAAGAACAGCCTTAGCGAAAGGCTTCTTGAAGGGAAAGATGTAACTCTGTGAGATGAATTAACAGAACACAGAGCAGTTTCTCAGAAAGCTTCTTTCCAGTTTTGAAGGGAAGATATTTCCTTTTTCACCATAACCCTCTATGGGCTTCCAAATATCCCGTTGCCAATTCCACAAGAACAGCCTCAGCGAAAGGCTTCTTGAAGGGAAAGATGTAACTCTGTGAGATGAATTTACAGAACATAGAACAGTTTCTCAGAAAGCTTCTTTCCAGTTTTGAACGGAAGATATTTCCTTTTTCACCATAGCCCTCTATGGGCTTCCAAATATCCCTTTGCCAATTCCACAAGAACAGCCATAGCGAAAGGCTTCTCGAAGGGAAAGATGTAACTCTGTGAGATGAATTAACAGAACACAGAGCAGTTTCTCAGAAAGCTTCTTTCCAGTTTTGAACGGAAGATATTTCCTTTTTCACCATAGCCCTCTATGGGCTTCCAAATATCCCTTTGCCAATTACACAAGAACAGCCTTAGCGAAAGGCTTCTTGAAGGGAACGATGTAACTCTGTGAGATGAATTAACAGAACACAGAGCAGTTTCTCAGAAAGCTTCTTTCCAGTTTTCAACGGAAGATATTTCCTTTTCCACCATAGCCCTCTATGGGCTTCCAAATATCCCTTTGCCAATTCCACAAGAACAGCCTTAGAGAAAGGGTTCTTGAAGGGAACGATGTAACTCTGTGAGATGAATTAACAGAACACAGAGCAGTTTCTCAGAAAGCTTCTTTCCAGTTTTCAACGGAAGATATTTCCTTTTCCACCATAGCCCTCTATGGGCTTCCAAATATCCCTTTGCCAATTCCACAAGAACAGCCTTAGCGAAAGGCTTCCTGAAGGGAAAGATGTAACTCTGTGAGATGAATTAACAGAACACAGAGCAGTTTCTCAGAAAGCTTCCTTCCAGTTTTGAACGGAAGATATTTCCTTTTTCACCATAGCCCTCTAAGGGCTTCCAAATATCCCTTTGCCAATTCCACAAGAACAGCCTTAGCGAAAGGCTTCTTGAAAGGAAAGATGTAACTCTGTGAGATGAATTAACAGAACACAGAGCAGTTTCTCAGAAAGCTTCTTTCCAGTTTTGAACGGAAGATATTTCCTTTTTCACCATAGCCCTCTATGGGCTTCCAAATATCCCTTTGCCAATTCCACAAGAACAGCCTTAGCGAAAGGCTTCTTGAAGGGAAAGATGTAACTCTGTGAGATGAATTAACAGAACACAGAGCAGTTTCTCAGAAAGCTTCTTTCCAGTTTTGAACGGAAGATATTTCCTTTTTCACCATAGCCCTCTATGGGCTTCCAAATATCCCGTTGCCAATTCCACAAGAACAGCCTTAGCGAAAGGCTTCTTGAAGGGAAAGATGTAACTCTGTGAGATGAATTAACAGAACACAGAACAGTTTCCCAGAAAGCTTCTTTCCAGTTTTGAACGGAAGATATTTCCTTTTTCACCATAGCCCACTATGGGCTTCCAAATATCCCTTTGCCAATTCCACAAGAACAGCCTTAGCGAAAGGCTTCTTGAAGGGAAAGATGTAACTCTGTGAGATGAATTAACAGAACATGGAACAGTTTCTCAGAAAGCTTCTTTCCAGTTTTGAACGGAAGATATTTCCTTTTTCACCATAGCCCTCTATGGGCTTCCAAATATCCCTTTGCCAATTACACAAGAACAGCCTTAGCGAAAGGCTTCTTGAAGGGAAAGATGTAACTCTGTGAGATGAATTAACAGAACACAAAGCAGTTTCCCAGAAAGCTTCTTTCCAGTTTTGAACGGAAGATATTTCCTTTTTCACCATAGCCCTCTATGGGCTTCCAAATATCCCTTTGCCAATTCCACAAGAACAGCCTTAGCGAAAGGCTTCTTGAAAGGAAAGATGTAACTCTGTGAGATGAATTAACAGAACACAGAGCAGTTTCTCAGAAAGCTTCTTTCCAGTTTTGAACGGAAGATATTTCCTTTTTCACCATAGCCCTCTATGGGCTTCCAAATATCCCTTTGCCAATTCCACAAGAACAGCCTTAGCGAAAGGCTTCTTGAGGGGAAAGATGTAACTCTGTGAGACGAATTAACAGAACACAGAGCAGTTTCGCAGAAAGCTTCTTTCCAGTTTTGAACGGAAGATATTTCCTTTTTCACCATAGCCCTCTATGGGCTTCCAAATATCCCTTTGCCAATTCCACAAGAACAGCCTTAGCGAAAGGCTTCTTGAAGGGAGAGATGTAACTCTGTGAGATGAATTCACAGAACACAGAGCAGTTTCTCAGAAAGCTTCTTTCCAGTTTTGAACGGAAGATATTTCCTTTTTCACCATAGCCCTCTATGGGCTTCCAAATATCCCTTTGCCAATTCCACAAGAACAGCCTTAGCGAAAGGCTTCTTGAAGGGAACGATGTAACTCTGTGAGATGAATTAACAGAACACAGAGCAGTTTCTCAGAAAGCTTCCTTCCAGTTTTGAACGGAAGATATTTCCTTTTTCACCATAGCCCTCTATGGGCTTCCAAATATCCCGTTGCCAATTCCACAAGAACAGACTTAGCGAAAGGCTTCTTGAAGGGAAAGATGTAACTCTGTGAGATGAATTAACAGAACATAGAACAGTTTCTCAGAAAGCTTCTTTCCAGTTTTGAACGGAAGATATTTCCTTTTTCACCATAGCCCTCTATGGGCTTCCAAATATCCCTTTGCCAATTCCACAAGAACAGCCTTAGCGAAAGGCTTCTTGAAGGGAAAGATGTAATTCTGTGAGATGAATTCACAGAACACAGAGCAGTTTCTCAGAAAGCTTCTTTCCAGTTTTGAACGGAAGATATTTCCTTTTTCACCATAGCCGTCTATGGGCTTCCAAATATCCCTTTGCCAATTCCACAAGAACAGCCTTAGCGAAAGGCTTCTTGAAAGGAAAGATGTAACTCTGTGAGATGAATTAACAGAACACAGAGCAGTTTCTCAGAAAGCTTCTTTCCAGTTTTCAACGGAAGATATTTCCTTTTCCACCATAGCCCTCTATGGGCTTCCAAATATCCCTTTGCCAATTCCACAAGAACAGCCTTAGCGAAAGGCTTCTTGAAGGGAAAGATGTAACTCTGTGAGATGAATTAACAGAACACAGAGCAGTTTCTCAGAAAGCTTCCTTCCAGTTTTGAACGGAAGATATTTCCTTTTTCACCATAGCCCTCTAAGGGCTTCCAAATATCCCTTTGCCAATTCCACAAGAACAGCCTTAGCGAAAGGCTTCTTGAAAGGAAAGATGTAACTCTGTGAGATGAATTAACAGAACACAGAGCAGTTTCTCAGAAAGCTTCTTTCCAGTTTTGAACGGAAGATATTTCCTTTTTCACCATAGCCCTCTATGGGCTTCCAAATATCCCTTTGCCAATTCCACAAGAACAGCCTTAGCGAAAGGCTTCTTGAAGGGAAAGATGTAACTCTGTGAGATGAATTAACAGAACACAGAGCAGTTTCTCAGAAAGCTTCTTTCCAGTTTTGAACGGAAGATATTTCCTTTTTCACCATAGCCCTCTATGGGCTTCCAAATATCCCGTTGCCAATTCCACAAGAACAGCCTTAGCGAAAGGCTTCTTGAAGGGAAAGATGTAACTCTGTGAGATGAATTAACAGAACACAGAACAGTTTCCCAGAAAGCTTCTTTCCAGTTTTGAACGGAAGTTATTTCCTTTTTCACCATAGCCCACTATGGGCTTCCAAATATCCCTTTGCCAATTCCACAAGAACAGCCTTAGCGAAAGGCTTCTTTAAGGGAAAGATGTAACTCTGTGAGATGAATTAACAGAACCTGGAACAGTTTCTCAGAAAGCTTCTTTCCAGTTTTGAACGGAAGATATTTCCTTTTTCACCATAGCCCTCTATGGGCTTCCAAATATCCCTTTGCCAATTACACAAGAACAGCCTTAGCGAAAGGCTTCTTGAAGGGAAAGATGTAACTCTGTGAGATGAATTAACAGAACACAGAGCAGTTTCTCAGAAAGCTTCTTTCCAGTTTTGAACGGAAGATATTTCCTTTTTCACCATAGCCCTCTATGGGCTTCCAAATATCCCTTTGCCAATTCCACAAGAACAGCCTTAGCGAAAGGCTTCTTGAGGGGAAAGATGTAACTCTGTGAGACGAATTAACAGAACACAGAGCAGTTTCGCAGAAAGCTTCTTTCCAGTTTTGAACGGAAGATATTTCCTTTTTCACCATAGCCCTCTATGGGCTTCCAAATATCCCTTTGCCAATTCCACAAGAACAGCCTTAGCGAAAGGCTTCTTGAAGGGAGAGATGTAACTCTGTGAGATGAATTCACAGAACACAGAGCAGTTTCTCAGAAAGCTTCTTTCCAGTTTTGAACGGAAGATATTTCCTTTTTCACCATAGCCCTCTATGGGCTTCCAAATATCCCTTTGCCAATTCCACAAGAACAGCCTTAGCGAAAGGCTTCTTGAAGGGAAAGATGTAACTCTGTGAGATGAATTAACAGAACACAGAGCAGTTTCTCAGAAAGCTTCTTTCCAGTTTTGAACGGAAGATATTTCCTTTTTCACCATAGCCCTCTATGGGCTTCCAAATATCCCGTTGCCAATTCCACAAGAACAGACTTAGCGAAAGGCTTCTTGAAGGGAAAGATGTAACTCTGTGAGATGAATTAACAGAACATAGAACAGTTTCTCAGAAAGCTTCTTTCCAGTTTTGAACGGAAGATATTTCCTTTTTCACCATAGCCCTCTATGGGCTTCCAAATATCCCTTTGCCAATTCCACAAGAACAGCCTTAGCGAAAGGCTTCTTGAAGGGAAAGATGTAATTCTGTGAGATGAATTCACAGAACACAGAGCAGTTTCTCAGAAAGCTTCTTTCCAGTTTTGAACGGAAGATATTTCCTTTTTCACCATAGCCGTCTATGGGCTTCCAAATATCCCTTTGCCAATTCCACAAGAACAGCCTTAGCGAAAGGCTTCTTGAAAGGAAAGATGTAACTCTGTGAGATGAATTAACAGAACACAGAGCAGTTTCTCAGAAAGCTTCTTTCCAGTTTTGAACGGAAGATATTTCCTTTTTCACCATAGCCCTCTATGGGCTTCCAAATATCCCTTTGCCAATTCCACAAGAACAGCCTTAGTGAAAGGTTTCTTGAAGGGAAAGATGTAACTTTGTGAAATGAATTTACAGAACATAGAACAGTTTCTCAGAAAGCTTCTTTCCAGTTTTGAACGGAAGATATTCCCTTTTTCACCGTAGCCCTCTATGGGCTTCCAAATATCCCTTTGCCAATTCCACAAGAACAGCCTTAGCGAAAGGCTTCTTGAAGGGAAAGATGTAACTCTGTGAGATGAATTAACAGAACACAGAGCAGTTTCTCAGAAAGCTTCTTTCCAGTTTTGAACGGAAGATATTTCCTTTTTCACCATAGCCCTCTATGGGCTTCCAAATATCCCTTTGCCAATTCCACAAGAACAGCCTTAGCGAAAGGGTTCTTGAAGGGAAAGATGTAACTCTGTGAGATGAATTAACAGAACACAGAGCAGTTTCTCAGAAAGCTTCTTTCCAGTTTTGAACGGAAGATATTTTCTTTTTCACCATAGCCCTCTATGGGCTTCCAAATATCCCTTTGCCAATTCCACAAGAACAGCCTTAGCGAAAGGGTTCTTGAAGGGAAAGATGTAACTCTGTGAGATGAATTAACAGAACACAGAGCAGTTTCTCAGAAAGCTTCCTTCCAGTTTTGAACGGAAGATATTTCCTTTTTCACCATAGCCCTCTATGGGCTTCCAAATATCCCTTTGCCAATTCCACAAGAACAGGCTTAGCGAAAGGCTTCTTGAAGGGAAAGATGTAACTCTGTGAGATGAATTAACAGAACACAAAGCAGTTTCTCAGAAAGCTTCTTTCCAGTTTTGAACGGAAGATATTTCCTTTTTCACCATAGCCCTCTATGGGCTTCCAAATATCCCTTTGCCAATTCCACAAGAACAGCCTTAGCGAAAGGCTTCTCGAAGGGAAAGATGTAACTCTGTGAGATGAATTAACAGAACACAGAGCAGTTTCTCAGAAAGCTTCTTTCCAGTTTTGAACGGAAGATATTTCCTTTTTCACCATAGCCCTCTATGGGCTTCCAAATATCCCTTTGCCAATTCCACAAGAACAGCCTTAGCGAAAGGCTTCTTGAAGGGAAAGATGTAACTCTGTGAGATGAATTAACAGAACACAGAGCAGTTTCTCAGGAAGCTTCTTTCCAGTTTTGAACGGAAGATATTTCCTTTTTCACCATAGCCCTCTATGGGCTTCCAAATATCCCTTTGCCAATTCCACAAGAACAGCCTTAGCGAAAGGCTTCTTGAGGGGAAAGATGTAACTCTGTGAGATGAATTAACAGAACACAGAGCAGTTTCTCAGAAAGCTTCTTTCCAGTTTTGAACGGAAGATATTTCCTTTTTCACCATAGCCCTCTATGGGCTTCCAAATATCCCTTTGCCAATTCCACAAGAACAGCCTTAGCGAAAGTCTTCTTGAAGGGAAAGATGTAACTCTGTGAGATGAATTAACAGAACACAGAGCAGTTTCTCAGAAAGCTTCTTTCCAGTTTTGAACGGAAGATATTTCCTTTTTCACCATAGCCCTCTATGGGCTTCCAAATATCCCTTTGCCAATTACACAAGAACAGCCTTAGCGAAAGGTTTCTTGAAGGGAAAGATGTAACTCTGTGAGATGAATTTACAGAACATAGAACAGTTTCTCAGAAAGTTTCTTTCCAGTTTTGAACGGAAGATATTTCCTTTTTCACCATAGCCCTCTATGGGCTTCCAAATATCCCTTTGCCAATTCCACAAGAACAGCCTTAGCGAAAGGGTTCTTGAAGGGAAAGATGTAACTCTGTGAGATGAATTAAGAGAACACAGAGCAGTTTCTCAGAAAGCTTCTTTCCAGTTTTGAACGGAAGATATTTCCTTTTTCACCATAGCCCTCTATGGGCTTCCAAATATCCCTTTGCCAATTCCACAAGAACAGCCATAGCGAAAGGCTTCTCGAAGGGAAAGATGTAACTCTGTGAGATGAATTAACAGAACACAGAGCAGTTTCTCAGAAAGCTTCTTTCCAGTTTTGAACGGAAGATATTTCCTTTTTCACCATAGCCCTCAATGGTGTTCCAAATATCCCTTTGCCAATTACACAAGAACAGCCTTAGCGAAAGGCTTCTTGAAGGGAACGATGTAACTCTGTGAGATGAATTAACAGAACACAGAGCAGTTTCTCAGAAAGCTTCTTTCCAGTTTTGAACGGAAGATATTTCCTTTTTCACCATAGCCCTCTATGGGCTTCCAAATATCCCTTTGCCAATTCCACAAGAACAGCCTTAGCGAAAGGCTTCTTGAAGGGAAAGATGTAACTCTGTGAGATGAATTAACAGAACACAGAGCAGTTTCTCAGAAAGCTTCTTTCCAGTTTTGAACGGAAGATATTTCCTTTTTCACCATAGCCCTCTATGGGCTTCCAAATATCCCTTTGCCAATTCCACAAGAACAGCCTTAGCGAAAGGCTTCTTGAAAGGAAAGATGTAACTCTGTGAGATGAATTAACAGAACACAGAGCAGTTTCTCAGAAAGCTTCTTTCCAGTTTTGAACGGAAGATATTTCCTTTTTCACCATAGCCCTCTATGGGCTTCCAAATATCCCTTTGCCAATTCCACAAGAACAGCCTTAGCGAAAGGCTTCTTGAAGGGAAAGATGTAATTCTGTGAGATGAATTCACAGAACACAGAGCAGTTTCTCAGAAAGCTTCTTTCCAGTTTTGAACGGAAGATATTTCCTTTTTCACCATAGCCGTCTATGGGCTTCCAAATATCCCTTTGCCAATTCCACAAGAACAGCCTTAGCGAAAGGCTTCTTGAAAGGAAAGATGTAACTCTGTGAGATGAATTAACAGAACACAGAGCAGTTTCTCAGAAAGCTTCTTTCCAGTTTTCAACGGAAGATATTTCCTTTTCCACCATAGCCCTCTATGGGCTTCCAAATATCCCTTTGCCAATTCCACAAGAACAGCCTTAGCGAAAGGCTTCTTGAAGGGAAAGATGTAACTCTGTGAGATGAATTAACAGAACACAGAGCAGTTTCTCAGAAAGCTTCTTTCCAGTTTTGAACGGAAGATATTTCCTTTTTCACCATAGCCCTCTATGGGCTTCCAAATATCCCTTTGCCAATTACACAAGAACAGCCTTAGCGAAAGGTTTCTTGAAGGGAAAGATGTAACTCTGTGAGATGAATTTACAGAACATAGAACAGTTTCTCAGAAAGTTTCTTTCCAGTTTTGAACGGAAGATATTTCCTTTTTCACCATAGCCCTCTATGGGCTTCCAAATATCCCTTTGCCAATTCCACAAGAACAGCCTTAGCGAAAGGGTTCTTGAAGGGAAAGATGTAACTCTGTGAGATGAATTAAGAGAACACAGAGCAGTTTCTCAGAAAGCTTCTTTCCAGTTTTGAACGGAAGATATTTCCTTTTTCACCATAGCCCTCTATGGGCTTCCAAATATCCCTTTGCCAATTCCACAAGAACAGCCATAGCGAAAGGCTTCTCGAAGGGAAAGATGTAACTCTGTGAGATGAATTAACAGAACACAGAGCAGTTTCGCAGAAAGCTTCTTTCCAGTTTTGAACGGAAGATATTTCCTTTTTCACCATAGCCCTCAATGGTGTTCCAAATATCCCTTTGCCAATTACACAAGAACAGCCTTAGCGAAAGGCTTCTTGAAGGGAACGATGTAACTCTGTGAGATGAATTAACAGAACACAGAGCAGTTTCTCAGAAAGCTTCTTTCCAGTTTTGAACGGAAGATATTTCCTTTTTCACCATAGCCCTCTATGGGCTTCCAAATATCCCTTTGCCAATTCCACAAGAACAGCCTTAGCGAAAGGCTTCTTGAAGGGAAAGATGTAACTCTTTGAGATGAATTAACAGAACACAGAGCAGTTTCTCAGAAAGCTTCCTTCCAGTTTTGAACGGAAGATATTTCCTTTTTCACCATAGCCCTCTATGGGCTTCCAAATATCCCTTTGCCAATTCCACAAGAACAGCCTTAGCGAAAGGCTTCTTGAAAGGAAAGATGTAACTCTGTGAGATGAATTAACAGAACACAGAGCAGTTTCTCAGAAAGCTTCTTTCCAGTTTTGAACGGAAGATATTTCCTTTTTCACCATAGCCCTCTATGGGCTTCCAAATATCCCTTTGCCAATTCCACAAGAACAGCCTTAGCGAAAGGCTTCTTGAAGGGAAAGATGTAATTCTGTGAGATGAATTCACAGAACACAGAGCAGTTTCTCAGAAAGCTTCTTTCCAGTTTTGAACGGAAGATATTTCCTTTTTCACCATAGCCGTCTATGGGCTTCCAAATATCCCTTTGCCAATTCCACAAGAACAGCCTTAGCGAAAGGCTTCTTGAAAGGAAAGATGTAACTCTGTGAGATGAATTAACAGAACACAGAGCAGTTTCTCAGAAAGCTTCTTTCCAGTTTTCAACGGAAGATATTTCCTTTTCCACCATAGCCCTCTATGGGCTTCCAAATATCCCTTTGCCAATTCCACAAGAACAGCCTTAGCGAAAGGCTTCTTGAAGGGAAAGATGTAACTCTGTGAGATGAATTAACAGAACACAGAGCAGTTTCTCAGAAAGCTTCCTTCCAGTTTTGAACGGAAGATATTTCCTTTTTCACCATAGCCCTCTAAGGGCTTCCAAATATCCCTTTGCCAATTCCACAAGAACAGCCTTAGCGAAAGGCTTCTTGAAAGGAAAGATGTAACTCTGTGAGATGAATTAACAGAACACAGAGCAGTTTCTCAGAAAGCTTCTTTCCAGTTTTGAACGGAAGATATTTCCTTTTTCACCATAGCCCTCTATGGCCTTCCAAATATCCCTTTGCCAATTCCACAAGAACAGCCTTAGCGAAAGGCTTCTTGAAGGGAAAGATGTAACTCTGTGAGATGAATTAACAGAACACAGAGCAGTTTCTCAGAAAGCTTCTTTCCAGTTTTGAACGGAAGATATTTCCTTTTTCACCATAGCCCTCTATGGGCTTCCAAATATCCCGTTGCCAATTCCACAAGAACAGCCTTAGCGAAAGGCTTCTTGAAGGGAAAGATGTAACTCTGTGAGATGAATTAACAGAACACAGAACAGTTTCCCAGAAAGCTTCTTTCCAGTTTTGAACGGAAGATATTTCCTTTTTCACCATAGCCCACTATGGGCTTCCAAATATCCCTTTGCCAATTCCACAAGAACAGCCTTAGCGAAAGGCTTCTTTAAGGGAAAGATGTAACTCTGTGAGATGAATTAACAGAACATGGAACAGTTTCTCAGAAAGCTTCTTTCCAGTTTTGAACGGAAGATATTTCCTTTTTCACCATAGCCCTCTATGGGCTTCCAAATATCCCTTTGCCAATTCCACAAGAACAGCCTTAGCGAAAGGCTTCTTGAAGGGAGAGATGTAACTCTGTGAGATGAATTCACAGAACACAGAGCAGTTTCTCAGAAAGCTTCTTTCCAGTTTTGAACGGAAGATATTTCCTTTTTCACCATAGCTCTCTATGGGCTTCCAAATATCCCTTTGCCAATTCCACAAGAACAGCCTTAGCGAAAGGCTTCTTGAAGGGAAAGATGTAACTCTGTGAGATGAATTAACAGAACACAGAGCAGTTTCTCAGAAAGCTTCTTTCCAGTTTTGAAAGGAAGATATTTCCTTTTTCACCATAGCCCTCTATGGGCTTCCAAATATCCCGTTGCCAATTCCACAAAAACAGACTTAGCGAAAGGCTTCTTGAAGGGAAAGATGTAACTCTGTGAGATGAATTAACAGAACATAGAACAGTTTCTCAGAAAGCTTCTTTCCAGTTTTGAACGGAAGATATTTCCTTTTTCACCATAGCCCTCTATGGGCTTCCAAATATCCCTTTGCCAATTCCACAAGAACAGCCTTAGCGAAAGGCTTCTTGAAGGGAAAGATGTAATTCTGTGAGATGAATTCACAGAACACAGAGCAGTTTCTCAGAAAGCTTCTTTCCAGTTTTGAACGGAAGATATTTCCTTTTTCACCATAGCCGTCTATGGGCTTCCAAATATCCCTTTGCCAATTCCACAAGAACAGCCTTAGCGAAAGGCTTCTTGAAAGGAAAGATGTAACTCTGTGAGATGAATTAACAGAACACAGAGCAGTTTCTCAGAAAGCTTCTTTCCAGTTTTGAACGGAAGATATTTCCTTTTTCACCATAGCCCTCTATGGGCTTCCAAATATCCCTTTGCCAATTCCACAAGAACAGCCTTAGTGAAAGGTTTCTTGAAGGGAAAGATGTAACTTTGTGAAATGAATTTACAGAACATAGAACAGTTTCTCAGAAAGCTTCTTTCCAGTTTTGAACGGAAGATATTCCCTTTTTCACCGTAGCCCTCTATGGGCTTCCAAATATCCCTTTGCCAATTCCACAAGAACAGCCTTAGCGAAAGGCTTCTTGAAGGGAAAGATGTAACTCTGTGAGATGAATTAACAGAACACAGAGCAGTTTCTCAGAAAGCTTCTTTCCAGTTTTGAACGGAAGATATTTCCTTTTTCACCATAGCCCTCTATGGGCTTCCAAATATCCCTTTGCCAATTCCACAAGAACAGCCTTAGCGAAAGGGTTCTTGAAGGGAAAGATGTAACTCTGTGAGATGAATTAACAGAACACAGAGCTGTTTCTCAGAAAGCTTCTTTCCAGTTTTGAACGGAAGATATTTTCTTTTTCACCATAGCCCTCTATGGGCTTCCAAATATCCCTTTGCCAATTCCACAAGAACAGCCTTAGCGAAAGGGTTCTTGAAGGGAAAGATGTAACTCTGTGAGATGAATTAACAGAACACAGAGCAGTTTCTCAGAAAGCTTCCTTCCAGTTTTGAACGGAAGATATTTCCTTTTTCACCATAGCCCTCTATGGGCTTCCAAATATCCCTTTGCCAATTCCACAAGAACAGGCTTAGCGAAAGGCTTCTTGAAGGGAAAGATGTAACTCTGTGAGATGAATTAACAGAACACAAAGCAGTTTCTCAGAAAGCTTCTTTCCAGTTTTGAACGGAAGATATTTCCTTTTTCACCATAGCCCTCTATGGGCTTCCAAATATCCCTTTGCCAATTCCACAAGAACAGCCTTAGCGAAAGGCTTCTCGAAGGGAAAGATGTAACTCTGTGAGATGAATTAACAGAACACAGAGCAGTTTCTCAGAAAGCTTCTTTCCAGTTTTGAACGGAAGATATTTCCTTTTTCACCATAGCCCTCTATGGGCTTCCAAATATCCCTTTGCCAATTCCACAAGAACAGCCTTAGCGAAAGGCTTCTTGAAGGGAAAGATGTAACTCTGTGAGATGAATTAACAGAACACAGAGCAGTTTCTCAGAAAGCTTCTTTCCAGTTTTGAACGGAAGATATTTCCTTTTTCACCATAGCCCTCTATGGGCTTCCAAATATCCCTTTGCCAATTCCACAAGAACAGCCTTAGCGAAAGGCTTCTTGAGGGGAAAGATGTAACTCTGTGAGATGAATTAACAGAACACAGAGCAGTTTCTCAGAAAGCTTCTTTCCAGTTTTGAACGGAAGATATTTCCTTTTTCACCATAGCCCTCTATGGGCTTCCAAATATCCCTTTGCCAATTCCACAAGAACAGCCTTAGCGAAAGTCTTCTTGAAGGGAAAGATGTAACTCTGTGAGATGAATTAACAGAACACAGAGCAGTTTCTCAGAAAGCTTCTTTCCAGTTTTGAACGGAAGATATTTCCTTTTTCACCATAGCCCTCTATGGGCTTCCAAATATCCCTTTGCCAATTACACAAGAACAGCCTTAGCGAAAGGTTTCTTGAAGGGAAAGATGTAACTCTGTGAGATGAATTTACAGAACATAGAACAGTTTCTCAGAAAGTTTCTTTCCAGTTTTGAACGGAAGATATTTCCTTTTTCACCATAGCCCTCTATGGGCTTCCAAATATCCCTTTGCCAATTCCACAAGAACAGCCTTAGCGAAAGGGTTCTTGAAGGGAAAGATGTAACTCTGTGAGATGAATTAAGAGAACACAGAGCAGTTTCTCAGAAAGCTTCTTTCCAGTTTTGAACGGAAGATATTTCCTTTTTCACCATAGCCCTCTATGGGCTTCCAAATATCCCTTTGCCAATTCCACAAGAACAGCCATAGCGAAAGGCTTCTCGAAGGGAAAGATGTAACTCTGTGAGATGAATTAACAGAACACAGAGCAGTTTCTCAGAAAGCTTCTTTCCAGTTTTGAACGGAAGATATTTCCTTTTTCACCATAGCCCTCAATGGTGTTCCAAATATCCCTTTGCCAATTCCACAAGAACAGCCTTAGCGAAAGGCTTCTTGAAGGGAACGATGTAACTCTGTGAGATGAATTAACAGAACACAGAGCAGTTTCTCAGAAAGCTTCTTTCCAGTTTTGAACGGAAGATATTTCCTTTTTCACCATAGCCCTCTATGGGCTTCCAAATATCCCTTTGCCAATTCCACAAGAACAGCCTTAGCGAAAGGCTTCTTGAAGGGAAAGATGTAACTCTGTGAGATGAATTAACAGAACACAGAGCAGTTTCTCAGAAAGCTTCCTTCCAGTTTTGAACGGAAGATATTTCCTTTTTCACCATAGCCCTCTATGGGCTTCCAAATATCCCTTTGCCAATTCCACAAGAACAGCCTTAGCGAAAGGCTTCTTGAAAGGAAAGATGTAACTCTGTGAGATGAATTAACAGAACACAGAGCAGTTTCTCAGAAAGCTTCTTTCCAGTTTTGAACGGAAGATATTTCCTTTTTCACCATAGCCCTCTATGGGCTTCCAAATATCCCTTTGCCAATTCCACAAGAACAGCCTTAGCGAAAGGCTTCTTGAAGGGAAAGATGTAACTCTGTGAGATGAATTAACAGAACACAGAGCAGTTTCTCAGAAAGCTTCTTTCCAGTTTTGAACGGAAGATATTTCCTTTTTCACCATAGCCCTCTCTGGGCTTCCAAATATCCCGTTGCCAATTCCACAAGAACAGCCTTAGCGAAAGTCTTCTTGAAGGGAAAGATGTAACTCTGTGAGATGAATTAACAGAACACAGAGCAGTTTCCCAGAAAGCTTCTTTCCAGTTTTGAACGGAAGATATTTCCTTTTTCACCATAGCCCTCTATGGGCTTCCAAATATCCCTTTGCCAATTCCACAAGAACAGCCTTAGCGAAAGGCTTCTTGATAGGAAAGATGTACCTCTGTGAGATGAATTAACAGAACACAGAGCAGTTTCTCAGAAAGCTTCTTTCCAGTTTTGAACGGAAGATATTTCCTTTTTCACCATAGCCCTCTATGGGCTTCCAAATATCCCTTTGCCAATTCCACAAGAACAGCCTTAGCGAAAGGCTTCTTGAGGGGAAAGATGTAACTCTGTGAGACGAATTAACAGAACACAGAGCAGTTTCTCAGAAAGCTTCTTTCCAGTTTTGAACGGAAGATATTTCCTTTTTCACCATAGCCCTCTATGGGCTTCCAAATATCCCTTTGCCAATTCCACAAGAACAGCCTTAGCGAAAGGCTTCTTGAAGGGAGAGATGTAACTCTGTGAGATGAATTCACAGAACACAGAGCAGTTTCTCAGAAAGCTTCTTTCCAGTTTTGAACGGAAGATATTTCCTTTTTCACCGTAGCCCTCTATGGGCTTCCAAATATCCCTTTGCCAATTCCACAAGAACAGCCTTAGCGAAAGGCTTCTTGAAGGGAAAGATGTAACTCTGTGAGATGAATTAACAGAACACAGAGCTGTTTCTCAGAAAGCTTCTTTCCAGTTTTGAACGGAAGATATTTCCTTTTTCACCATAGCCCTCTATGGGCTTCCAAATATCCCGTTGCCAATTCCACAAGAACAGCCTTAGCGAAAGGCTTCTTGAAGGGAAAGATGTAACTCTGTGAGATGAATTAACAGAACATAGAACAGTTTCTCAGAAAGCTTCTTTCCAGTTTTGAACGGAAGATATTTCCTTTTTCACCATAGCCCTCTATGGGCTTCCAAATATCCCTTTGCCAATTCCACAAGAATAGCCTTAGCGAAAGGCTTCTTGAAGGGAAAGATGTAATTCTGTGAGATGAATTAACAGAACACAAAGCAGTTTCTCAGAAAGCTTCTTTCCAGTTTTGAACGGAAGATATTTCCTTTTTCACCATAGCCCTCTATGGGCTTCCAAATATCACTTTGCCAATTCCACAAGAACAGCCTTAGCGAAAGGCTTCTTGAAAGGAAAGATGTAACTCTGTGAGATGAATTAACAGAACACAGAGCAGTTTCTCAGAAAGCTTCTTTCCAGTTTTGAACGGAAGATATTTCCTTTTTCACCATAGCCCTCTATGGGCTTCCAAATATCCCTTTGCCAATTCCACAAGAACAGCCTTAGCGAAAGGGTTCTTGAAGGGAAAGATGTAACTCTGTGAGATGAATTAAGAGAACACAGAGCAGTTTCTCAGAAAGCTTCTTTCCAGTTTTGAACGGAAGATATTTCCTTTTTCACCATAGCCCTCTATGGGCTTCCAAATATCCCTTTGCCAATTCCACAAGAACAGCCATAGCGAAAGGCTTCTCGAAGGGAAAGATGTAACTCTGTGAGATGAATTAACAGAACACAGAGCAGTTTCTCAGAAAGCTTCTTTCCAGTTTTGAACGGAAGATATTTCCTTTTACACCATAGCCCTCTATGGGCTTCCAAATATCCCTTTGCCAATTACACAAGAACAGCCTTAGCGAAAGGCTTCTTGAAGGGAACGATGTAACTCTGTGAGATGAATTAACAGAACACAGAGCAGTTTCTCAGAAAGCTTCTTTCCAGTTTTGAACGGAAGATATTTCCTTTTTCACCATAGCCCTCTATGGGCTTCCAAATATCCCTTTGCCAATTCCACAAGAACAGCCTTAGCGAAAGGGTTCTTGAAGGGAAAGATGTAACTCTGTGAGATGAATTAACAGAACACAGAGCAGTTTCTCAGAAAGCTTCCTTCCAGTTTTGAACGGAAGATATTTCCTTTTTCACCATAGCCCTCTATGGGCTTCCAAATATCCCTTTGCCAATTCCACAAGAACAGCCTTAGCGAAAGGCTTCTTGAAGGGAAAGATGTAACTCTGTGAGATGAATTAACAGAACACAGAGCAGTTTCTCAGAAAGCTTCTTTCCAGTTTTGAACGGAAGATATTTCCTTTTTCACCATAACCCTCTATGGGCTTCCAAATATCCCTTTGCCAATTCCACAATAACAGCCTTATCGAAAGGCTTCTTGAAAGGAAAGATGTAACTCTGTGAGATGAATTAACAGAACACAGAGCAGTTTCTCAGAAAGCTTCTTTTCAGTTTTGAACGGAAGATATTTCCTTTTTCACCATAGCCCTCTATGGGCTTCCAAATATCCCTTTGCCAATTCCACAAGAACAGGCTTAGCGAAAGGCTTCTTGAAGGGAAAGATGTAACTCTGTGAGATGAATTAACAGAACACAGAGCAGTTTCTCGGAAAGCTTCTTTCCAGTTTTGAACGGAAGATATTTCCTTTTTCACCATAGCCCTCTATGGGCTTCCAAATATCCCGTTGCCAATTCCACAAGAACAGCCTTAGCGAAAGGCTTCTTTACGGGAAAGATGTAACTCTGTGAGATGAATTAACAGAACATAGAACAGTTTCTCAGAAAGCTTCTTTCTAGTTTTGAACGGAAGATATTTCCTTTTTCACCATAGCCCTCTATGGGCTTCCAAATATCCTTTTGCCAATTCCACAAGAACAGCCTTAGCGAAAGGCTTCTTGAAGGGAAAGATGTAACTCTGTGAGATGAATTCACAGAACACAAAGCAGTTTCTCAGAAAGCTTCTTTCCAGTTTTGAACGGAAGATATTTCCTTTTTCACCATAGCCCTCTATGGGCTTCCAAATATCCCTTTGCCAATTCCACAAGAACAGCCTTAGCGAAAGGCTTCTTGAAGGGAAAGATGTAACTCTGTGAGATGAATTAACAGAACACAGAGCAGTTTCTCAGAAAGCTTCTTTCCAGTTTTGAACGGAAGATATTTCCTTTTTCACCATAGCCCTCTATGGGCTTCCAAATATCCCTTTGCCAATTCCACAAGAACAGCCTTAGCGAAAGGCTTCTTGAAGGGAAAGATGTAACTCTGTGAGATGAATTAACAGAACACAGAGCAGTTTCTCAGAAAGCTTCCTTCCAGTTTTGAACGGAAGATATTTCCTTTTTCACCATAGCCCTCTATGGGCTTCCAAATATCCCTTTGCCAATTCCACAAGAACAGCCTTAGCGAAAGGCTTCTTGAAAGGAAAGATGTAACTCTGTGAGATGAATTAACAGAACACAGAGCAGTTTCTCAGAAAGCTTCTTTCCAGTTTTGAACGGAAGATATTTCCTTTTTCACCATAGCCCTCTATGGGCTTCCAAATATCCCTTTGCCAATTCCACAAGAACAGCCTTAGCGAAAGGCTTCTTGAAGGGAAAGATGTAACTCTGTGAGATGAATTAACAGAACACAGAGCAGTTTCTCAGAAAGCTTCTTTCCAGTTTTGAACGGAAGATATTTCCTTTTTCACCATAGCCCTCTATGGGCTTCCAAATATCCCGTTGCCAATTCCACAAGAACAGCCTTAGCGAAAGTCTTCTTGAAGGGAAAGATGTAACTCTGTGAGATGAATTAACAGAACACAGAGCAGTTTCCCAGAAAGCTTCTTTCCAGTTTTGAACGGAAGATATTTCCTTTTTCACCATAGCCCTCTATGGGCTTCCAAATATCCCTTTGCCAATTCCACAAGAACAGCCTTAGCGAAAGGCTTCTTGATAGGAAAGATGTACCTCTGTGAGATGAATTAACAGAACACAGAGCAGTTTCTCAGAAAGCTTCTTTCCAGTTTTGAACGGAAGATATTTCCTTTTTCACCATAGCCCTCTATGGGCTTCCAAATATCCCTTTGCCAATTCCACAAGAACAGCCTTAGCGAAAGGCTTCTTGAGGGGAAAGATGTAACTCTGTGAGACGAATTAACAGAACACAGAGCAGTTTCTCAGAAAGCTTCTTTCCAGTTTTGAACGGAAGATATTTCCTTTTTCACCATAGCCCTCTATGGGCTTCCAAATATCCCTTTGCCAATTCCACAAGAACAGCCTTAGCGAAAGGCTTCTTGAAGGGAGAGATGTAACTCTGTGAGATGAATTCACAGAACACAGAGCAGTTTCTCAGAAAGCTTCTTTCCAGTTTTGAACGGAAGATATTTCCTTTTTCACCGTAGCCCTCTATGGGCTTCCAAATATCCCTTTGCCAATTCCACAAGAACAGCCTTAGCGAAAGGCTTCTTGAAGGGAAAGATGTAACTCTGTGAGATGAATTAACAGAACACAGAGCAGTTTCTCAGAAAGCTTCTTTCCAGTTTTGAACGGAAGATATTTCCTTTTTCACCATAGCCCTCTATGGGCTTCCAAATATCCCGTTGCCAATTCCACAAGAACAGCCTTAGCGAAAGGCTTCTTGAAGGGAAAGATGTAACTCTGTGAGATGAATTAACAGAACATAGAACAGTTTCTCAGAAAGCTTCTTTCCAGTTTTGAACGGAAGATATTTCCTTTTTCACCATAGCCCTCTATGGGCTTCCAAATATCCCTTTGCCAATTCCACAAGAATAGCCTTAGCGAAAGGCTTCTTGAAGGGAAAGATGTAATTCTGTGAGATGAATTAACAGAACACAAAGCAGTTTCTCAGAAAGCTTCTTTCCAGTTTTGAACGGAAGATATTTCCTTTTTCACCATAGCCCTCTATGGGCTTCCAAATATCCCTTTGCCAATTCCACAAGAACAGCCTTAGCGAAAGGCTTCTTGAAAGGAAAGATGTAACTCTGTGAGATGAATTAACAGAACACAGAGCAGTTTCTCAGAAAGCTTCTTTCCAGTTTTGAACGGAAGATATTTCCTTTTTCACCATAGCCCTCTATGGGCTTCCAAATATCCCTTTGCCAATTCCACAAGAACAGCCTTAGCGAAAGGCTTCTTGAAGGGAAAGATGTAACTCTGTGAGATGAATTAAGAGAACACAGAGCAGTTTCTCAGAAAGCTTCTTTCCAGTTTTGAACGGAAGATATTTCCTTTTTCACCATAGCCCTCTATGGGCTTCCAAATATCCCTTTGCCAATTCCACAAGAACAGCCATAGCGAAAGGCTTCTCGAAGGGAAAGATGTAACTCTGTGAGATGAATTAACAGAACACAGAGCAGTTTCTCAGAAAGCTTCTTTCCAGTTTTGAACGGAAGATATTTCCTTTTACACCATAGCCCTCTATGGGCTTCCAAATATCCCTTTGCCAATTACACAAGAACAGCCTTAGCGAAAGGCTTCTTGAAGGGAACGATGTAACTCTGTGAGATGAATTAACAGAACACAGAGCAGTTTCTCAGAAAGCTTCTTTCCAGTTTTGAACGGAAGATATTTCCTTTTTCACCATAGCCCTCTATGGGCTTCCAAATATCCCTTTGCCAATTCCACAAGAACAGCCTTAGCGAAAGGCTTCTTGAAGGGAAAGATGTAACTCTGTGAGATGAATTAACAGAACACAGAGCAGTTTCTCAGAAAGCTTCCTTCCAGTTTTGAACGGAAGATATTTCCTTTTTCACCATAGCCCTCTATGGGCTTCCAAATATCCCTTTGCCAATTCCACAAGAACAGCCTTAGCGAAAGGCTTCTTGAAAGGAAAGATGTAACTCTGTGAGATGAATTAACAGAACACAGAGCAGTTTCTCAGAAAGCTTCTTTCCAGTTTTGAACGGAAGATATTTCCTTTTTCACCATAGCCCTCTATGGGCTTCCAAATATCCCTTTGCCAATTCCACAAGAACAGCCTTAGCGAAAGGCTTCTTGAAGGGAAAGATGTAACTCTGTGAGATGAATTAACAGAACACAGAGCAGTTTCTCAGAAAGCTTCTTTCCAGTTTTGAACGGAAGATATTTCCTTTTTCACCATAGCCCTCTATGGGCTTCCAAATATCCCGTTGCCAATTCCACAAGAACAGCCTTAGCGAAAGTCTTCTTGAAGGGAAAGATGTAACTCTGTGAGATGAATTCACAGAACACAGAGCAGTTTCCCAGAAAGCTTCTTTCCAGTTTTGAACGGAAGATATTTCCTTTTTCACCATAGCCCTCTATGGGCTTCCAAATATCCCTTTGCCAATTCCACAAGAACAGCCTTAGCGAAAGGCTTCTTGAAAGGAAAGATGTAACTCTGTGAGATGAATTAACAGAACACAGAGCAGTTTCTCAGAAAGCTTCTTTCCAGTTTTGAACGGAAGATATTTCCTTTTTCACCATAGCCCTCTATGGGCTTCCAAATATCCCTTTGCCAATTCCACAAGAACAGCCTTAGCGAAAGGTTTCTTGAAGGGAAAGATGTAACTTTGTGAGATGAATTTACAGAACATAGAACAGATTCTCAGAAAGCTTCTTTCCAGTTTTGAACGGAAGATATTCCCTTTTTCACCGTAGCCCTCTATGGGCTTCCAAATATCCCTTTGCCAATTCCACAAGAACAGCCTTCGCGAAAGGCTTCTTGAAGGGAAAGATGTAACTCTGTGAGATGAATTAACAGAACACAGAGCAGTTTCTCAGAAAGCTTCTTTCCAGTTTTGAACGGAAGATATTTCCTTTTTCACCATAGCCCTCTATGGGCTTCCAAATATCCCTTTGCCAATTCCACAAGAACAGCCTTAGCGAAAGGGTTCTTGAAGGGAAAGATGTAACTCTGTGAGATGAATTAACAGAACACAGAGCAGTTTCTCAGAAAGCTTCCTTCCAGTTTTGAACGGAAGATATTTCCTTTTTCACCATAGCCCTCTATGGGCTTCCAAATATCCCTTTGCCAATTCCACAAGAACAGCCTTAGCGAAAGGCTTCTTGAAGGGAAAGATGTAACTCTGTGAGATGAATTAACAGAACACAGAGCAGTTTCTCAGAAAGCTTCTTTCCAGTTTTGAACGGAAGATATTTCCTTTTTCACCATAACCCTCTATGGGCTTCCAAATATCCCTTTGCCAATTCCACAATAACAGCCTTATCGAAAGGCTTCTTGAAAGGAAAGATGTAACTCTGTGAGATGAATTAACAGAACACAGAGCAGTTTCTCAGAAAGCTTCTTTTCAGTTTTGAACGGAAGATATTTCCTTTTTCACCATAGCCCTCTATGGGCTTCCAAATATCCCTTTGCCAATTCCACAAGAACAGGCTTAGCGAAAGGCTTCTTGAAGGGAAAGATGTAACTCTGTGAGATGAATTAACAGAACACAGAGCAGTTTCTCGGAAAGCTTCTTTCCAGTTTTGAACGGAAGATATTTCCTTTTTCACCATAGCCCTCTATGGGCTTCCAAATATCCCGTTGCCAATTCCACAAGAACAGCCTTAGCGAAAGGCTTCTTTACGGGAAAGATGTAACTCTGTGAGATGAATTAACAGAACATAGAACAGTTTCTCAGAAAGCTTCTTTCTAGTTTTGAACGGAAGATATTTCCTTTTTCACCATAGCCCTCTATGGGCTTCCAAATATCCTTTTGCCAATTCCACAAGAACAGCCTTAGCGAAAGGCTTCTTGAAGGGAAAGATGTAACTCTGTGAGATGAATTCACAGAACACAAAGCAGTTTCTCAGAAAGCTTCTTTCCAGTTTTGAACGGAAGATATTTCCTTTTTCACCATAGCCCTCTATGGGCTTCCAAATATCCCTTTGCCAATTCCACAAGAACAGCCTTAGCGAAAGGCTTCTTGAAAGGAAAGATGTAACTCTGTGAGATGAATTAACAGAACACAGAGCAGCTTCTCAGAAAGCTTCTTTCCAGTTTTGAACGGAAGATATTTCCTTTTTCACCATAGCCCTCTATGGGCTTCCAAATATCCCTTTGCCAATTCCACAAGAACAGCCTTAGCGAAAGGCTTCTTGAAGGGAAAGATGTAACTCTGTGAGATGAATTAACAGAACACAGAGCAGTTTCTCAGAAAGCTTCTTTCCAGTTTTGAACGGAAGATATTTCCTTTTTCACCATAGCCCTCTATGGGCTTCCAAATATCCCTTTGCCAATTCCACAAGAACAGCCTTAGAGAAAGGTTTCTTGAAGGGAAAGATGTAACTCTGTGAGATGAATTTACAGAGCATAGAACAGTTTCTCAGAAAGCTTCTTTCCAGTTTTGAACGGAAGATATTCCCTTTTTCACCATAGCCCTCTATGGGCTTCCAAATATCCCTTTGCCAATTCCACAAGAACAGCCTTAGCGAAAGGCTTCTTGAAGGGAAAGATGTAACTCTGTGAGATGAATTAACAGAACACAGAGCAGTTTCTCAGAAAGCTTCTTTCTAGTTTTGAACGGAAGATATTTCCTTTTTCACCATAGCCCTCTATGGGCTTCCAAATACCCCGTTGCCAATTCCACAAGAACAGCCTTAGCGAAAGGCTTCTTGAAGGGAAAGATGTAACTCTGTGAGATGAATTTACGGAACATAGAACAGTTTCTCAGAAAGCTTCTTTCCAGTTTTGAACGGAAGATATTTCCTTTTTCACCATAGCCCTCTATGGGCTTCCAAATATCCCTTTGCCGATTCCACAAGACCAGCCTTAGCGAAAGGCTTCTTGAAGGGAAAGATGTAACTCTGTGAGATGAATTAACAGAACACAGAGCAGTTTCTCAGAAAGCTTCTTTCCAGTTTTGAACGGAAGATATTTCCTTTTTCACCATAGCCCTCTATGGGCTTCCAAATATCCCTTTGCCAATTCCACAAGAACAGCCTTAGCGAAAGGGTTCTTGAAGGGAAAGATGTAACTCTGTGAGATGAATTTACAGAACATAGAACAGTTTCTCAGAAAGCTTCTTTCCAGTTTTGAACGGAAGATATTTCCTTTTTCACCATAGCCCTCTATGGGCTTCCAAATATCCCTTTGCCAATTCCACAAGAACAGCCTTAGCGAAAGGCTTCTTGAAGGGAAAGATATAACTCTGTGAGATGAATTAACAGAACACAGAGCAGTTCTTCAGAAAGCTTCTTTCCAGTTTTGAACGGAAGATATTTCCTTTTTCACCATAGCCCTCTATGGGCTTCCAAATATCCCTTTGCCAATTACAAAAGAACAGCCTTAGCGAAAGGTTTCTTGAAGGGAAAGATGTAACTCTGTGAGATGCATTTACAGAACATAGAACAGTTTCTCAGAAAGTTTCTTTCCAGTTTTGAACGGAAGATATTTCCTTTTTCACCATAGCCCTCTATGGGCTTCCAAATATCCCTTTGCCAATTCCACAAGAACAGCCATAGCGAAAGGCTTCTCGAAGGGAAAGATGTAACTCTGTGAGATGAATTAACAGAACACAGAGCAGTTTCTCAGAAAGCTTCTTTCCAGTTTTGAACGGAAGATATTTCCTTTTTCACCATAGCCCTCTATGGGCTTCCAAATATCCCTTTGCCAATTACACAAGAACAGCCTTAGCGAAAGGCTTCTTGAAGGGAAAGATGTAACTCTGTGAGATGAATTAACAGAACACAGAGCAGTTTCTCAGAAAGCTTCTTTCCAGTTTTCAACGGAAGATATTTCCTTTTCCACCATAGCCCTCTATGGGCTTCCAAATATCCCTTTGCCAATTACACAAGAACAGCCTTAGCGAAAGGCTTCTTGAAGGGAACGATGTAACTCTGTGAGATGAATTAACAGAACACAGAGCAGTTTCTCAGAAAGCTTCTTTCCAGTTTTCAACGGAAGATATTTCCTTTTCCACCATAGCCCTCTATGGGCTTCCAAATATCCCTTTGCCAATTCCACAAGAACAGCCTTAGCGAAAGGCTTCTTGAAGGGAAAGATGTAACTCTGTGAGATGAATTAACAGAACACAGAGCAGTTTCTCAGAAAGCTTCCTTCCAGTTTTGAACGGAAGATATTTCCTTTTTCACCATAGCCCTCTATGGGCTTCCAAATATCCCTTTGCCAATTCCACAAGAACAGCCTTAGCGAAAGGCTTCTTGAAAGGAAAGATGTAACTCTGTGAGATGAATTAACAGAACACAGAGCAGTTTCTCAGAAAGCTTCTTTCCAGTTTTGAACGGAAGATATTTCCTTTTTCACCATAGCCCTCTATGGGCTTCCAAATATCCCTTTGCCAATTCCACAAGAACAGCCTTAGCGAAAGGCTTCTTGAAGGGAAAGATGTAACTCTGTGAGATGAATTAACAGAACACAGAGCAGTTTCTCAGAAAGCTTCTTTCCAGTTTTGAACGGAAGATATTTCCTTTTTCACCATAGCCCTCTATGGGCTTCCAAATATCCCGTTGCCAATTCCACAAGAACAGCCTTAGCGAAAGGCTTCTTGAAGGGAAAGATGTAACTCTGTGAGATGAATTAACAGAACACAGAGCAGTTTCTCAGAAAGCTTCTTTCCAGTTTTGAACGGAAGATATTTCCTTTTTCACCATAGCCCTCTATGGGCTTCCAAATATCCCTTTGCCAATTCCACAAGAACAGCCTTAGCGAAAGTCTTCTTGAAGGGAAAGATGTAACTCTGTGAGATGAATTAACAGAACACAGAGCAGTTTCTCAGAAAGCTTCTTTCCAGTTTTGAACGGAAGATATTTCCTTTTTCACCATAGCCCTCTATGGGCTTCCAAATATCCCTTTGCCAATTACACAAGAACAGCCTTAGCGAAAGGTTTCTTGAAGGGAAAGATGTAACTCTGTGAGATGAATTTACAGAATATAGAACAGTTTCTCAGAAAGTTTCTTTCCAGTTTTGAACGGAAGATATTTCCTTTTTCACCATAGCCCTCTATGGGCTTCCAAATATCCCTTTGCCAATTCCACAAGAACAGCCTTAGCGAAAGGCTTCTTGAAGGGAAAGATGTAACTCTGTGTGATGAATTAAGAGAACACAGAGCAGTTTCTCAGAAAGCTTCTTTCCAGTTTTGAACGGAAGATATTTCCTTTTTCACCATAGCCCTCTATGGGCTTCCAAATATCCCTTTGCCAATTCCACAAGAACAGCCTTAGCGAAAGGCTTCTTGAAGTGAAAGATGTAACTCTGTGAGATGAATTAACAGAACACAGAGCAGTTTCTCAGAAAGCTTCCTTCCAGTTTTGAACGGAAGATATTTCCTTTTTCACCATAGCCCTCTATGGGCTTCCAAATATCCCTTTGCCAATTCCACAAGAACAGCCTTAGCGAAAGGCTTCTTGAAAGGAAAGATGTAACTCTGTGAGATGAATTAACAGAACACAGAGCAGTTTCTCAGAAAGCTTCTTTCCAGTTTTGAACGGAAGATATTTCCTTTTTCACCATAGCCCTCTATGGGCTTCCAAATATCCCTTTGCCAATTCCACAAGAACAGCCTTAGCGAAAGGCTTCTTGAAGGGAAAGATGTAACTCTGTGAGATGAATTAACAGAACACAGAGCAGTTTCTCAGAAAGCTTCTTTCCAGTTTTGAACGGAAGATATTTCCTTTTTCACCATAGCCCTCTATGGGCTTCCAAATATCCCGTTGCCAATTCCACAAGAACAGCCTTAGCGAAAGTCTTCTTGAAGGGAAAGATGTAACTCTGTGAGATGAATTAACAGAACACAGAGCAGTTTCCCAGAAAGCTTCTTTCCAGTTTTGAACGGAAGATATTTCCTTTTTCACCATAGCCCTCTATGGGCTTCCAAATATCCCTTTGCCAATTCCACAAGAACAGCCTTAGCGAAAGGCTTCTTGAAAGGAAAGATGTAACTCTGTGAGATGAATTAACAGAACACAGAGCAGTTTCTCAGAAAGCTTCTTTCCAGTTTTGAACGGAAGATATTTCCTTTTTCACCATAGCCCTCTATGGGCTTCCAAATATCCCTTTGCCAATTCCACAAGAACAGCCTTAGCGAAAGGCTTCTTGAAGGGAAAGATGTAACTCTGTGAGATGAATTAACAGAACACAGAGCAGTTTCTCAGAAAGCTTCTTTCCAGTTTTGAACGGAAGATATTTCCTTTTTCACCATAGCCCTCTATGGGCTTCCAAATATCCCGTTGCCAATTCCACAAGAACAGCCTTAGCGAAAGGCTTCTTGAAGGGAAAGATGTAACTCTGTGAGATGAATTAACAGAACACAGAGCAGTTTCTCAGAAAGCTTCTTTCCAGTTTTGAACGGAAGATATTTCCTTTTTCACCATAGCCCTCTATGGGCTTCCAAATATCCCTTTGCCAATTACACAAGAACAGCCTTAGCGAAAGTCTTCTTGAAGGGAAAGATGTAACTCTGTGAGATGAATTAACAGAACACAGAGCAGTTTCTCAGAAAGCTTCTTTCCAGTTTTGAACGGAAGATATTTCCTTTTTCACCATAGCCCTCTATGGGCTTCCAAATATCCCTTTGCCAATTACACAAGAACAGCCTTAGCGAAAGGTTTCTTGAAGGGAAAGATGTAACTCTGTGAGATGAATTTACAGAATATAGAACAGTTTCTCAGAAAGTTTCTTTCCAGTTTTGAACGGAAGATATTTCCTTTTTCACCATAGCCCTCTATGGGCTTCCAAATATCCCTTTGCCAATTCCACAAGAACAGCCTTAGCGAAAGGGTTCTTGAAGGGAAAGATGTAACTCTGTGTGATGAATTAAGAGAACACAGAGCAGTTTCTCAGAAAGCTTCTTTCCAGTTTTGAACGGAAGATATTTCCTTTTTCACCATAGCCCTCTATGGGCTTCCAAATATCCCTTTGCCAATTCCACAAGAACAGCCTTAGCGAAAGGCTTCTTGAAGTGAAAGATGTAACTCTGTGAGATGAATTAACAGAACACAGAGCAGTTTCTCAGAAAGCTTCCTTCCAGTTTTGAACGGAAGATATTTCCTTTTTCACCATAGCCCTCTATGGGCTTCCAAATATCCCTTTGCCAATTCCACAAGAACAGCCTTAGCGAAAGGCTTCTTGAAAGGAAAGATGTAACTCTGTGAGATGAATTAACAGAACACAGAGCAGTTTCTCAGAAAGCTTCTTTCCAGTTTTGAACGGAAGATATTTCCTTTTTCACCATAGCCCTCTATGGGCTTCCAAATATCCCTTTCCCAATTCCACAAGAACAGCCTTAGCGAAAGGCTTCTTGAAGGGAAAGATGTAACTCTGTGAGATGAATTAACAGAACACAGAGCAGTTTCTCAGAAAGCTTCTTTCCAGTTTTGAACGGAAGATATTTCCTTTTTCACCATAGCCCTCTATGGGCTTCCAAATATCCCGTTGCCAATTCCACAAGAACAGCCTTAGCGAAAGTCTTCTTGAAGGGAAAGATGTAACTCTGTGAGATGAATTAACAGAACACAGAGCAGTTTCCCAGAAAGTTTCTTTCCAGTTTTGAACGGAAGATATTTCCTTTTTCACCATAGCCCTCTATGGGCTTCCAAATATCCCTTTGCCAATTCCACAAGAACAGCCTTAGCGAAAGGCTTCTTGAAAGGAAAGATGTACCTCTGTGAGATGAATTAACAGAACACAGAGCAGTTTCTCAGAAAGCTTCTTTCCAGTTTTGAACGGAAGATATTTCCTTTTTCACCATAGCCCTCTATGGGCTTCCAAATATCCCTTTGCCAATTCCACAAGAACAGCCTTAGCGAAAGGCTTCTTGAGGGGAAAGATGTAACTCTGTGAGACGAATTAACAGAACACAGAGCAGTTTCTCAGAAAGCTTCTTTCCAGTTTTGAACGGAAGATATTTCCTTTTTCACCATAGCCCTCTATGGGCTTCCAAATATCCCTTTGGCAATTCCACAAGAACAGCCTTAGCGAAAGGCTTCTTGAAGGGAGAGATGTAACTCTGTGAGATGAATTCACAGAACACAGAGCAGTTTCTCAGAAAGCTTCTTTCCAGTTTTGAACGGAAGATATTTCCTTTTTCACCGTAGCCCTCTATGGGCTTCCAAATATCCCTTTGCCAATTCCACAAGAACAGCCTTAGCGAAAGGCTTCCTGAAGGGAAAGATGTAACTCTGTGAGATGAATTAACAGAACACAGAGCAGTTTCTCAGAAAGCTTCTTTCCAGTTTTGAACGGAAGATATTTCCTTTTTCACCATAGCCCTCTATGGGCTTCCAAATATCCCGTTGCCAATTCCACAAGAACAGCCTTAGCGAAAGGCTTCTTGAAGGGAAAGATGTAACTCTGTGAGATGAATTAACAGAACATAGAACAGTTTCTCAGAAAGCTTCTTTCCAGTTTTGAACGGAAGATATTTCCTTTTTCACCATAGCCCTCTATGGGCTTCCAAATATCCCTTTGCCAATTCCACAAGAATAGCCTTAGCGAAAGGCTTCTTGAAGGGAAAGATGTAATTCTGTGAGATGAATTAACAGAACACAAAGCAGTTTCTCAGAAAGCTTCTTTCCAGTTTTGAACGGAAGATATTTCCTTTTTCACCATAGCCCTCTATGGGCTTCCAAATATCCCTTTGCCAATTCCACAAGAATAGCCTTAGTGAAAGGTTTCTTGAAGGGAAAGATGTAACTTTGTGAAATGAATTTACAGAACATAGAACAGTTTCTCAGAAAGCTTCTTTCCAGTTTTGAACGGAAGATATTCCCTTTTTCACCGTAGCCCTCTATGGGCTTCCAAATATCCCTTTGCCAATTCCACAAGAACAGCCTTAGCGAAAGGCTTCTTGAGGGGAAAGATGTAACTCTGTGAGACGAATTAACAGAACACAGAGCAGTTTCTCAGAAAGCTTCTTTCCAGTTTTGAACGGAAGATATTTCCTATTTCACCATAGCCCTCTATGGGCTTCCAAATATCCCTTTGCCAATTCCACAAGAACAGCCTTAGCGAAAGTCTTCTTGAAGGGAAAGATGTAACTCTGTGAGATGAATTAACAGAACACAGAGCAGTTTCTCAGAAAGCTTCTTTCCAGTTTTGAACGGAAGATATTTCCTTTTTCACCATAGCCCTCTATGGGCTTCCAAATATCCCTTTGCCAATTCCACAAGAACAGCCTTAGCGAAAGGCTTCTTGAGGGGAAAGATGTAACTCTGTGAGACGAATTAACAGAACACAGAGCAGTTTCTCAGAAAGCTTCTTTCCAGTTTTGAACGGAAGATATTTCCTTTTTCACCATAGCCCTCTATGGGCTTCCAAATATCCCTTTGCCAATTCCACAAGAACAGCCTTAGCGAAAGGCTTCTTGAAGGGAGAGATGTAACTCTGTGAGATGAATTCACAGAACACAGAGCAGTTTCTCAGAAAGCTTCTTTCCAGTTTTGAACGGAAGATATTTCCTTTTTCACCGTAGCCCTCTATGGGCTTCCAAATATCCCTTTGCCAATTCCACAAGAACAGCCTTAGCGAAAGGCTTCTTGAAGGGAAAGATGTAACACTGTGAGATGAATTAACAGAACATAGAACAGTTTCTCAGAAAGCTTCTTTCCAGTTTTGAACGGAAGATATTTCCTTTTTCACCATAGCCCTCTATGGGCTTCCAAATATCCCTTTGCCAATTCCACAAGAATAGCCTTAGCGAAAGGCTTCTTGAAGGGAAAGATGTAATTCTGTGAGATGAATTAACAGAACACAAAGCAGTTTCTCAGAAAGCTTCTTTCCAGTTTTGAACGGAAGATATTTCCTTTTTCACCATAGCCCTCTATGGGCTTCCAAATATCCCTTTGCCAATTCCACAAGAATAGCCTTAGTGAAAGGTTTCTTGAAGGGAAAGATGTAACTTTGTGAAATGAATTTACAGAACATAGAACAGTTTCTCAGAAAGCTTCTTTCCAGTTTTGAACGGAAGATATTCCCTTTTTCACCGTAGCCCTCTATGGGCTTCCAAATATCCCTTTGCCAATTCCACAAGAACAGCCTTAGCGAAAGGCTTCTTGAAGGGAAAGATGTAACTCTGTGAGATGAATTAACAGAACACAGAGCAGTTTCTCAGAAAGCTTCTTTCCAGTTTTGAACGGAAGATATTTCCTTTTTCACCATAGCCCTCTATGGGCTTCCAAATATCCCTTTGCCAATTCCACAAGAACAGCCTTAGCGAAAGGGTTCTTGAAGGGAAAGATGTAACTCTGTGAGATGAATTAACAGAACACAGAGCAGTTTCTCAGAAAGCTTCTTTCCAGTTTTGAACGGAAGATATTTTCTTTTTCACCATAGCCCTCTATGGGCTTCCAAATATCCCTTTGCCAATTCCACAAGAACAGCCTTAGCGAAAGGGTTCTTGAAGGGAAAGATGTAACTCTGTGAGATGAATTAACAGAACACAGAGCAGTTTCTCAGAAAGCTTCCTTCCAGTTTTGAACGGAAGATATTTCCTTTTTCACCATAGCCCTCTATGGGCTTCCAAATATCCCTTTGCCAATTCCACAAGAACAGCCTTAGCGAAAGGCTTCTTGAAGGGAAAGATGTAACTCTGTGAGATGAATTAACAGAACACAGAGCAGTTTCTCAGAAAGCTTCTTTCCAGTTTTGAACGGAAGATATTTCCTTTTTCACCATAGCCCTCTATGGGCTTCCAAATATCCCTTTCCCAATTCCACAATAACAGCCTTATCGAAAGGCTTCTTGAAAGGAAAGATGTAACTCTGTGAGATGAATTAACAGAACACAGAGCAGTTTCTCAGAAAGCTTCTTTTCAGTTTTGAACGGAAGATATTTCCTTTTTCACCATAGCCCTCTATGGGCTTCCAAATATCCCTTTGCCAATTCCACAAGAACAGGCTTAGCGAAAGGCTTCTTGAAGGGAAAGATGTAACTCTGTGAGATGAATTAACAGAACACAGAGCAGTTTCTCAGAAAGCTTCTTTCCAGTTTTGAACGGAAGATATTTCCTTTTTCACCATAGCCCTCTATGGGCTTCCAAATATCCCGTTGCCAATTCCACAAGAACAGCCTTAGCGAAAGGCTTCTTCACGGGAAAGATGTAACTCTGTGAGATGAATTAACAGAACATAGAACAGTTTCTCAGAAAGCTTCTTTCCAGTTTTGAACGGAAGATATTTCCTTTTTCACCATAGCCCTCTATGGGCTTCCAAATATCCTTTTGCCAATTCCACAAGAACAGCCTTAGCGAAAGGCTTCTTGAAGGGAAAGATGTAACTCTGTGAGATGAATTCACAGAACACAAAGCAGTTTCTCAGAAAGCTTCTTTCCAGTTTTGAACGGAAGATATTTCCTTTTTCACCATAGCCCTCTATGGGCTTCCAAATATCCCTTTGCCAATTCCACAAGAACAGCCTTAGCGAAAGGCTTCTTGAAAGGAAAGATGTAACTCTGTGAGATGAATTAACAGAACACAGAGCAGCTTCTCAGAAAGCTTCTTTCCAGTTTTGAACGGAAGATATTTCCTTTTTCACCATAGCCCTCTATGGGCTTCCAAATATCCCTTTGCCAATTCCACAAGAACAGCCTTAGCGAAAGGCTTCTTGAAGGGAAAGATGTAACTCTGTGAGATGAATTAACAGAACACAGAGCAGTTTTTCAGAAAGCTTCTTTCCAGTTTTGAACGGAAGATATTTCCTTTTTCACCATAGCCCTCTATGGGCTTCCAAATATCCCTTTGCCAATTCCACAAGAACAGCCTTAGCGAAAGGTTTCTTGAAGGGAAAGATGTAACTCTGTGAGATGAATTTACAGAACATAGAACAGTTTCTCAGAAAGCTTCTTTCCAGTTTTGAACGGAAGATATTCCCTTTTTCACCATAGCCCTCTATGGGCTTCCAAATATCCCTTTGCCAATTCCACAAGAACAGCCTTAGCGAAAGGCTTCTTGAAGGGAAAGATGTAACTCTGTGAGATGAATTAACAGAACACAGAGCAGTTTCTCAGAAAGCTTCTTTCTAGTTTTGAACGGAAGATATTTCCTTTTTCACCATAGCCCTCTATGGGCTTCCAAATACCCCGTTGCCAATTCCACAAGAACAGCCTTAGCGAAAGGCTTCTTGAAGGGAAAGATGTAACTCTGTGAGATGAATTTACAGAACATAGAACAGTTTCTCAGAAAGCTTCTTTCCAGTTTTGAACGGAAGATATTTCCTTTTTCACCATAGCCCTCTATGGGCTTCCAAATATCCCTTTGCCGATGCCACAAGACCAGCCTTAGCGAAAGGCTTCTTGAAGGGAAAGATGTAACTCTGTGAGATGAATTAGCAGAACACAGAGCAGTTTCTCAGAAAGCTTGTTTCCAGTTTTGAACGGAAGATATTTCCTTTTTCACCATAGCCCTCTATGGGCTTCCAAATATCCCTTTGCCAATTTCACAAGAACAGCCTTAGCGAAAGGGTTCTTGAAGGGAAAGATGTAACTCTGTGAGATGAATTTACAGAACATAGAACAGTTTCTCAGAAAGCTTCTTTCCAGTTTTGAACGGAAGATATTTCCTTTTTCACCATAGTCCTCTATGGGCTTCCAAATATCCCTTTGCCAATTCCACAAGAACAGCCTTAGCGAAAGGCTTCTTGAAGGGAAAGATGTAACTCTGTGAGATGAATTAACAGAACACAGAGCAGTTTCTCAGAAAGCTTCTTTCCAGTTTTGAACGGAAGATATTTCCTTTTTCACCATAGCCCTCTATGGGCTTCCAAATATCCCTTTGCCAATTACACAAGAACAGCCTTAGCGAAAGGTTTCTCGAAGGGAAAGATGTAACTCTGTGAGATGAATTTACAGAACATAGAACAGTTTCTCAGAAAGTTTCTTTCCAGTTTTGAACGGAAGATATTTCCTTTTTCACCATAGCCCTCTATGGGCTTCCAAATATCCCTTTGCCGATTCCACAAGACCAGCCTTAGCGAAAGGCTTCTTGAAGGGAAAGATGTAACTCTGTGAGATGAATTAACAGAACACAGAGCAGTTTCTCAGAAAGCTTCTTTCCAGTTTTGAACGGAAGATATTTCCTTTTTCACCATAGCCCTCTATGGGCTTCCAAATATCCCGTTGCCAATTCCACAAGAACAGCCTTAGCGAAAGGCTTCTTGAAGGGAAAGATGTAACTCTGTGAGATAAATTAACAGAACACAGAGCAGTTTCTCAGAAAGCTTCTTTCCAGTTTTGAACGGAAGATATTTCCTTTTTCACCATAACCCTCTATGGGCTTCCAAATATCCCGTTGCCAATTCCACAAGAACAGCCTCAGCGAAAGGCTTCTTGAAGGGAAAGATGTAACTCTGTGAGATGAATTTACAGAACATAGAACAGTTTCTCAGAAAGCTTCTTTCCAGTTTTGAACGGAAGATATTTCCTTTTTCACCATAGCCCTCTATGGGCTTCCAAATATCCCTTTGCCAATTCCACAAGAACAGCCATAGCGAAAGGCTTCTCGAAGGGAAAGATGTAACTCTGTGAGATGAATTAACAGAACACAGAGCAGTTTCTCAGAAAGCTTCTTTCCAGTTTGAACGGAAGATATTTCCTTTTTCACCATAGCCCTCTATGGGCTTCCAAATATCCCTTTGCCAATTACACAAGAACAGCCTTAGCGAAAGGCTTCTTGAAGGGAACGATGTAACTCTGTGAGATGAATTAACAGAACACAGAGCAGTTTCTCAGAAAGCTTCTTTCCAGTTTTCAACGGAAGATATTTACTTTTCCACCATAGCCCTCTATGGGCTTCCAAATATCCCTTTGCCAATTACACAAGAACAGCCTTAGCGAAAGGCTTCTTGAAGGGAACGATGTAACTCTGTGAGATGAATTAACAGAACACAGAGCAGTTTCTCAGAAAGCTTCTTTCCAGTTTTCAACGGAAGATATTTCCTTTTCCACCATAGCCCTCTATGGGCTTCCAAATATCCCTTTGCCAATTCCACAAGAACAGCCTTAGCGAAAGGCTTCTTGAAGGGAAAGATGTAACTCTGTGAGATGAATTAACAGAACACAGAGCAGTTTCTCAGAAAGCTTCCTTCCAGTTTTGAACGGAAGATATTTCCTTTTTCACCATAGTCCTCTATGGGCTTCCAAATATCCCTTTGCCAATTCCACAAGAACAGCCTTAGCGAAAGGCTTCTTGAAAGGAAAGATGTAACTCTGTGAGATGAATTAACAGAACACAGAGCAGTTTCTCAGAAAGCTTCTTTCCAGTTTTGAACGGAAGATATTTCCTTTTTCACCATAGCCCTCTATGGGCTTCCAAATATCCCTTTGCCAATTCCACAAGAACAGCCTTAGCGAAAGGCTTCTTGAAGGGAAAGATGTAACTCTGTGAGATGAATTAACAGAACACAGAGCAGTTTCTCAGAAAGCTTCTTTCCAGTTTTGAACGGAAGATACTTCCTTTTTCACCATAGCCCTCTATGGGCTTCCAAATATCCCGTTGCCAATTCCACAAGAACAGCCTTAGCGAAAGGCTTCTTGAAGGGAAAGATGTAACTCTGTGAGATGAATTAACAGAACACAGAACAGTTTCCCAGAAAGCTTCTTTCCAGTTTTGAACGGAAGATATTTCCTTTTTCACCATAGCCCACTATGGGCTTCCAAATATCCCTTTGCCAATTCCACAAGAACAGCCTTAGCGAAAGGCTTCTTGAAGGGAAAGATGTAACTCTGTGAGATGAATTAACAGAACATGGAACAGTTTCTCAGAAAGCTTCTTTCCAGTTTTGAACGGAAGATATTTCCTTTTTCACCATAGCCCTCTATGGGCTTCCAAATATCCCTTTGCCAATTACACAAGAACAGCCTTAGCGAAAGGCTTCTTGAAGGGAAAGATGTAACTCTGTGAGATGAATTAACAGAACACAAAGCAGTTTCTCAGAAAGCTTCCTTCCAGTTTTGAACGGAAGATATTTCCTTTTTCACCATAGCCCTCTATGGGCTTCCAAATATCCCTTTGCCAATTCCACAAGAACAGCCTTAGCGAAAGGCTTATTGAAAGGAAAGATGTAACTCTGTGAGATGAATTAACAGAACACAGAGCAGTTTCTCAGAAAGCTTCTTTCCAGTTTTGAACGGAAGATATTTCCTTCTTCACCATAGCCCTCTATGGGCTTCCAAATATCCCTTTGCCAATTCCACAAGAACAGCCGTAGCGAAAGGCTTCTTGAGTGGAAAGATGTAACTCTGTGAGACGAATTATCAGAACACAGAGCAGTTTCGCAGAAAGCTTCTTTCCAGTTTTGAACGGAAGATATTTCCTTTTTCACCATAGCCCTCTATGGGCTTCCAAATATCCCTTTGCCAATTCCACAAGAACAGCCTTAGCGAAAGGCTTCTTGAAGGGAGAGATGTAACTCTGTGAGATGAATTCACAGAACACAGAGCAGTTTCTCAGAAAGCTTCTTTCCAGTTTTGAACGGAAGATATTTCCTTTTTCACCGTAGCCCTCTATGGGCTTCCAAATATCCCTTTGCCAATTCCACAAGAACAGCCTTAGCGAAAGGTTTCTTGAAGGGAAAGATGTAACTCTGTGAGATGAATTAACAGAACACAGAGCAGTTTCTCAGAAAGCTTCTTTCCAGTTTTGAACGGAAGATATTTCCTTTTTCACCATAGCCCTCTATGGGCTTCCAAATATCCCGTTGCCAATTCCACAAGAACAGCCTTAGCGAAAGGCTTCTTGAAGGGAAAGATGTAACTCTGTGAGATGAATTAACAGAACATAGAACAGTTTCTCAGAAAGCTTCTTTCCAGTTTTGAACGGAAGATATTTCCTTTTTCACCATAGCCCTCTATGGGCTTCCAAATATCCCTTTGCCAATTCCACAAGAACAGCCTTAGCGAAAGGCTTCTTGAAGGGAAAGATGTAATTCTGTGTGATGAATTCACAGAACACAGAGCAGTTTCTCAGAAAGCTTCTTTCCAGTTTTGAACGGAAGATATTTCCTTTTTCACCATAGCCGTCTATGGGCTTCCAAATATCCCTTTGCCAGTTCCACAAGAACAGCCTTAGCGAAAGGCTTCTTGAAAGGAAAGATGTAACTCTGTGAGATGAATTAACAGAACACAGAGCAGTTTCTCAGAAAGCTTCTTTCCAGTTTTGAACGGAAGATATTTCCTTTTTCACCATAGCCCTCTATGGGCTTCCAAATATCCCTTTGCCAATTCCACAAGAACAGCCTTAGTGAAAGGTTTCTTGAAGGGAAAGATGTAACTTTGTGAAATGAATTTACAGAACATAGAACAGTTTCTCAGAAAGCTTCTTTCCAGTTTTGAACGGAAGATATTCCCTTTTTCACCGTAGCCCTCTATGGGCTTCCAAATATCCCTTTGCCAATTCCACAAGAACAGCCTTAGCGAAAGGCTTCTTGAAGGGAAAGATGTAACTCTGTGAGATGAATTAACAGAACACAGAGCAGTTTCTAAGAAAGCTTCTTTCCAGTTTTGAACGGAAGATATTTCCTTTTTCACCATAGCCCTCTTTGGGCTTCCAAATATCCCTTTGCCAATTCCACAAGAACAGCCTTAGCGAAAGGCTTCTTGAAGGGAAAGATGTAACTCTGTGAGATGAATTAACAGAACACAGAGCAGTTTCTCAGAAAGCTTCTTTCCAGTTTTGAACGGAAGATATTTTCTTTTTCACCATAGCCCTCTATGGGCTTCCAAATATCCCTTTGCCAATTCCACAAGAACAGCCTTAGCGAAAGGCTTCTTGAAGGGAAAGATGTAACTCTGTGAGATGAATTAACAGAACACAGAGCAGTTTCTCAGAAAGCTTCCTTCCAGTTTTGAACGGAAGATATTTCCTTTTTCACCATAGCCCTCTATGGGCTTCCAAATATCCCTTTGCCAATTCCACAAGAACAGGCTTAGCGAAAGGCTTCTTGAAGGGAAAGATGTAACTCTGTGAGATGAATTAACAGAACACAAAGCAGTTTCTCAGAAAGCTTCTTTCCAGTTTTGAACGGAAGATATTTCCTTTTTCACCATAGCCCTCTATGGGCTTCCAAATATCCCTTTGCCAATTCCACAAGAACAGCCTTAGCGAAAGGCTTCTTGAAGGGAAAGATGTAACTCTGTGAGATGAATTAACAGAACACAGAGCAGTTTCTCAGAAAGCTTCTTTCCAGTTTTGAACGGAAGATATTTCCTTTTTCACCATAGCCCTCTATGGGCTTCCAAATATCCCTTTGCCAATTCCACAAGAACAGCCTTAGCGAAAGGCTTCTTGAAGGGAAAGATGTAACTCTGTGAGATGAATTAACAGAACACAGAGCAGTTTCTCAGAAAGCTTCTTTCCAGTTTTGAACGGAAGATATTTCCTTTTTCACCATAGCCCTCTATGGGCTTCCAAATATCCCTTTGCCAATTCCACAAGAACAGCCTTAGCGAAAGGCTTCTTGAGGGGAAAGATGTAACTCTGTGAGATGAATTAACAGAACACAGAGCAGTTTCTCAGAAAGCTTCTTTCCAGTTTTGAACGGAAGATATTTCCTTTTTCACCATAGCCCTCTATGGGCTTCCAAATATCCCTTTGCCAATTCCACAAGAACAGCCTTAGCGAAAGTCTTCTTGAAGGGAAAGATGTAACTCTGTGAGATGAATTAACAGAACACAGAGCAGTTTCTCAGAAAGCTTCTTTCCAGTTTTGAACGGAAGATATTTCCTTTTTCACCATAGCCCTCTATGGGCTTCCAAATATCCCTTTGCCAATTCCACAAGAACAGCCTTAGCGAAAGGTTTCTTGAAGGGAAAGATGTAACTCTGTGAGATGAATTTACCGAACATAGAACAGTTTCTCAGAAAGTTTCTTTCCAGTTTTGAACGGAAGATATTTCCTTTTTCACCATAGCCCTCTAAGGGCTTCCAAATATCCCTTTGCCAATTCCACAAGAACAGCCTTAGCGAAAGGGTTCTTGAAGGGAAAGATGTAACTCTGTGAGATGAATTAAGAGAACCCAGAGCAGTTTCTCAGAAAGCTTCTTTCCAGTTTTGAACGGAAGATATTTCCTTTTTCACCATAGCCCTCTATGGGCTTCCAAATATCCCTTTGCCAATTCCACAAGAACAGCCATAGCGAAAGGCTTCTCGAAGGGAAAGATGTAACTCTGTGAGATGAATTAACAGAACACAGAGCAGTTTCTCAGAAAGCTTCTTTCCAGTTTTGAACGGAAGATATTTCCTTTTTCACCATAGCCCTCTATGGGCTTCCAAATATCCCTTTGCCAATTACACAAGAACAGCCTTAGCGAAAGGCTTCTTGAAGGGAACGATGTAACTCTGTGAGATGAATTAACAGAACACAGAGCAGTTTCTCAGAAAGCTTCTTTCCAGTTTTGAACGGAAGATATTTCCTTTTTCACCATAGCCCTCTATGGGCTCCCAAATATCCCTTTGCCAATTCCACAAGAACAGCCTTAGCGAAAGGCTTCTTGAAGGGAAAGATGTAACTCTGTGAGATGAATTAACAGAACACAGAGCAGTTTCTCAGAAAGCTTCCTTCCAGTTTTGAACGGAAGATATTTCCTTTTTCACCATAGCCCTCTATGGGCTTCCAAATATCCCTTTGCCAATTCCACAAGAACAGGCTTAGCGAAAGGCTTCTTGAAAGGAAAGATGTAACTCTGTGAGATGAATTAACAGAACACAGAGCAGTTTCTCAGAAAGCTTCTTTCCAGTTTTGAACGGAAGATATTTCCTTTTTCACCATAGCCCTCTATGGGCTTCCAAATATCCCTTTGCCAATTCCACAAGAACAGCCTTAGCGAAAGGCTTCTTGAAGGGAAAGATGTAACTCTGTGAGATGAATTAACAGAACACAGAGCAGTTTCTCAGAAAGCTTCTTTCCAGTTTTGAACGGAAGATATTTCCTTTTTCACCATAGCCCTCTATGGGCTTCCAAATATCCCGTTGCCAATTCCACAAGAACAGCCTTAGCGAAAGGCTTCTTGAAGGGAAAGATGTAACTCTGTGAGATGAATTAACAGAACACAGAGCAGTTTCCCAGAAAGCTTCTTTCAAGTTTTGAACGGAAGATATTTCCTTTTTCACCATAGCCCACTATGGGCTTCCAAATATCCCTTTGCCAATTCCACAAGAACAGCCTTAGTGAAAGGCTTCTTGAAGGGAAAGATGTAACTCTGTGAGATGAATTAACAGAACATGGAACAGTTTCTCAGAAAGCTTCTTTCCAGTTTTGAACGGAAGATGTTTCCTTTTTCACCATAGCCCTCTATGGGCTTCCAAATATCCCTTTGCCAATTCCACAAGAACAGGCTTAGCGAAAGGCTTCTTGAAGGGAAAGATGTAACTCTGTGAGATGAATTAACAGAACACAGAGCAGTTTCTCAGAAAGCTTCTTTCCAGTTTTGAACGGAAGATATTTCCTTTTTCACCATAGCCCTCTATGGGCTTCCAAATATCCCGTTGCCAATTCCACAAGAACAGCCTTAGCGAAAGGCTTCTTCACGGGAAAGATGTAACTCTGTGAGATGAATTAACAGAACATAGAACAGTTTCTCAGAAAGCTTCTTTCCAGTTTTGAACGGAAGATATTTCCTTTTTCACCATAGCCCTCTATGGGCTTCCAAATATCCTTTTGCCAATTCCACAAGAACAGCCTTAGCGAAAGGCTTCTTGAAGGGAAAGATGTAACTCTGTGAGATGAATTCACAGAACACAAAGCAGTTTCTCAGAAAGCTTCTTTCCAGTTTTGAACGGAAGATATTTCCTTTTTCACCATAGCCCTCTATGGGCTTCCAAATATCCCTTTTCCAATTCCACAAGAACAGCCTTAGCGAAAGGCTTCTTGAAAGGAAAGATGTAACTCTGTGAGATGAATTAACAGAACACAGAGCAGCTTCTCAGAAAGCTTCTTTCCAGTTTTGAACGGAAGATATTTCCTTTTTCACCATAGCCCTCTATGGGCTTCCAAATATCCCTTTGCCAATTCCACAAGAACAGCCTTAGCGAAAGGCTTCTTGAAGGGAAAGATGTAACTCTGTGAGATGAATTAACAGAACACAGAGCAGTTTTTCAGAAAGCTTCTTTCCAGTTTTGAACGGAAGATATTTCCTTTTTCACCATAGCCCTCTATGGGCTTCCAAATATCCCTTTGCCAATTCCACAAGAACAGCCTTAGCGAAAGGTTTCTTGAAGGGAAAGATGTAACTCTGTGAGATGAATTTACAGAACATAGAACAGTTTCTCAGAAAGCTTCTTTCCAGTTTTGAACGGAAGATATTCCCTTTTTCACCATAGCCCTCTATGGGCTTCCAAATATCCCTTTGCCAATTCCACAAGAACAGCCTTAGCGAAAGGCTTCTTGAAGGGAAAGATGTAACTCTGTGAGATGAATTAACAGAACACAGAGCAGTTTCTCAGAAAGCTTCTTTCTAGTTTTGAACGGAAGATATTTCCTTTTTCACCATAGCCCTCTATGGGCTTCCAAATACCCCGTTGCCAATTCCACAAGAACAGCCTTAGCGAAAGGCTTCTTGAAGGGAAAGATGTAACTCTGTGAGATGAATTTACAGAACATAGAACAGTTTCTCAGAAAGCTTCTTTCCAGTTTTGAACGGAAGATATTTCCTTTTTCACCATAGCCCTCTATGGGCTTCCAAATATCCCTTTTCCGATTCCACAAGACCAGCCTTAGCGAAAGGCTTCTTGAAGGGAAAGATGTAACTCTGTGAGATGAATTAACAGAACACAGAGCAGTTTCTCAGAAAGCTTCTTTCCAGTTTTGAACGGAAGATATTTCCTTTTTCACCATAGCCCTCTATGGGCTTCCAAATATCCCTTTGCCAATTCCACAAGAACAGCCTTAGCGAAAGGGTTCTTGAAGGGAAAGATGTAACTCTGTGAGATGAATTTACAGAACATATAACAGTTTCTCAGAAAGCTTCTTTCCAGTTTTGAACGGAAGATATTTCCTTTTTCACCATAGTCCTCTATGGGCTTCCAAATATCCCTTTGCCAATTCCACAAGAACAGCCTTAGCGAAAGGCTTCTTGAAGGGAAAGATGTAACTCTGTGAGATGAATTAACAGAACACAGAGCAGTTTCTCAGAAAGCTTCTTTCCAGTTTTGAACGGAAGATATTTCCTTTTTCACCATAGCCCTCTATGGGCTTCCAAATATCCCTTTGCCAATTACACAAGAACAGCCTTAGCGAAAGGTTTCTTGAAGGGAAAGATGTAACTCTGTGAGATGAATTTACAGAACATAGAACAGTTTCTCAGAAAGTTTCTTTCCAGTTTTGAACGGAAGATATTTCCTTTTTCACCATAGCCCTCTATGGGCTTCCAAATATCCCTTTGCCGATTCCACAAGACCAGCCTTAGCGAAAGGCTTCTTGAAGGGAAAGATGTAACTCTGTGAGATGAATTAACAGAACACAGAGCAGTTTCTCAGAAAGCTTCTTTCCAGTTTTGAACGGAAGATATTTCCTTTTTCACCATAGCCCTCTAAGGGCTTCCAAATATCCCGTTGCCAATTCCACAAGAACAGCCTTAGCGAAAGGCTTCTTGAAGGGAAAGATGTAACTCTGTGAGATGAATTAACAGAACACAGAGCAGTTTCTCAGAAAGCTTCTTTCCAGTTTTGAACGGAAGATATTTCCTTTTTCACCATAACCCTCTATGGGCTTCCAAATATCCCGTTGCCAATTCCACAAGAACAGCCTCAGCGAAAGGCTTCTTGAAGGGAAAGATGTAACTCTGTGAGATGAATTTACAGAACATAGAACAGTTTCTCAGAAAGCTTCTTTCCAGTTTTGAACGGAAGATATTTCCTTTTTCACCATAGCCCTCTATGGGCTTCCAAATATCCCTTTGCCAATTCCACAAGAACAGCCATAGCGAAAGGCTTCTCGAAGGGAAAGATGTAACTCTGTGAGATGAATTAACAGAACACAGAGCAGTTTCTCAGAAAGCTTCTTTCCAGTTTGAACGGAAGATATTTCCTTTTTCACCATAGCCCTCTATGGGCTTCCAAATATCCCTTTGCCAATTACACAAGAACAGCCTTAGCGAAAGGCTTCTTGAAGGGAACGATGTAACTCTGTGAGATGAATTAACAGAACACAGAGCAGTTTCTCAGAAAGCTTCTTTCCAGTTTTCAACGGAAGATATTTCCTTTTCCACCATAGCCCTCTATGGGCTTCCAAATATCCCTTTGCCAATTACACAAGAACAGCCTTAGCGAAAGGCTTCTTGAAGGGAACGATGTAACTCTGTGAGATGAATTAACAGAACACAGAACAGTTTCTCAGAAAGCTTCTTTCCAGTTTTCAACGGAAGATATTTCCTTTTCCACCATAGCCCTCTATGGGCTTCCAAATATCCCTTTGCCAATTCCACAAGAACAGCCTTAGCGAAAGGCTTCTTGAAGGGAAAGATGTAACTCTGTGAGATGAATTAACAGAACACAGAGCAGTTTCTCAGAAAGCTTCCTTCCAGTTTTGAACGGAAGATATTTCCTTTTTCACCATAGCCCTCTATGGGCTTCCAAATATCCCTTTGCCAATTCCACAAGAACAGCCTTAGCGAAAGGCTTCTTGAAAGGAAAGATGTAACTCTGTGAGATGAATTAACAGAACACAGAGCAGTTTCTCAGAAAGCTTCTTTCCAGTTTTGAACGGAAGATATTTCCTTTTTCACCATAGCCCTCTATGAGCTTCCAAATATCCCTTTGCCAATTCCACAAGAACAGCCTTAGCGAAAGGCTTCTTGAAGGGAAAGATGTAACTCTGTGAGATGAATTAACAGAACACAGAGCAGTTTCTCAGAAAGCTTCTTTCCAGTTTTGAACGGAAGATACTTCCTTTTTCACCATAGCCCTCTATGGGCTTCCAAATATCCCGTTGCCAATTCCACAAGAACAGCCTTAGCGAAAGGCTTCTTGAAGGGAAAGATGTAACTCTGTGAGATGAATTAACAGAACACAGAACAGTTTCCCAGAAAGCTTCTTTCCAGTTTTGAACGGAAGATATTTCCTTTTTCACCATAGCCCACTATGGGCTTCCAAATATCCCTTTGCCAATTCCACAAGAACAGTCTTAGCGAAAGGCTTCTTGAAGGGAAAGATGTAACTCTGTGAGATGAATTAACAGAACATGGAACAGTTTCTCAGAAAGCTTCTTTCCAGTTTTGAACGGAAGATATTTCCTTTTTCACCATAGCCCTCTATGGGCTTCCAAATATCCCTTTGCCAATTCCACAAGAACAGCCTTAGCGAAAGGCTTCTTGAAGGGAAAGATGTAACTCTGTGAGATGAATTAACAGAACACAAAGCAGTTTCTCAGAAAGCTTCCTTCCAGTTTTGAACGGAAGATATTTCCTTTTTCACCATAGCCCTCTATGGGCTTCCAAATATCCCTTTGCCAATTCCACAAGAACAGCCTTAGCGAAAGGCTTCTTGAAAGGAAAGATGTAACTCTGTGAGATGAATTAACAGAACACAGAGCAGTTTCTCAGAAAGCTTCTTTCCAGTTTTGAAAGGAAGATATTTCCTTCTTCACCATAGCCCTCTATGGGCTTCCAAATATCCCTTTGCCAATTCCACAAGAACAGTCGTAGCGAAAGGCTTCTTGAGTGGAAAGATGTAACTCTGTGAGACGAATTATCAGAACACAGAGCAGTTTCGCAGAAAGCTTCTTTCCAGTTTTGAACGGAAGATATTTCCTTTTTCACCATAGCCCTCTATGGGCTTCCAAATATCCCTTTGCCAATTCCACAAGAACAGCCTTAGCGAAAGGCTTCTTGAAGGGAGAGATGTAACTCTGTGAGATGAATTCACAGAACTCAGAGCAGTTTCTCAGAAAGCTTCTTTCCAGTTTTGAACGGAAGATATTTCCTTTTTCACCGTAGCCCTCTATGGGCTTCCAAATATCCCTTTGCCAATTCCACAAGAACAGCCTTAGCGAAAGGCTTCTTGAAGGGAAAGATGTAACTCTGTGAGATGAATTAACAGAACACAGAGCAGTTTCTCAGAAAGCTTCTTTCCAGTTTTGAACGGAAGATATTTCCTTTTTCACCATAGCCCTCTATGGGCTTCCAAATATCCCGTTGCCAATTCCACAAGAACAGCCTTAGCGAAAGGCTTCTTGAAGGGAAAGATGTAACTCTGTGAGATGAATTAACAGAACATAGAACAGTTTCTCAGAAAGCTTCTTTCCAGTTTTGAACGGAAGATATTTCCTTTTTCACCATAGCCCTCTATGGGCTTCCAAATATCCCTTTGCCAATTCCACAAGAACAGCCTTAGCGAAAGGCTTCTTGAAGGGAAAGATGTAATTCTGTGAGATGAATTCACAGAACACTGAGCAGTTTCTCAGAAAGCTTCTTTCCAGTTTTGAACGGAAGATATTTCCTTTTTCACCATAGCCGTCTATGGGCTTCCAAATATCCCTTTGCCAGTTCCACAAGAACAGCCTTAGCGAAAGGCTTCTTGAAAGGAAAGATGTAACTCTGTGAGATGAATTAACAGAACACAGAGCAGTTTCTCAGAAAGCTTCTTTCCAGTTTTGAACGGAAGATATTTCCTTTTTCACCATAGCCCTCTATGGGCTTCCAAATATCCCTTTGCCAATTCCACAAGAACAGCCTTAGTGAAAGGTTTCTTGAAGGGAAAGATGTAACTTTGTGAAATGAATTTACAGAACATAGAACAGTTTCTCAGAAAGCTTCTTTCCAGTTTTGAACGGAAGATATTCCCTTTTTCACCGTAGCCCTCTATGGGCTTCCAAATATCCCTTTGCCAATTCCACAAGAACAGCCTTAGCGAAAGGCTTCTTGAAGGGAAAGATGTAACTCTGTGAGATGAATTAACAGAACACAGAGCAGTTTCTAAGAAAGCTTCTTTCCAGTTTTGAACGGAAGATATTTCCTTTTTCACCATAGCCCTCTATGGGCTTCCAAATATCCCTTTGCCAATTCCACAAGAACAGCCTTAGCGAAAGGGTTCTTGAAGGGAAAGATGTAACTCTGTGAGATGAATTAACAGAACACAGAGCAGTTTCTCAGAAAGCTTCTTTCCAGTTTTGAACGGAAGATATTTTCTTTTTCACCATAGCCCTCTATGGGCTTCCAAATATCCCTTTGCCAATTCCACAAGAACAGCCTTAGCGAAAGGGTTCTTGAAGGGAAAGATGTAACTCTGTGAGATGAATTAACAGAACACAGAGCAGTTTCTCAGAAAGCTTCCTTCCAGTTTTGAACGGAAGATATTTCCTTTTTCACCATAGCCCTCTATGGGCTTCCAAATATCCCTTTGCCAATTCCACAAGAACAGGCTTAGCGAAAGGCTTCTTGAAGGGAAAGATGTAACTCTGTGAGATGAATTAACAGAACACAAAGCAGTTTCTCAGAAAGCTTCTTTCCAGTTTTGAACGGAAGATATTTCCTTTTTCACCATAGCCCTCTATGGGCTTCCAAATATCCCTTTGCCAATTCCACAAGAACAGCCTTAGCGAAAGGCTTCTTGAAGGGAAAGATGTAACTCTGTGAGATGAATTAACAGAACACAGAGCAGTTTCTCAGAAAGCTTCTTTCCAGTTTTGAACGGAAGATATTTCCTTTTTCACCATAGCCCTCTATGGGCTTCCAAATATCCCTTTGCCAATTCCACAAGAACAGCCTTAGCGAAAGGCTTCTTGAAGGGAAAGATGTAACTCTGTGAGATGAATTAACAGAACACAGAGCAGTTTCTCAGAAAGCTTCTTTCCAGTTTTGAACGGAAGATATTTCCTTTTTCACCATAGCCCTCTATGGGCTTCCAAATATCCCTTTGCCAATTCCACAAGAACAGCCTTAGCGAAAGGCTTCTTGAGGGGAAAGATGTAACTCTGTGAGATGAATTAACAGAACACAGAGCAGTTTCTCAGAAAGCTTCTTTCCAGTTTTGAACGGAAGATATTTCCTTTTTCACCATAGCCCTCTATGGGCTTCCAAATATCCCTTTGCCAATTCCACAAGAACAGCCTTAGGGAAAGTCTTCTTGAAGGGAAAGATGTAACTCTGTGAGATGAATTAACAGAACACAGAGCAGTTTCTCAGAAAGCTTCTTTCCAGTTTTGAACGGAAGATATTTCCTTTTTCACCATAGCCCTCTATGGGCTTCCAAATATCCCTTTGCCAATTCCACAAGAACAGCCTTAGCGAAAGGTTTCTTGAAGGGAAAGATGTAACTCTGTGAGATGAATTTACCGAACATAGAACAGTTTCTCAGAAAGTTTCTTTCCAGTTTTGAACGGAAGATATTTCCTTTTTCACCATAGCCCTCTAAGGGCTTCCAAATATCCCTTTGCCAATTCCACAAGAACAGCCTTAGCGAAAGGGTTCTTGAAGGGAAAGATGTAACTCTGTGAGATGAATTAAGAGAACCCAGAGCAGTTTCTCAGAAAGCTTCTTTCCAGTTTTGAACGGAAGATATTTCCTTTTTCACCATAGCCCTCTATGGGCTCCCAAATATCCCTTTGCCAATTCCACAAGAACAGCCTTAGCGAAAGGCTTCTTGAAGGGAAAGATGTAACTCTGTGAGATGAATTAACAGAACACAGAGCAGTTTCTCAGAAAGCTTCCTTCCAGTTTTGAACGGAAGATATTTCCTTTTTCACCATAGCCCTCTATGGGCTTCCAAATATCCCTTTGCCAATTCCACAAGAACAGGCTTAGCGAAAGGCTTCTTGAAAGGAAAGATGTAACTCTGTGAGATGAATTAACAGAACACAGAGCAGTTTCTCAGAAAGCTTCTTTCCAGTTTTGAACGGAAGATATTTCCTTTTTCACCATAGCCCTCTATGGGCTTCCAAATATCCCTTTGCCAATTCCACAAGAACAGCCTTAGCGAAAGGCTTCTTGAAGGGAAAGATGTAACTCTGTGAGATGAATTAACAGAACACAGAGCAGTTTCTCAGAAAGCTTCTTTCCAGTTTTGAACGGAAGATATTTCCTTTTTCACCATAGCCCTCTATGGGCTTCCAAATATCCCGTTGCCAATTCCACAAGAACAGCCTTAGCGAAAGGCTTCTTGAAGGGAAAGATGTAACTCTGTGAGATGAATTAACAGAACACAGAGCAGTTTCCCAGAAAGCTTCTTTCAAGTTTTGAACGGAAGATATTTCCTTTTTCACCATAGCCCACTATGGGCTTCCAAATATCCCTTTGCCAATTCCACAAGAACAGCCTTAGCGAAAGGCTTCTTGAAGGGAAAGATGTAACTCTGTGAGATGAATTAACAGAACATGGAACAGTTTCTCAGAAAGCTTCTTTCCAGTTTTGAACGGAAGATATTTCCTTTTTCACCATAGCCCTCTATGGGTTCCAAATATCCCTTTGCCAATTCCACAAGAACAGCCTTAGCGAAAGGCTTCTTGAAGGGAAAGATGTAACTCTGTGAGATGAATTAACAGAACACAAAGCAGTTTCTCAGAAAGCTTCTTTCCAGTTTTGAACGGAAGATATTTCCTTTTTCACCATAGCCCTCTATGGGCTTCCAAATATCCCTTTGCCAATTCCACAAGAACAGCCTTAGCGAAAGGCTTCTTGAAAGGAAAGATGTAACTCTGTGAGATGAATTAACAGAACACAGAGCAGTTTCTCACAAAGCTTCTTTCCAGTTTTGAACGGAAGATATTTCCTTTTTCACCATAGCCCTCTATGGGCTTCCAAATATCCCTTTGCCAATTCCACAAGAACAGCCTTAGCGAAAGGCTTCTTGAGGGGAAAGATGTAACTCTGTGAGACGAATTAACAGAACACAGAGCAGTTTCTCAGAAAGCTTCTTTCCAGTTTTGAACGGAAGATATTTCCTTTTTCACCATAGCCCTCTATGGGCTTCGAAATATCCCTTTGCCAATTCCACAAGAACAGCCTTAGCGAAAGGCTTCTTGAAGGGAGAGATGTAACTTTGTGAGATGAATTCACAGAACACAGAGCAGTTTCTCAGAAAGCTTCTTTCCAGTTTTGAACGGAAGATATTTCCTTTTTCACCGTAGCCCTCTATGGGCTTCCAAATATCCCTTTGCCAATTCCACAAGAACAGCCTTAGCGAAAGGCTTCTTGAAGGGAAAGATGTAACTCTGTGAGATGAATTAACAGAACACAGAGCAGTTTCTCAGAAAGCTTCTTTCCAGTTTTGAACGGAAGATATTTCCTTTTTCACCATAGCCCTCTATGGGCTTCCAAATATCCCGTTGCCAATTCCACAAGAACAGCCTTAGCGAAAGGCTTCTTGAAGGGAAAGATGTAACTCTGTGAGATGAATTAACAAAACATAGAACAGTTTCCCAGAAAGCTTCTTTCCAGTTTTGAACGGAAGATATTTCCTTTTTCACCATAGCCCTCTATGGGCTTCCAAATATCCCTTTGCCAATTCCACAAGAATAGCCTTAGCGAAAGGCTTCTTGAAGGGAAAGATGTAATTCTGTGAGATGAATTAACAGAACACAAAGCAGTTTCTCAGAAAGCTTCTTTCCAGTTTTGAACGGAAGATATTTCCTTTTTCACCATAGCCGTCTATGGGCTTCCAAATATCCCTTTGCCAATTCCACAAGAACAGCCTTAGCGAAAGGCTTCTTGAAAGGAAAGATGTAACTCTGTGAGATGAATTAACAGAACAGAGAGCAGTTTCTCAGAAAGCTTCTTTCCAGTTTTGAACGGAAGATATTTCCTTTTTCACCATAGCCCTCTATGGGCTTCCAAATATCCCTTTGCCAATTCCACAAGAACAGCCTTAGCGAAAGGTTTCTTGAAGGGAAAGATGTAACTTTGTGAGATGAATTTACAGAACATAGAACAGATTCTCAGAAAGCTTCTTTCCAGTTTTGAACGGAAGATATTTCCTTTTTCACCGTAGCCCTCTATGGGCTTCCAAATATCCCTTTGCCAATTCCACAAGAACAGCCTTCGCGAAAGGCTTCTTGAAGGGAAAGATGTAACTCTGTGAGATGAATTAACAGAACACAGAGCAGTTTCTCAGAAAGCTTCTTTCCAGTTTTGAACGGAAGATATTTCCTTTTTCACCATAGCCCTCTATGGGCTTCCAAATATCCCTTTGCCAATTCCACAAGAACAGCCTTAGCGAAAGGGTTCTTGAAGGGAAAGATGTAACTCTGTGAGATGAATTAACAGAACACAGAGCAGTTTCTCAGAAAGCTTCTTTCCAGTTTTGAACGGAAGATATTTTCTTTTTCACCATAGCCCTCTATGGGCTTCCAAATATCCCTTTGCCAATTCCACAAGAACAGCCTTAGCGAAAGGCTTCTTGAAGGGAAAGATGTAACTCTGTGAGATGAATTAACAGAACACAGAGCAGTTTCTCAGAAAGCTTCTTTCCAGTTTTGAACGGAAGATATTTCCTTTTTCACCATAGCCCTCTATGGGCTTCCAAATATCCCGTTGCCAATTCCACAAGAACAGCCTTAGCGAAAGGCTTCTTGAAGGGAAAGATGTAACTCTGTGAGATGAATTAACAGAACACAGAGCAGTTTCCCAGAAAGCTTCTTTCAAGTTTTGAACGGAAGATATTTCCTTTTTCACCATAGCCCACTATGGGCTTCCAAATATCCCTTTGCCAATTCCACAAGAACAGCCTTAGCGAAAGGCTTCTTGAAGGGAAAGATGTAACTCTGTGAGATGAATTAACAGAACATGGAACAGTTTCTCAGAAAGCTTCTTTCCAGTTTTGAACGGAAGATATTTCCTTTTTCACCATAGCCCTCTATGGGTTCCAAATATCCCTTTGCCAATTCCACAAGAACAGCCTTAGCGAAAGGCTTCTTGAAGGGAAAGATGTAACTCTGTGAGATGAATTAACAGAACACAGAGCAGTTTCTCAGAAAGCTTCTTTCCAGTTTTGAACGGAAGATATTTCCTTTTTCACCATAGCCCTCTATGGGCTTCCAAATATCCCTTTGCCAATTCCACAAGAACAGCCTTAGCGAAAGGCTTCTTGAGGGGAAAGATGTAACTCTGTGAGATGAATTAACAGAACACAGAGCAGTTTCTCAGAAAGCTTCTTTCCAGTTTTGAACGGAAGATATTTCCTTTTTCACCATAGCCCTCTATGGGCTTCCAAATATCCCTTTGCCAATTCCACAAGAACAGCCTTAGGGAAAGTCTTCTTGAAGGGAAAGATGTAACTCTGTGAGATGAATTAACAGAACACAGAGCAGTTTCTCAGAAAGCTTCTTTCCAGTTTTGAACGGAAGATATTTCCTTTTTCACCATAGCCCTCTATGGGCTTCCAAATATCCCTTTGCCAATTCCACAAGAACAGCCTTAGCGAAAGGTTTCTTGAAGGGAAAGATGTAACTCTGTGAGATGAATTTACCGAACATAGAACAGTTTCTCAGAAAGTTTCTTTCCAGTTTTGAACGGAAGATATTTCCTTTTTCACCATAGCCCTCTAAGGGCTTCCAAATATCCCTTTGCCAATTCCACAAGAACAGCCTTAGCGAAAGGGTTCTTGAAGGGAAAGATGTAACTCTGTGAGATGAATTAAGAGAACCCAGAGCAGTTTCTCAGAAAGCTTCTTTCCAGTTTTGAACGGAAGATATTTCCTTTTTCACCATAGCCCTCTATGGGCTCCCAAATATCCCTTTGCCAATTCCACAAGAACAGCCTTAGCGAAAGGCTTCTTGAAGGGAAAGATGTAACTCTGTGAGATGAATTAACAGAACACAGAGCAGTTTCTCAGAAAGCTTCCTTCCAGTTTTGAACGGAAGATATTTCCTTTTTCACCATAGCCCTCTATGGGCTTCCAAATATCCCTTTGCCAATTCCACAAGAACAGGCTTAGCGAAAGGCTTCTTGAAAGGAAAGATGTAACTCTGTGAGATGAATTAACAGAACACAGAGCAGTTTCTCAGAAAGCTTCTTTCCAGTTTTGAACGGAAGATATTTTCTTTTTCACCATAGCCCTCTATGGGCTTCCAAATATCCCTTTGCCAATTCCACAAGAACAGCCTTAGCGAAAGGCTTCTTGAAGGGAAAGATGTAACTCTGTGAGATGAATTAACAGAACACAGAGCAGTTTCTCAGAAAGCTTCTTTCCAGTTTTGAACGGAAGATATTTCCTTTTTCACCATAGCCCTCTATGGGCTTCCAAATATCCCGTTGCCAATTCCACAAGAACAGCCTTAGCGAAAGGCTTCTTGAAGGGAAAGATGTAACTCTGTGAGATGAATTAACAGAACACAGAGCAGTTTCCCAGAAAGCTTCTTTCAAGTTTTGAACGGAAGATATTTCCTTTTTCACCATAGCCCACTATGGGCTTCCAAATATCCCTTTGCCAATTCCACAAGAACAGCCTTAGCGAAAGGCTTCTTGAAGGGAAAGATGTAACTCTGTGAGATGAATTAACAGAACATGGAACAGTTTCTCAGAAAGCTTCTTTCCAGTTTTGAACGGAAGATATTTCCTTTTTCACCATAGCCCTCTATGGGTTCCAAATATCCCTTTGCCAATTCCACAAGAACAGCCTTAGCGAAAGGCTTCTTGAAGGGAAAGATGTAACTCTGTGAGATGAATTAACAGAACACAAAGCAGTTTCTCAGAAAGCTTCTTTCCAGTTTTGAACGGAAGATATTTCCTTTTTCACCATAGCCCTCTATGGGCTTCCAAATATCCCTTTGCCAATTCCACAAGAACAGCCTTAGCGAAAGGCTTCTTGAAAGGAAAGATGTAACTCTGTGAGATGAATTAACAGAACACAGAGCAGTTTCTCACAAAGCTTCTTTCCAGTTTTGAACGGAAGATATTTCCTTTTTCACCATAGCCCTCTATGGGCTTCCAAATATCCCTTTGCCAATTCCACAAGAACAGCCTTAGCGAAAGGCTTCTTGAGGGGAAAGATGTAACTCTGTGAGACGAATTAACAGAACACAGAGCAGTTTCTCAGAAAGCTTCTTTCCAGTTTTGAACGGAAGATATTTCCTTTTTCACCATAGCCCTCTATGGGCTTCGAAATATCCCTTTGCCAATTCCACAAGAACAGCCTTAGCAAAAGGCTTCTTGAAGGGAGATATGTAACTTTGTGAGATGAATTCACAGAACACAGAGCAGTTTCTCAGAAAGCTTCTTTCCAGTTTTGAACGGAAGATATTTCCTTTTTCACCGTAGCCCTCTATGGGCTTCCAAATATCCCTTTGCCAATTCCACAAGAACAGCCTTAGCGAAAGGCTTCTTGAAGGGAAAGATGTAACTCTGTGAGATGAATTAACAGAACACAGAGCAGTTTCTCAGAAAGCTTCTTTCCAGTTTTGAACGGAAGATATTTCCTTTTTCACCATAGCCCTCTATGGGCTTCCAAATATCCCGTTGCCAATTCCACAAGAACAGCCTTAGCGAAAGGCTTCTTGAAGGGAAAGATGTAACTCTGTGAGATGAATTAACAAAACATAGAACAGTTTCTCAGAAAGCTTCTTTCCAGTTTTGAACGGAAGATATTTCCTTTTTCACCATAGCCCTCTATGGGCTTCCAAATATCCCTTTGCCAATTCCACAAGAATAGCCTTAGCGAAAGGCTTCTTGAAGGGAAAGATGTAATTCTGTGAGATGAATTAACAGAACACAAAGCAGTTTCTCAGAAACTTCTTTCCAGTTTTTAACGGAAGATATTTCCTTTTTCACCATAGCCGTCTATGGGCTTCCAAATATCCCTTTGCCAATTCCACAAGAACAGCCTTAGCGAAAGGCTTCTTGAAAGGAAAGATGTAACTCTGTGAGATGAATTAACAGAACAGAGAGCAGTTTCTCAGAAAGCTTCTTTCCAGTTTTGAACGGAAGATATTTCCTTTTTCACCATAGCCCTCTATGGGCTTCCAAATATCCCTTTGCCAATTCCACAAGAACAGCCTTAGCGAAAGGTTTCTTGAAGGGAAAGATGTAACTTTGTGAGATGAATTTACAGAACATAGAACAGATTCTCAGAAAGCTTCTTTCCAGTTTTGAACGGAAGATATTTCCTTTTTCACCGTAGCCCTCTATGGGCTTCCAAATATCCCTTTGCCAATTCCACAAGAACAGCCTTCGCGAAAGGCTTCTTGAAGGGAAAGATGTAACTCTGTGAGATGAATTAACAGAACACAGAGCAGTTTCTCAGAAAGCTTCTTTCCAGTTTTGAACGGAAGATATTTCCTTTTTCACCATAGCCCTCTATGGGCTTCCAAATATCCCTTTGCCAATTCCACAAGAACAGCCTTAGCGAAAGGGTTCTTGAAGGGAAAGATGTAACTCTGTGAGATGAATTAACAGAACACAGAGCAGTTTCTCAGAAAGCTTCTTTCCAGTTTTGAACGGAAGATATTTTCTTTTTCACCATAGCCCTCTATGGGCTTCCAAATATCCCTTTGCCAATTCCACAAGAACAGCCTTAGCGAAAGGGTTCTTGAAGGGAAAGATGTAACTCTGTGAGATGAATTAACAGAACACAGAGCAGTTTCTCAGAAAGCTTCCTTCCAGTTTTGAACGGAAGATATTTCCTTTTTCACCATAGCCCTCTATGGGCTTCCAAATATCCCTTTGCCAATTCCACAAGAACAGCCTTAGCGAAAGGCTTCTTGAAGGGAGAGATGTAACTCTGTGAGATGAATTAACAGAACACAGAGCAGTTTCTCAGAAAGCTTCTTTCAAGTTTTGAACGGAAGATATTTCCTTTTTCACCATAGCCCACTATGGGCTTCCAAATATCCCTTTGCCAATTCCACAAGAACAGCCTTAGCGAAAGGCTTCTTGAAGGGAAAGATGTAACTCTGTGAGATGAATTAACAGAACATGGAACAGTTTCTCAGAAAGCTTCTTTCCAGTTTTGAACGGAAGATATTTCCTTTTTCACCATAGCCCTCTATGGGCTTCCAAATATCCCTTTGCCAATTCCACAAGAACAGCCTTAGCGAAAGGCTTCTTGAAGGGAAAGATGTAACTCTGTGAGATGAATTAACAGAACACAAAGCAGTTTCTCAGAAAGCTTCTTTCCAGTTTTGAACGGAAGATATTTCCTTTTTCACCATAGCCCTCTATGGGCTTCCAAATATCCCTTTGCCAATTCCACAAGAACAGCCTTAGCGAAAGGCTTCTTGAAAGGAAAGATGTAACTCTGTGAGATGAATTAACAGAACACAGAGCAGTTTCTCACAAAGCTTCTTTCCAGTTTTGAACGGAAGATATTTCCTTTTTCACCATAGCCCTCTATGGGCTTCCAAATATCCCTTTGCCAATTCCACAAGAACAGCCTTAGCGAAAGGCTTCTTGAAAGGAAAGATGTAACTCTGTGAGATGAATTAACAGAACACAGAGCAGTTTCTCACAAAGCTTCTTTCCAGTTTTGAACGGAAGATATTTCCTTTTTCACCATAGCCCTCTATGGGCTTCCAAATATCCCTTTGCCAATTCCACAATAACAGCCTTATCGAAAGGCTTCTTGAAAGGAAAGATGTAACTCTGTGAGACGAATTATCAGAACACAGAGCAGTTTCGCAGAAAGCTTCTTTCCAGTTTTGAACGGAAGATATTTCCTTTTTCACCATAGCCCTCTATGGGCTTCCAAATATCCCGTTGCCAATTCCACAAGAACAGCCTTAGCGAAAGGCTTCTTGAAGGGAGAGATGTAACTCTGTGAGATGAATTCACAGAACACAGAGCAGTTTCTCAGAAAGCTTCTTTCCAGTTTTGAACGGAAGATATTTCCTTTTTCACCGTAGCCCTCTATGGGCTTCCAAATATCCCTTTGCCAATTCCACAAGAACAGCCTTAGCGAAAGGCTTCTTGAAGGGAAAGATGTAACTCTGTGAGATGAATTAACAGAACACAGAGCAGTTTCTCAGAAAGCTTCTTTCCAGTTTTGAACGGAAGATATTTCCTTTTTCACCATAGCCCTCTATGGGCTTCCAAATATCCCGTTGCCAATTCCACAAGAACAGCCTTAGCGAAAGGCTTCTTGAAGGGAAAGATGTAACTCTGTGAGATGAATTAACAGAACATAGAACAGTTTCTCAGAAACCTTCTTTCCAGTTTTGAACGGAAGATATTTCCTTTTTCACCATAGCCCTCTATGGGCTTCCAAATATCCCTTTGCCAATTCCACAAGAACAGCCTTAGCGAAAGGCTTCTTGAAGGGAAAGATGTAATTCTGTGAGATGAATTCACAGAACACAGAGCAGTTTCTCAGAAAGCTTCTTTCCAGTTTTGAACGGAAGATATTTCCTTTTTCACCATAGCCGTCTATGGGCTTCCAAATATCCCTTTGCCAGTTCCACAAGAACAGCCTTAGCGAAAGGCTTCTTGAAGGGAAAGATGTAACTCTGTGAGATGAATTAACAGAACACAGAGCAGTTTCTCAGAAAGCTTCTTTCCAGTTTTGAACGGAAGATATTTCCTTTTTCACCATAACCCTCTATGGGCTTCCAAATATCCCGTTGCCAATTCCACAAGAACAGCCTCAGCGAAAGGCTTCTTGAAGGGAAAGATGTAACTCTGTGAGATGAATTTACAGAACATAGAACAGTTTCTCAGAAAGCTTCTTTCCAGTTTTGAACGGAAGATATTTCCTTTTTCACCATAGCCCTCTATGGGCTTCCAAATATCCCTTTGCCAATTCCACAAGAACAGCCATAGCGAAAGGCTTCTCGAAGGGAAAGATGTAACTCTGTGAGATGAATTAACAGAACACAGAGCAGTTTCTCAGAAAGCTTCTTTCCAGTTTGAACGGAAGATATTTCCTTTTTCACCATAGCCCTCTATGGGCTTCCAAATATCCCTTTGCCAATTACACAAGAACAGCCTTAGCGAAAGGCTTCTTGAAGGGAACGATGTAACTCTGTGAGATGAATTAACAGAACACAGAGCAGTTTCTCAGAAAGCTTCTTTCCAGTTTTCAACGGAAGATATTTCCTTTTCCACCATAGCCCTCTATGGGCTTCCAAATATCCCTTTGCCAATTACACAAGAACAGCCTTAGCGAAAGGCTTCTTGAAGGGAACGATGTAACTCTGTGAGATGAATTAACAGAACACAGAACAGTTTCTCAGAAAGCTTCTTTCCAGTTTTCAACGGAAGATATTTCCTTTTCCACCATAGCCCTCTATGGGCTTCCAAATATCCCTTTGCCAATTCCACAAGAACAGCCTTAGCGAAAGGCTTCTTGAAGGGAAAGATGTAACTCTGTGAGATGAATTAACAGAACACAGAGCAGTTTCTCAGAAAGCTTCCTTCCAGTTTTGAACGGAAGATATTTCCTTTTTCACCATAGCCCTCTATGGGCTTCCAAATATCCCTTTGCCAATTCCACAAGAACAGCCTTAGCGAAAGGCTTCTTGAAAGGAAAGATGTAACTCTGTGAGATGAATTAACAGAACACAGAGCAGTTTCTCAGAAAGCTTCTTTCCAGTTTTGAACGGAAGATATTTCCTTTTTCACCATAGCCCTCTATGGGCTTCCAAATATCCCTTTGCCAATTCCACAAGAACAGCCTTAGCGAAAGGCTTCTTGAAGGGAAAGATGTAACTCTGTGAGATGAATTAACAGAACACAGAGCAGTTTCTCAGAAAGCTTCTTTCCAGTTTTGAACGGAAGATACTTCCTTTTTCACCATAGCCCTCTATGGGCTTCCAAATATCCCGTTGCCAATTCCACAAGAACAGCCTTAGCGAAAGGCTTCTTGAAGGGAAAGATGTAACTCTGTGAGATGAATTAACAGAACACAGAACAGTTTCCCAGAAAGCTTCTTTCCAGTTTTGAACGGAAGATATTTCCTTTTTCACCATAGCCCACTATGGGCTTCCAAATATCCCTTTGCCAATTCCACAAGAACAGCCTTAGCGAAAGGCTTCTTGAAGGGAAAGATGTAACTCTGTGAGATGAATTAACAGAACATGGAACAGTTTCTCAGAAAGCTTCTTTCCAGTTTTGAACGGAAGATATTTCCTTTTTCACCATAGCCCTCTATGGGCTTCCAAATATCCCTTTGCCAATTACACAAGAACAGCCTTAGCGAAAGGCTTCTTGAAGGGAAAGATGTAACTCTGTGAGATGAATTAACAGAACACAAAGCAGTTTCTCAGAAAGCTTCCTTCCAGTTTTGAACGGAAGATATTTCCTTTTTCACCATAGCCCTCTATGGGCTTCCAAATATCCCTTTGCCAATTCCACAAGAACAGCCTTAGCGAAAGGCTTCTTGAAAGGAAAGATGTAACTCTGTGAGATGAATTAACAGAACACAGAGCAGTTTCTCAGAAAGCTTCTTTCCAGTTTTGAACGGAAGATATTTCCTTCTTCACCATAGCCCTCTATGGGCTTCCAAATATCCCTTTGCCAATTCCACAAGAACAGTCGTAGCGAAAGGCTTCTTGAGTGGAAAGATGTAACTCTGTGAGACGAATTATCAGAACACAGAGCAGTTTCGCAGAAAGCTTCTTTCCAGTTTTGAACGGAAGATATTTCCTTTTTCACCATAGCCCTCTATGGGCTTCCAAATATCCCTTTGCCAATTCCACAAGAACAGCCTTAGCGAAAGGCTTCTTGAAGGGAGAGATGTAACTCTGTGAGATGAATTCACAGAACTCAGAGCAGTTTCTCAGAAAGCTTCTTTCCAGTTTTGAACGGAAGATATTTCCTTTTTCACCGTAGCCCTCTATGGGCTTCCAAATATCCCTTTGCCAATTCCACAAGAACAGCCTTAGCGAAAGGCTTCTTGAAGGGAAAGATGTAACTCTGTGAGATGAATTAACAGAACACAGAGCAGTTTCTCAGAAAGCTTCTTTCCAGTTTTGAACGGAAGATATTTCCTTTTTCACCATAGCCCTCTATGGGCTTCCAAATATCCCGTTGCCAATTCCACAAGAACAGCCTTAGCGAAAGGCTTCTTGAAGGGAAAGATGTAACTCTGTGAGATGAATTAACAGAACATAGAACAGTTTCTCAGAAAGCTTCTTTCCAGTTTTGAACGGAAGATATTTCCTTTTTCACCATAGCCCTCTATGGGCTTCCAAATATCCCTTTGCCAATTCCACAAGAACAGCCTTAGCGAAAGGCTTCTTGAAGGGAAAGATGTAATTCTGTGAGATGAATTCACAGAACACAGAGCAGTTTCTCAGAAAGCTTCTTTCCAGTTTTGAACGGAAGATATTTCCTTTTTCACCATAGCCGTCTATGGGCTTCCAAATATCCCTTTGCCAGTTCCACAAGAACAGCCTTAGCGAAAGGCTTCTTGAAAGGAAAGATGTAACTCTGTGAGATGAATTAACAGAACACAGAGCAGTTTCTCAGAAAGCTTCTTTCCAGTTTTGAACGGAAGATATTTCCTTTTTCACCATAGCCCTCTATGGGCTTCCAAATATCCCTTTGCCAATTCCACAAGAACAGCCTTAGTGAAAGGTTTCTTGAAGGGAAAGATGTAACTTTGTGAAATGAATTTACAGAACATAGAACAGTTTCTCAGAAAGCTTCTTTCCAGTTTTGAACGGAAGATATTCCCTTTTTCACCGTAGCCCTCTATGGGCTTCCAAATATCCCTTTGCCAATTCCACAAGAACAGCCTTAGCGAAAGGCTTCTTGAAGGGAAAGATGTAACTCTGTGAGATGAATTAACAGAACACAGAGCAGTTTCTAAGAAAGCTTCTTTCCAGTTTTGAACGGAAGATATTTCCTTTTTCACCATAGCCCTCTATGGGCTTCCAAATATCCCTTTGCCAATTCCACAAGAACAGCCTTAGCGAAAGGGTTCTTGAAGGGAAAGATGTAACTCTGTGAGATGAATTAACAGAACACAGAGCAGTTTCTCAGAAAGCTTCTTTCCAGTTTTGAACGGAAGATATTTTCTTTTTCACCATAGCCCTCTATGGGCTTCCAAATATCCCTTTGCCAATTCCACAAGAACAGCCTTAGCGAAAGGGTTCTTGAAGGGAAAGATGTAACTCTGTGAGATGAATTAACAGAACACAGAGCAGTTTCTCAGAAAGCTTCCTTCCAGTTTTGAACGGAAGATATTTCCTTTTTCACCATAGCCCTCTATGGGCTTCCAAATATCCCTTTGCCAATTCCACAAGAACAGGCTTAGCGAAAGGCTTCTTGAAGGGAAAGATGTAACTCTGTGAGATGAATTAACAGAACACAAAGCAGTTTCTCAGAAAGCTTCTTTCCAGTTTTGAACGGAAGATATTTCCTTTTTCACCATAGCCCTCTATGGGCTTCCAAATATCCCTTTGCCAATTCCACAAGAACAGCCTTAGCGAAAGGCTTCTTGAAGGGAAAGATGTAACTCTGTGAGATGAATTAACAGAACACAGAGCAGTTTCTCAGAAAGCTTCTTTCCAGTTTTGAACGGAAGATATTTCCTTTTTCACCATAGCCCTCTATGGGCTTCCAAATATCCCTTTGCCAATTCCACAAGAACAGCCTTAGCGAAAGGCTTCTTGAAGGGAAAGATGTAACTCTGTGAGATGAATTAACAGAACACAGAGCAGTTTCTCAGAAAGCTTCTTTCCAGTTTTGAACGGAAGATATTTCCTTTTTCACCATAGCCCTCTATGGGCTTCCAAATATCCCTTTGCCAATTCCACAAGAACAGCCTTAGCGAAAGGCTTCTTGAGGGGAAAGATGTAACTCTGTGAGATGAATTAACAGAACACAGAGCAGTTTCTCAGAAAGCTTCTTTCCAGTTTTGAACGGAAGATATTTCCTTTTTCACCATAGCCCTCTATGGGCTTCCAAATATCCCTTTGCCAATTCCACAAGAACAGCCTTAGGGAAAGTCTTCTTGAAGGGAAAGATGTAACTCTGTGAGATGAATTAACAGAACACAGAGCAGTTTCTCAGAAAGCTTCTTTCCAGTTTTGAACGGAAGATATTTCCTTTTTCACCATAGCCCTCTATGGGCTTCCAAATATCCCTTTGCCAATTCCACAAGAACAGCCTTAGCGAAAGGTTTCTTGAAGGGAAAGATGTAACTCTGTGAGATGAATTTACCGAACATAGAACAGTTTCTCAGAAAGTTTCTTTCCAGTTTTGAACGGAAGATATTTCCTTTTTCACCATAGCCCTCTAAGGGCTTCCAAATATCCCTTTGCCAATTCCACAAGAACAGCCTTAGCGAAAGGGTTCTTGAAGGGAAAGATGTAACTCTGTGAGATGAATTAAGAGAACCCAGAGCAGTTTCTCAGAAAGCTTCTTTCCAGTTTTGAACGGAAGATATTTCCTTTTTCACCATAGCCCTCTATGGGCTCCCAAATATCCCTTTGCCAATTCCACAAGAACAGCCTTAGCGAAAGGCTTCTTGAAGGGAAAGATGTAACTCTGTGAGATGAATTAACAGAACACAGAGCAGTTTCTCAGAAAGCTTCCTTCCAGTTTTGAACGGAAGATATTTCCTTTTTCACCATAGCCCTCTATGGGCTTCCAAATATCCCTTTGCCAATTCCACAAGAACAGGCTTAGCGAAAGGCTTCTTGAAAGGAAAGATGTAACTCTGTGAGATGAATTAACAGAACACAGAGCAGTTTCTCAGAAAGCTTCTTTCCAGTTTTGAACGGAAGATATTTCCTTTTTCACCATAGCCCTCTATGGGCTTCCAAATATCCCTTTGCCAATTCCACAAGAACAGCCTTAGCGAAAGGCTTCTTGAAGGGAAAGATGTAACTCTGTGAGATGAATTAACAGAACACAGAGCAGTTTCTCAGAAAGCTTCTTTCCAGTTTTGAACGGAAGATATTTCCTTTTTCACCATAGCCCTCTATGGGCTTCCAAATATCCCGTTGCCAATTCCACAAGAACAGCCTTAGCGAAAGGCTTCTTGAAGGGAAAGATGTAACTCTGTGAGATGAATTAACAGAACACAGAGCAGTTTCCCAGAAAGCTTCTTTCAAGTTTTGAACGGAAGATATTTCCTTTTTCACCATAGCCCACTATGGGCTTCCAAATATCCCTTTGCCAATTCCACAAGAACAGCCTTAGCGAAAGGCTTCTTGAAGGGAAAGATGTAACTCTGTGAGATGAATTAACAGAACATGGAACAGTTTCTCAGAAAGCTTCTTTCCAGTTTTGAACGGAAGATATTTCCTTTTTCACCATAGCCCTCTATGGGTTCCAAATATCCCTTTGCCAATTCCACAAGAACAGCCTTAGCGAAAGGCTTCTTGAAGGGAAAGATGTAACTCTGTGAGATGAATTAACAGAACACAAAGCAGTTTCTCAGAAAGCTTCTTTCCAGTTTTGAACGGAAGATATTTCCTTTTTCACCATAGCCCTCTATGGGCTTCCAAATATCCCTTTGCCAATTCCACAAGAACAGCCTTAGCGAAAGGCTTCTTGAAAGGAAAGATGTAACTCTGTGAGATGAATTAACAGAACACAGAGCAGTTTCTCACAAAGCTTCTTTCCAGTTTTGAACGGAAGATATTTCCTTTTTCACCATAGCCCTCTATGGGCTTCCAAATATCCCTTTGCCAATTCCACAAGAACAGCCTTAGCGAAAGGCTTCTTGAGGGGAAAGATGTAACTCTGTGAGACGAATTAACAGAACACAGAGCAGTTTCTCAGAAAGCTTCTTTCCAGTTTTGAACGGAAGATATTTCCTTTTTCACCATAGCCCTCTATGGGCTTCGAAATATCCCTTTGCCAATTCCACAAGAACAGCCTTAGCGAAAGGCTTCTTGAAGGGAGAGATGTAACTTTGTGAGATGAATTCACAGAACACAGAGCAGTTTCTCAGAAAGCTTCTTTCCAGTTTTGAACGGAAGATATTTCCTTTTTCACCGTAGCCCTCTATGGGCTTCCAAATATCCCTTTGCCAATTCCACAAGAACAGCCTTAGCGAAAGGCTTCTTGAAGGGAAAGATGTAACTCTGTGAGATGAATTAACGGAACACAGAGCAGTTTCTCAGAAAGCTTCTTTCCAGTTTTGAACGGAAGATATTTCCTTTTTCACCATAGCCCTCTATGGGCTTCCAAATATCCCGTTGCCAATTCCACAAGAACAGCCTTAGCGAAAGGCTTCTTGAAGGGAAAGATGTAACTCTGTGAGATGAATTAACAAAACATAGAACAGTTTCTCAGAAAGCTTCTTTCCAGTTTTGAACGGAAGATATTTCCTTTTTCACCATAGCCCTCTATGGGCTTCCAAATATCCCTTTGCCAATTCCACAAGAATAGCCTTAGCGAAAGGCTTCTTGAAGGGAAAGATGTAATTCTGTGAGATGAATTAACAGAACACAAAGCAGTTTCTCAGAAAGCTTCTTTCCAGTTTTGAACGGAAGATATTTCCTTTTTCACCATAGCCGTCTATGGGCTTCCAAATATCCCTTTGCCAATTCCACAAGAACAGCCTTAGCGAAAGGCTTCTTGAAAGGAAAGATGTAACTCTGTGAGAGGAATTAACAGAACAGAGAGCAGTTTCTCAGAAAGCTTCTTTCCAGTTTTGAACGGAAGATATTTCCTTTTTCACCATAGCCCTCTATGGGCTTCCAAATATCCCTTTGCCAATTCCACAAGAACAGCCTTAGCGAAAGGTTTCTTGAAGGGAAAGATGTAACTTTGTGAGATGAATTTACAGAACATAGAACAGATTCTCAGAAAGCTTCTTTCCAGTTTTGAACGGAAGATATTTCCTTTTTCACCGTAGCCCTCTATGGGCTTCCAAATATCCCTTTGCCAATTCCACAAGAACAGCCTTCGCGAAAGGCTTCTTGAAGGGAAAGATGTAACTCTGTGAGATGAATTAACAGAACACAGAGCAGTTTCTCAGAAAGCTTCTTTCCAGTTTTGAACGGAAGATATTTCCTTTTTCACCATAGCCCTCTATGGGCTTCCAAATATCCATTTGCCAATTCCACAAGAACAGCCTTAGCGAAAGGGTTCTTGAAGGGAAAGATGTAACTCTGTGAGATGAATTAACAGAACACAGAGCAGTTTCTCAGAAAGCTTCTTTCCAGTTTTGAACGGAAGATATTTTCTTTTTCACCATAGCCCTCTATGGGCTTCCAAATATCCCTTTGCCAATTCCACAAGAACAGCCTTAGCGAAAGGGTTCTTGAAGGGAAAGATGTAACTCTGTGAGATGAATTAACAGAACACAGAGCAGTTTCTCAGAAAGCTTCCTTCCAGTTTTGAACGGAAGATATTTCCTTTTTCACCATAGCCCTCTATGGGCTTCCAAATATCCCTTTGCCAATTCCACAAGAACAGCCTTAGCGAAAGGCTTCTTGAAGGGAGAGATGTAACTCTGTGAGATGAATTAACAGAACACAGAGCAGTTTCTCAGAAAGCTTCTTTCAAGTTTTGAACGGAAGATATTTCCTTTTTCACCATAGCCCACTATGGGCTTCCAAATATCCCTTTGCCAATTCCACAAGAACAGCCTTAGCGAAAGGCTTCTTGAAGGGAAAGATGTAACTCTGTGAGATGAATTAACAGAACATGGAACAGTTTCTCAGAAAGCTTCTTTCCAGTTTTGAACGGAAGATATTTCCTTTTTCACCATAGCCCTCTATGGGCTTCCAAATATCCCTTTGCCAATTCCACAAGAACAGCCTTAGCGAAAGGCTTCTTGAAGGGAAAGATGTAACTCTGTGAGATGAATTAACAGAACACAAAGCAGTTTCTCAGAAAGCTTCTTTCCAGTTTTGAACGGAAGATATTTCCTTTTTCACCATAGCCCTCTATGGGCTTCCAAATATCCCTTTGCCAATTCCACAAGAACAGCCTTAGCGAAAGGCTTCTTGAAAGGAAAGATGTAACTCTGTGAGATGAATTAACAGAACACAGAGCAGTTTCTCACAAAGCTTCTTTCCAGTTTTGAACGGAAGATATTTCCTTTTTCACCATAGCCCTCTATGGGCTTCCAAATATCCCTTTGCCAATTCCACAAGAACAGCCTTAGCGAAAGGCTTCTTGAGGGGAAAGATGTAACTCTGTGAGACGAATTAACAGAACACAGAGCAGTTTCTCAGAAAGCTTCTTTCCAGTTTTGAACGGAAGATATTTCCTTTTTCACCATAGCCCTCTATGGGCTTCCAAATATCCCTTTGCCAATTCCACAAGAACAGCCTTAGCGAAAGGCTTCTTGAAGGGAGAGATGTAACTTTGTGAGATGAATTCACAGAACACAGAGCAGTTTCTCAGAAAGCTTCTTTCCAGTTTTGAACGGAAGATATTTCCTTTTTCACCGTAGCCCTCTATGGGCTTCCAAATATCCCTTTGCCAATTCCACAAGAACAGCCTTAGCGAAAGGCTTCTTGAAGGGAAAGATGTAACTCTGTGAGATGAATTAACAGAACACAGAGCAGTTTCTCAGAAAGCTTCTTTCCAGTTTTGAACGGAAGATATTTCCTTTTTCACCATAGCCCTCTATGGGCTTCCAAATATCCCGTTGCCAATTCCACAAGAACAGCCTTAGCGAAAGGCTTCTTGAAGGGAAAGATGTAACTCTGTGAGATGAATTAACAGAACATAGAACAGTTTCTCAGAAAGCTTCTTTCCAGTTTTGAACGGAAGATATTTCCTTTTTCACCATAGCCCTCTATGGGCTTCCAAATATCCCTTTGCCAATTCCACAAGAATAGCCTTAGCGAAAGGCTTCTTGAAGGGAAAGATGTAATTCTGTGAGATGAATTAACAGAACACAAAGCAGTTTCTCAGAAAGCTTCTTTCCAGTTTTGAACGGAAGATATTTCCTTTTTCACCATAGCCGTCTATGGGCTTCCAAATATCCCTTTGCCAATTCCACAAGAACAGCCTTAGCGAAAGGCTTCTTGAAAGGAAAGATGTAACTCTGTGAGATGAATTAACAGAACAGAGAGCAGTTTCTCAGAAAGCTTCTTTCCAGTTTTGAACGGAAGATATTTCCTTTTTCACCATAGCCCTCTATGGGCTTCCAAATATCCCTTTGCCAATTCCACAAGAACAGCCTTAGCGAAAGGGTTCTTGAAGGGAAAGATGTAACTTTGTGAGATGAATTTACAGAACATAGAACAGATTCTCAGAAAGCTTCTTTCCAGTTTTGAACGGAAGATATTTCCTTTTTCACCGTAGCCCTCTATGGGCTTCCAAATATCCCTTTGCCAATTCCACAAGAACAGCCTTCGCGAAAGGCTTCTTGAAGGGAAAGATGTAACTCTGTGAGATGAATTAACAGAACACAGAGCAGTTTCTCAGAAAGCTTCTTTCCAGTTTTGAACGGAAGATATTTCCTTTTTCACCATAGCCCTCTATGGGCTTCCAAATATCCCGTTGCCAATTCCACAAGAACAGCCTTAGCGAAAGGCTTCTTGAAGGGAAAGATGTAACTCTGTGAGATGAATTAACAGAACATAGAACAGTTTCTCAGAAACCTTCTTTCCAGTTTTGAACGGAAGATATTTCCTTTTTCACCATAGCCCTCTATGGGCTTCCAAATATCCCTTTGCCAATTCCACAAGAACAGCCTTAGCGAAAGGCTTCTTGAAGGGAAAGATGTAATTCTGTGAGATGAATTCACAGAACACAGAGCAGTTTCTCAGAAAGCTTCTTTCCAGTTTTGAACGGAAGATATTTCCTTTTTCACCATAGCCGTCTATGGGCTTCCAAATATCCCTTTGCCAGTTCCACAAGAACAGCCTTAGCGAAAGGCTTCTTGAAAGGAAAGATGTAACTCTGTGAGATGAATTAACAGAACACAGAGCAGTTTCTCAGAAAGCTTCTTTCCAGTTTTGAACGGAAGATATTTCCTTTTTCACCATAGCCCTCTATGGGCTTCGAAATATCCCTTTGCCAATTCCACAAGAACAGCCTTAGCGAAAGGTTTCTTGAAGGGAAAGATGTAACTCTGTGAGATGAATTTACCGAACATAGAACAGTTTCTCAGAAAGTTTCTTTCCAGTTTTGAACGGAAGATATTTCCTTTTTCACCATAGCCCTCTATGGGCTTCCAAATATCCCTTTGCCAATTCCACAAGAACAGCCTTAGCGAAAGGGTTCTTGAAGGGAAAGATGTAACTCTGTGAGATGAATTAAGAGAACCCAGAGCAGTTTCTCAGAAAGCTTCTTTCCAGTTTTGAACGGAAGATATTTCCTTTTTCACCATAGCCCTCTATGGGCTTCCAAATATCCCTTTGCCAATTCCACAAGAACAGCCATAGCGAAAGGCTTCTCGAAGGGAAAGATGTAACTCTGTGAGATGAATTAACAGAACACAGAGCAGTTTCTCAGAAAGCTTCTTTCCAGTTTTGAACGGAAGATATTTCCTTTTTCACCATAGCCCTCTATGGGCTTCCAAATATCCCTTTGCCAATTACACAAGAACAGCCTTAGCGAAAGGCTTCTTGAAGGGAACGATGTAACTCTGTGAGATGAATTAACAGAACACAGAGCAGTTTCTCAGAAAGCTTCTTTCCAGTTTTGAACGGAAGATATTTCCTTTTTCACCATAGCCCTCTATGGGCTCCCAAATATCCCTTTGCCAATTCCACAAGTACAGCCTTAGCGAAAGGCTTCTTGAAGGGAAAGATGTAACTCTGTGAGATGAATATAACAGAACACAGAGCAGTTTCTCAGAAAGCTTCCTTCCAGTTTTGAACGGAAGATATTTCCTTTTTCACCATAGCCCTCTATGGGCTTCCAAATATCCCTTTGCCAATTCCACAAGAACAGGCTTAGCGAAAGGCTTCTTGAAAGGAAAGATGTAACTCTGTGAGATGAATTAACAGAACACAGAGCAGTTTCTCAGAAAGCTTCTTTCCAGTTTTGAACGGAAGATATTTCCTTTTTCACCATAGCCCTCTATGGGCTTCCAAATATCCCTTTGCCAATTCCACAAGAACAGCCTTAGCGAAAGGCTTCTTGAAGGGAAAGATGTAACTCTGTGAGATGAATTCACAGAACACAGAGCAGTTTCTCAGAAAGCTTCTTTCCAGTTTTGAACGGAAGATATTTCCTTTTTCACCATAGCCCTCTATGGGCTTCCAAATATCCCGTTGCCAATTCCACAAGAACAGCCTTAGCGAAAGGCTTCTTGAAGGGAAAGATGTAACTCTGTGAGATGAATTAACAGAACATAGAACAGTTTCTCAGAAAGCTTCTTTCCAGTTTTGAACGGAAGATATATCCTTTTTCACCATAGCCCTCTATGGGCTTCCAAATATCCCTTTGCCAATTCCACAAGAATAGCCTTAGCGAAAGGCTTCTTGAAGGGAAAGATGTAATTCTGTGAGATGAATTAACAGAACACAAAGCAGTTTCTCAGAAAGCTTCTTTCCAGTTTTGAACGGAAGATATTTCCTTTTTCACCATAGCCGTCTATGGGCTTCCAAATATCCCTTTGCCAATTCCACAAGAACAGCCTTAGCGAAAGGCTTCTTGAAAGGAAAGATGTAACTCTGTGAGATGAATTAACAGAACAGAGAGCAGTTTCTCAGAAAGCTTCTTTCCAGTTTTGAACGGAAGATATTTCCTTTTTCACCATAGCCCTCTATGGGCTTCCAAATATCCCTTTGCCAATTCCACAAGAACAGCCTTAGCGAAAGGTTTCTTGAAGGGAAAGATGTAACTTTGTGAGATGAATTTACAGAACATAGAACAGATTCTCAGAAAGCTTCTTTCCAGTTTTGAACGGAAGATATTTCCTTTTTCACCGTAGCCCTCTATGGGCTTCCAAATATCCCTTTGCCAATTCCACAAGAACAGCCTTCGCGAAAGGCTTCTTGAAGGGAAAGATGTAACTCTGTGAGATGAATTAACAGAACACAGAGCAGTTTCTCAGAAAGCTTCTTTCCAGTTTTGAACGGAAGATATTTCCTTTTTCACCATAGCCCTCTATGGGCTTCCAAATATCCCTTTGCCAATTCCACAAGAACAGCCTTAGCGAAAGGGTTCTTGAAGGGAAAGATGTAACTCTGTGAGATGAATTAACAGAACACAGAGCAGTTTCTCAGAAAGCTTCTTTCCAGTTTTGAACGGAAGATATTTTCTTTTTCACCATAGCCCTCTATGGGCTTCCAAATATCCCTTTGCCAATTCCACAAGAACAGCCTTAGCGAAAGGGTTCTTGAAGGGAAAGATGTAACTCTGTGAGATGAATTAACAGAACACAGAGCAGTTTCTCAGAAAGCTTCCTTCCAGTTTTGAACGGAAGATATTTCCTTTTTCACCATAGCCCTCTATGGGCTTCCAAATATCCCTTTGCCAATTCCACAAGAACAGCCTTAGCGAAAGGCTTCTTGAAGGGAAAGATGTAACTCTGTGAGATGAATTAACAGAACACAGAGCAGTTTCTCAGAAAGCTTCTTTCCAGTTTTGAACGGAAGATATTTCCTTTTTCACCATAGCCCTCTATGGGCTTCCAAATATCCCTTTGCCAATTCCACAATAACAGCCTTATCGAAAGGCTTCTTGAAAGGAAAGGTGTAACTCTGTGAGATGAATTAACAGAACACAGAGCAGTTTCTCAGAAAGCTTCTTTTCAGTTTTGAACGGAAGATATTTCCTTTTTCACCATAGCCCTCTATGGGCTTCCAAATATCCCTTTGCCAATTCCACAAGAACAGGCTTAGCGAAAGGCTTCTTGAAGGGAAAGATGTAACTCTGTGAGATGAATTAACAGAACACAGAGCAGTTTCTCAGAAAGCTTCTTTCCAGTTTTGAACGGAAGATATTTCCTTTTTCACCATAGCCCTCTATGGGCTTCCAAATATCCCGTTGCCAATTCCACAAGAACAGCCTTAGCGAAAGGCTTCTTGACGGGAAAGATGTAACTCTGTGAGATGAATTAACAGAACATAGAACAGTTTCTCAGAAAGCTTCTTTCCAGTTTTGAACGGAAGATATTTCCTTTTTCACCATAGCCCTCTATGGGCTTCCAAATATCCTTTTGCCAATTCCACAAGAACAGCCTTAGCGAAAGGCTTCTTGAAGGGAAAGATGTAACTCTGTGAGATGAATTCACAGAACACAAAGCAGTTTCTCAGAAAGCTTCTTTCCAGTTTTGAACGGAAGATATTTCCTTTTTCACCATAGCCCTCTATGGGCTTCCAAATATCCCTTTGCCAATTCCACAAGAACAGCCTTAGCGAAAGGCTTCTTGAAGGGAAAGATGTAACTCTGTGAGATGAAATAACAGAACACAGAGCAGTTTCTCAGCAAGCTTCTTTCCAGTTTTGAACGGAAGATATTTCCTTTTTCACCATAGCCCTCTATGGGCTTCCAAATATCCCTTTGCCAATTCCACAAGAACAGCCTTAGCGAAAGGTTTCTTGAAGGGAAAGATGTAACTCTGTGAGATGAATTTACAGAACATAGAACAGTTTCTCAGAAAGCTTCTTTCCAGTTTTGAACGGAAGATATTTCCTTTTTCACCATAGCACTCTATGGGCTTCCAAATATCCCTTTGCCAATTCCACAAGAACAGCCTTAGCGAAAGGCTTCTTGAAGGGAAAGATGTAACTCTGTGAGATGAATTCACAGAACACAGAGCAGTTTCTCAGAAAGCTTCTTTCCAGTTTTGAACGGAAGATATTTCCTTTTTCACCATAGCACTCTATGGGCTTCCAAATATCCCTTTGCCAATTCCACAAGAACAGCCTTAGCGAAAGGCTTCTTGAAGGGAAAGATGTAACTCTGTGAGATGAATTAACAGAACACAGAGCAGTTTCTCAGAAAGCTTCTTTCCAGTTTTGAACGGAAGATATTTCCTTTTTCACCATAGCCCTCTATGGGCTTCCAAATATCCCTTTGCCAATTCCACAAGAACAGCCTTAGCGAAAGGCTTCTTGAAGGGAACGATGTAACTCTGTGAGATGAATTAACAGAACACAGAGCAGTTTCTCAGAAAGCTTCTTTCCAGTTTTGAACGGAAGATATTTCCTTTTTCACCATAGCCCTCTATGGGCTTCCAAATATCCCTTTGCCAATTCCACAAGAACAGCCTTAGCGAAAGGGTTTTTGAAGGGAAAGATGTAACTCTGTGAGATGAATTAACAGAACACAGAGCAGTTTCTCAGAAAGCTTCCTTCCAGTTTTGAACGGAAGATATTTCCTTTTTCACCGTAGCCCTCTATGGGCTTCCAAATATCCCTTTGCCAATTCCACAAGAACAGCCTTAGCGAAAGGCTCCTTGAAAGGAAAGATGTAACTCTGTGAGATGAATTAACAGAACACAGAGCAGTTTCTCAGAAAGCTTCTTTCCAGTTTTGAACGGAAGATATTTCCTTTTTCACCATAGCCCTCTATGGGCTTCCAAATATCCCTTTGCCAATTCCACAAGAACAGCCTTAGCGAAAGGCTTCTTGAAGGGAAAGATGTAACTCTGTGAGATGAATTAACAGAACACAGAGCAGTTTCTCAGAAAGCTTCTTTCCAGTTTTGAACGGAAGATATTTCCTTTTTCACCATAGCCCTCTATGGGCTTCCAAATATCCCGTTGCCAATTCCACAAGAACAGCCTTAGCGAAAGGCTTCTTGAAGGGAAAGATGTAACTCTGTGAGATGAATTAACAGAACACAGAGCAGTTTCCCAGAAAGCTTCTTTCCAGTTTTGAACGAAGATATTTCCTTTTTCACCATAGCCCACTATGGGCTTCCAAATATCCCTTTGCCAATTCCACAAGAACAGCCTTGGCGAAAGGCTTCTTGAAGGGAAAGATGTAACTCTGTGAGATGAATTAACAGAACATAGAACAGTTTCTCAGAAAGCTTCTTTCCAGTTTTGAACGGAAGATATTTCCTTTTTCACCATAGCCCTCTATGGGCTTCCAAATATCCCTTTGCCAATTCCACAAGAACAGCCTTAGCGAAAGGCTTCTTGAAGGGAAAGATGTAACTCTGTGAGATGAATTAACAGAACACAAAGCAGTTTCTCAGAAAGCTTCTTTCCAGTTTTGAACGGAAGATATTTCCTTTTTCACCATAGCCCTCTATGGGCTTCGAAATATCCCTTTCCCTATTCCCCAAGAACAGCCTTAGTGGAAGGCTTCTTGAAGGGAAAGATGTAACTCTGTGAGATGAATTAACAGAACACAGAGCAGTTTCTCAGAAAGCTTCTTTCCAGTTTTGAACGGAAGATATTTCCTTTTTCACCATAGCCCTCTATGGGCTTCCAAATATCCCTTTGCCAATTCCACAAGAACAGCCTTAGCGAAAGGCTTCTTGAAGGGAAAGATGTAACTCTGTGAGATGAATTAACAGAACACAAAGCAGTTTCTCAGAAAGCTTCTTTCCAGTTTTGAACGGAAGATATTTCCTTTTTCACCATAGCCCTCTATGGGCTTCGAAATATCCCTTTCCCTATTCCCCAAGAACAGCCTTAGTGGAAGGCTTCTTGAAGGGAAAGATGTAACTCTGTGAGATGAATTAACAGAACACAGAGCAGTTTCTCAGAAAGCTTCTTTCCAGTTTTGAACGGAAGATATTTCCTTTTTCACCATAGCCCTCTATGGGCTTCCAAATATCCCGTTGCCAATTCCACAAGAACAGCCTTAGCGAAAGGCTTCTTGAAGGCAAAGATGTAACTCTGTGAGATGAATTAACAGAACACAGAGCAGTTTCTCAGAAAGCTTCTTTCCAGTTTTGAGCGGAAGATATTTCCTTTTTCACCATAGCCCTCTATGGGCTTCCAAATATCCCGTTGCCAATTCCACAAGAACAGCCTTAGCGAAAGGCTTCTTGAAGGGAAATATGTAACTCTGTGAGATGAATTAACAGAACACAGAGCAGTTTCTCAGAAAGCTTCTTTCCAGTTTTGAACGGAAGATATTTCCTTTTTCACCATAGCCCTCTATGGGCTTCCAAATATCCCGTGGCCAATTCCACAAGAACAGCCTTAGCGAAAGGCTTCTTGAAGGGAAAGATATAACTCTGTGAGATGAATTAACAGAACATAGAACAGTTTCTCAGAAAGCTTCTTTCCAGTTTTGAACGGAAGATATTTCCTTTTTCACCATAGCCCTCTATGGGCTTCCAAATATCCCTTTGCCAATTCCACAAGAACAGCCTTAGCGAAAGGCTTCTTGAAGGGAAAGATGTAATTCTGTGAGATGAATTAACAGAACACAAAGCAGTTTCTCAGAAAGCTTCTTTCCAGTTTTGAACGGAAGATATTTCCTTTTTCACCATAGCCGTCTATGGGCTTCCAAATATCCCTTTGCCAATTCCACAAGAACAGCCTTAGCGAAAGGCTTCTTGAAAGGAAAGATGTAACTCTGTGAGATGAATTAACAGAACACAGAGCAGTTTCTCAGAAAGCTTCTTTCCAGTTTTGAACGGAAGATATTTCCTTTTTCACCATAGCCCTCTATGGGCTTCCAAATATCCCTTTGCCAATTCCACAAGAACAGCCTTAGCGAAAGGCTTCTTGAAGGGAAAGATGTAACACTGTGAGATGAATTAACAGAACACAGAGCAGTTTCTCAGAAGTCTTCTTTCCAGTTTTGAACGGAAGATATTTCCTTTTTTACCATAGCCCTCTATGGGCTTCCAAATATCCCTTTGCCAATTCCACAAGAACAGCCTTAGCGAAAGGCTTCTTGAAGGGAAAGATGTAACTCTGTGAGATGAATTAACAGAACACAGAGCAGTTTCTCAGAAAGCTTCTTTCCAGTTTTGAACGGAAGATATTTCCTTTTTCACCATAGCCCTCTATGGGCTTCCAAATATCCCTTTGCCAATTCCACAAGAACAGCCTTAGCGAAAGGCTTCTTGAAGGGAAAGATGTAACACTGTGAGATGAATTAACAGAACACAGAGCAGTTTCTCAGAAAGCTTCTTTCCAGTTGTGAACGGAAGATATTTCCTTTTTCACCATAGCCCTCTATGGGCTTCCAAATATCCCTTTGCCAATTCCACAAGAACAGCCTTAGCGAAAGGCTTCTTGAAGGGAAAGATGTAACTCTGTGAGATGAATTAACAGAACACAGAGCAGTTTCTCAGAAAGCTTCTTTCCAGTTTTGAACGGAAGATATTTCCTTTCTCACCATAGCCCTCTATGGGCTTCGAAATATCCCTTTCCCTATTCCACAAGAACAGCCTTAGTGAAAGGCTTCTTGAAGGGAAAGATGTAACTCTGTGAGATGAATTAACAGAACACAGAGCAGTTTCTCAGAAAGCTTCTTTCCAGTTTTGAACGGAAGATATTTCCTTTTTCACCATAGCCCTCTATGGGCTTCCAAATATCCCGTTGCCAATTCCACAAGAACAGCCTTAGCGAAAGGCTTCTTGAAGGCAAAGATGTAACTCTGTGAGATGAATTAACAGAACACAGAGCAGTTTCTCAGAAAGCTTCTTTCCAGTTTTGAGCGGAAGATATTTCCTTTTTCACCATAGCCCTCTATGGGCTTCCAAATATCCCGTTGCCAATTCCACAAGAACAGCCTTAGCGAAAGGCTTCTTGAAGGGAAATATGTAACTCTGTGAGATGAATTAACAGAACACAGAGCAGTTTCTCAGAAAGCTTCTTTCCAGTTTTGAACGGAAGATATTTCCTTTTTCACCATAGCCCTCTATGGGCTTCCAAATATTCCTTTGCCAATTCCACAAGAACAGCCTTAGCGAAAGGCTTCTTGAAGGGAAAGATGTAACTCTGTGAGATGAATTAAAAGAACACAGAGCAGTTTCTCAGAAAGCTTCTTTCCAGTTTTGAACGGAAGATATTTCCTTTTTCACCATAGCCCTCTATGGGCTTCCAAATATCCCTTTGCCACTTCCACAAGAACAGCCTTAGCGAAAGGCTTCTTGAAGGGAAAGATGTAACTCTGTGAGATGAATTAACAGAACACAGAGCAGTTTCTCAGAAAGCTTCTTTCCAGTTTTGAACGGAAGATATTTCCTTTTTCACCATAGCCCTCTATGGGCTTCCAAATATCCCGTTGCCAATTCCACAAGAACAGCCTTAGCGAAAGGCTTCTTGAAGGGAAAGATGTAACTCTGTGAGATGAGTTAACAAAACACAGAGCAGTTTCTCAGAAAGCTTCTTTCCAGTTTTGAACGGAAGATATTTCCTTTTTCACCATAGCCCTCTATGGGCTTCCAAATATCCCTTTGCCAATTCCACAAGATCAGCCTTAGCGAAAGGCTTCTTGAAGGGAAAGATTTAACTCTGTGAGATGAATTAACAGAACACAAAGCAGTTTCTCAGAAAGCTTCTTTCCAGTTTTGAACGGAAGATATTTCCTTTTTCACCATAGCCCTCTATGGGCTTCGAAATATCCCTTTGCCAATTCCACAAGAACAGCCTTAGCGAAAGGCTTCTTGAAGGGAAAGATGTAACTCTGTGAGATGAATTAACAGAACATAGAGCAGTTTCTCAGAAAGCTTCTTTCCAGTTTTGAACGGAAGATATTTCCTTTTTCACCATAACCCTCTATGGGCTTCCAAATATCCCTTTGCCAATTCCACAAGAACAGCCTTAGCGAAAGGCTTCTTGAAGGGAAAGATGTAACTCTGTGAGATGAATTCACAGAACACAGAGCAGTTTGTCAGAAAGCTTCTTTCCAGTTTTGAACGGAGGATATTTCCTTTTTCACCATAGTCCTCTATGGCCTTCGAAATATCCCGTTGCCAATTCCACAAGAACAGCCTTAGCGAAAGGCTTCTTGAAGGGAAAGATGTAACTCTGTGAGATGAATTAACAGAACACAGAGCAGTTTCTCAGAAAGCTTCTTTCCAGTTATGAATGGAAGATATTTCCTTTTTCACCATAGCCCTCTATGGGCTTCCAAATATCCCTTTGCCAATTCCACAAGAACAGCCTTAGCGAAAGGCTTCTTGAAGGGAAAGATGTAACTCTGTGAGATGAATTAACAGAACATAGAACAGTTTCTCAGAAAGCTTCTTTCCAGTTTTGAACGGAAGATATTTCCTTTTTCACCATAGCCCTCTATGGGCTTCCAAATATCCCTTTGCCAATTCCACAATAACAGCCTTAGCGAAAGGCTTCTTGAAGGGAAAGATGTAACTCTGTGAGATGAATTAACAGAACACAAAGCAGTTTCTCAGAAAGCTTCTTTCCAGTTTTGAGCGGAAGATATTTCCTTTTTCACCATAGCCCTCTATGGGCTTCCAAATATCCCGTTGCCAATTCCACAAGAACAGCCTTAGCGAAAGGCTTCTTGAAGGGAAATATGTAACTCTGTGAGATGAATTAACAGAACACAGAGCAGTTTCTCAGAAAGCTTCTTTCCAGTTTTGAACGGAAGATATTTCCTTTTTCACCATAGCCCTCTATGGGCTTCCAAATATCCCTTTGCCAATTCCACAAGAACAGCCTTAGCGAAAGGCTTCTTGAAGGGAAAGATGTAACTCTGTGAGATGAATTAAAAGAACACAGAGCAGTTTCTCAGAAAGCTTCTTTCCAGTTTTGAACGGAAGATATTTCCTTTTTCACCATAGCCCTCTATGGGCTTCCAAATATCCCTTTGCCAATTCCACAAGAACAGCCTTAGCGAAAGGCTTCTTGAAGGGAAAGATGTAACTCTGTGAGATGAATTAACAGAACACAGAGCAGTTTCTCAGAAAGCTTCTTTCCAGTTTTGAACGGAAGATATTTCCTTTTTCACCATAGCCCTCTATGGGCTTCCAAATATCCCGTTGCCAATTCCACAAGAACAGCCTTAGCGAAAGGCTTCTTGAAGGGAAAGATGTAACTCTGTGAGATGAGTTAACAAAACACAGAGCAGTTTCTCAGAAAGCTTCTTTCCAGTTTTGAACGGAAGATATTTCCTTTTTCACCATAGCCCTCTATGGGCTTCCAAATATCCCTTTGCCAATTCCACAAGATCAGCCTTAGCGAAAGGCTTCTTGAAGGGAAAGATTTAACTCTGTGAGATGAATTAACAGAACACAAAGCAGTTTCTCAGAAAGCTTCTTTCCAGTTTTGAACGGAAGATATTTCCTTTTTCACCATAGCCCTCTATGGGCTTCGAAATATCCCTTTGCCAATTCCACAAGAACAGCCTTAGCGAAAGGCTTCTTGAAGGGAAAGATGTAACTCTGTGAGATGAATTAACAGAACATAGAGCAGTTTCTCAGAAAGCTTCTTTCCAGTTTTGAACGGAAGATATTTCCTTTTTCACCATAACCCTCTATGGGCTTCCAAATATCCCTTTGCCAATTCCACAAGAACAGCCTTAGCGAAAGGCTTCTTGAAGGGAAAGATGTAACTCTGTGAGATGAATTCACAGAACACAGAGCAGTTTGTCAGAAAGCTTCTTTCCAGTTTTGAACGGAAGATATTTCCTTTTTCACCATAGTCCTCTATGGGCTTCGAAATATCCCGTTGCCAATTCCACAAGAACAGCCTTAGCGAAAGGCTTCTTGAAGGGAAAGATGTAACTCTGTGAGATGAATTAACAGAACACAGAGCAGTTTCTCAGAAAGCTTCTTTCCAGTTATGAATGGAAGATATTTCCTTTTTCACCATAGCCCTCTATGGGCTTCCAAATATCCCTTTGCCAATTCCACAAGAACAGCCTTAGCGAAAGGCTTCTTGAAGGGAAAGATGTAACTCTGTGAGATGAATTAACAGAACATAGAACAGTTTCTCAGAAAGCTTCTTTCCAGTTTTGAACGGAAGATATTTCCTTTTTCACCATAGCCCTCTATGGGCTTCCAAATATCCCTTTGCCAATTCCACAATAACAGCCTTAGCGAAAGGCTTCTTGAAGGGAAAGATGTAACTCTGTGAGATGAATTAACAGAACACAAAGCAGTTTCTCAGAAAGCTTCTTTCCAGTTTTGAACGGAAGATATTTCCTTTTTCACCATAGCCCTCTATGGGCTTCCAAATATCCCTTTGCCAATTCCACAAGAACAGCCTTAGCGAAAGGCTTCTTGAAAGGAAAGATGTAACTCTGTGAGATGAATTAACAGAACACAGAGCAGTTTCTCAGAAAGCTTCTTTCCAGTTTTGAACGGAAGATATTTCCTTTTTCACCATGGCCCTCTATGGGCTTCCAAATATCCCTTTGCCAATTCCACAAGAACAGCCTTAGCGAAAGGCTTCTTGAAGGGAAAGATGTAACACTGTGAGATGAATTAACAGAACACAGAGCAGTTTCTCAGAAGTCTTCTTTCCAGTTTTGAACGGAAGATATTTCCTTTTTTACCATAGCCCTCTATGGGCTTCCAAATATCCCTTTGCCAATTCCACAAGAACAGCCTTAGCGAAAGTCTTCTTGAAGGGAAAGATGTAACTCTGTGAGATGAATTAACAGAACACAGAGCAGTTTCTCAGAAAGCTTCCTTACAGTTTTGAACGGAAGATATTTCCTTTTTCACCATAGCCCTCTATGGGCTTCCAAATATCCCTTTGCCAATTCCACAAGAACAGCCTTAGCGAAAGGCTTCTTGAAGGGAAAGATGTCACTCTGTGAGATGAATTTACAGAACACAGAGCAGTTTCTCAGAAAGCTTCTTTCTAGTTGTGAACGGAAGATATTTCCTTTTTCACCATAGCCCTCTATGGGCTTCCAAATATCCCTTTGCCAATTCCACAAGAACAGCCTTAGCGAAAGGCTTCTTGAAGGGAAAGATGTAACTCTGTGAGATGAATTAACAGAACACAGAGCAGTTTCTCAGAAAGCTTCTTTCCAGTTTTGAACGGAAGATATTTCCTTTCTCACCATAGCCCTCTAAGGGCTTCGAAATATCCCTTTCCCTATTCCACAAGAACAGCCTTAGTGAAAGGCTTCTTGAAGGGAAAGATGTAACTCTGTGAGATGAATTAACAGAACACAGAGCAGTTTCTCAGAAAGCTTCTTTCCATTTTTGAACTTAAGATATTTCCTTTTTCACCATAGCCCTCTATGGGCTTCCAAATATCCCTTTGCCAATTCGACAAGAACAGCCTTAGCGAAAGGCTTCTTGAAGGCAAAGATGTAACTCTGTGAGATGAATTAACAGAACACAGAGCAGTTTCTCAGAAAGCTTCTTTCCAGTTTTGAGCGGAAGATATTTCCTTTTTCACCATAGCCCTCTATGGGCTTCCAAATATCCCGTTGCCAATTCCACAAGAACAGCCTTAGCGAAAGGCTTCTTGAAGGGAAATATGTAACTCTGTGAGATGAATTAACAGAACACAGAGCAGTTTCTCAGAAAGCTTCTTTCCAGTTTTGAACGGAAGATATTTCCTTTTTCACCATAGCCCTCTATGGGCTTCCAAATATCCCGTTGCCAATTCCACAAGAACAGCCTTAGCGAAAGGCTTCTTGAAGGGAAAGATGTAACTCTGTGAGATGAGTTAACAAAACACAGAGCAGTTTCTCAGAAAGCTTCTTTCCAGTTTTGAACGGAAGATATTTCCTTTTTCACCATAGCCCTCTATGGGCTTCCAAATATCCCTTTGCCAATTCCACAAGATCAGCCTTAGCGAAAGGCTTCTTGAAGGGAAAGATTTAACTCTGTGAGATGAATTAACAGAACACAAAGCAGTTTCTCAGAAAGCTTCTTTCCAGTTTTGAACGGAAGATATTTCCTTTTTCACCGTAGCCCTCTATGGGCTTCGAAATATCCCTTTGCCAATTCCACAAGAACAGCCTTAGCGAAAGGCTTCTTGAAGGGAAAGATGTAACTCTGTGAGATGAATTAACAGAACATAGAGCAGTTTCTCAGAAAGCTTCTTTCCAGTTTTGAACGGAAGATATTTCCTTTTTCACCATAACCCTCTATGGGCTTCCAAATATCCCTTTGCCAATTCCACAAGAACAGCCTTAGCGAAAGGCTTCTTGAAGGGAAAGATGTAACTCTGTGAGATGAATTCACAGAACACAGAGCACTTTGTCAGAAAGCTTCTTTCCAGTTTTGAACGGAAGATATTTCCTTTTTCACCATAGTCCTCTAAGGGCTTCGAAATATCCCGTTGCCAATTCCACAAGAACAGCCTTAGCGAAAGGCTTCTTGAAGGGAAAGATGTAACTCTGTGAGATGAATTAACAGAACACAGAGCAGTTTCTCAGAAAGCTTCTTTCCAGTTTTGAATGGAAGATATTTCCTTTTTCACCATAGCCCTCTATGGGCTTCCAAATATCCCGTTGCCAATTCCACAAGAACAGCCTTAGCGAAAGGCTTCTTGAAGGGAAAGATGTAACTCTGTGAGATGAATTAACAGAACATAGAACAGTTTCTCAGAAAGCTTCTTTCCAGTTTTGAACGGAAGATATTTCCTTTTTCACCATAGCCCTCTATGGGCTTCCAAATATCCCTTTGCCAATTCCACAATAACAGCCTTAGCGAAAGGCTTCTTGAAGGGAAAGATGTAACTCTGTGAGATGAATTAACAGAACACAAAGCAGTTTCTCAGAAAGCTTCTTTCCAGTTTTGAACGGAAGATATTACCTTTTTCACCATAGCCCTCTATGGGCTTCCAAATATCCCTTTGCCAATTCCACAAGAACAGCCTTAGCGAAAGGCTTCTTGAAAGGAAAGATGTAACTCTGTGAGATGAATTAACAGAACACAGAGCAGTTTCTCAGAAAGCTTCTTTCCAGTTTTGAACGGAAGATATTTCCTTTTTCACCATGGCCCTCTATGGGCTTCCAAATATCCCGTTGCAAATTCCACAAGAACAGCCTTAGCGAAAGGCTTCCTGAAGGGAAAGATGTAACTCTGTGAGATGAACTAACAGAACACAGAGCAGTTTCTCAGAAAGCTTCTTTCCAGTTTTGAACGTAAGATATTTCCTTTTTCACCATAGCCCTCTATGGGCTTCCAAATATCCCTTGGCCAATTCCACAAGAACAACCTTAGCGAAAGGCTCCTAGGAGGGAAAGATGTAACTCTGTGAGATGAATTTACAGAACATAGAACAGTTTCTCAGAAAGCTTCTTTCCAGTTTTGAGCGGAAGATATTTCCTCTTTCACCATAGCCCTCTATGGGCTTTCAAATATCCCGTTGCAAATTCCACAAGAAAAGCCTTAGCGAAAGGATTCTTGAAGGGAAAGATGTAACTCTGTGAGATGAATTAACAGAACACAGAGCACTTTCTCAGAAAGCTTCTTTCCAGTTTTGAACGGAAGATATTTCCTTTTTCACCATAGCCCTCTATGGGCTTCCAAATATCCCGTTGCCAATTCCACAAGAACAGCCTTAGCGAAAGGCTTCTTGAAGGGAAAGATGTAACTCTGTGAGATGAATTAATAGAACACAGAGCAGTTTCTCAGAAAGCTTATTTGGAGTTTTGAACGGAAGATATTTCCTCTTTCACCATAGCCCTCTATGGGCTTCCAAATATCCCGTTGCCAATTCCACAAGAACAGCCTTAGCCAAAGGCTTCTTGAAGGCAAAGATGTAACTCTGAGAGATGAATTAACAGAACACAGAGCAGTTTCTCAGAAAGCTTCTTTCCAGTTTTGAGCGGAAGATATTTCCTTTTTCACCATAGTCCTCTATGGGCTTCCAAATATCCCTTTGCCAATTCCACAAGAACAGCCTTAGCGAATGGCTTCTTGAAGGGAAAGATGTAACTCTGTGAGATGAATTAACAGAACACAGAGCACTTTCTCAGAAAGCTTCTTTCCAGTTTTGAACGGAAGATATTTCCTTTTTCACCATAGCCCTCTATGGGCTTCCAAATATGCCTTTGCCAATTCCACAAGAACAGCCTTAGCGAAAGGCTTCTTGAAGGGAAAGATGTAACTCTGTGAGATGAATTAACAGAACACAGAGCAGTTTCTCAGAAAGCTTCTTTCCAGTTTTGAACGGAAGATATTTCCTTTTTCACCGTAGCCCTCTAAGGGCTTCCAAATATCCCTTTGCCAATTCCACAAGAACAGCCTTAGCGAAAGGCTTCTTGAAGGGAAAGATGTAACTCTGTGAGATGAATTAACAGAACACAGAGCAGTTTCTCAGAAAGCTTCTTTCCAGTTTTGAACGGAAGATATTTCCTTTTTCACCATAACCCTCTATGGGCTTCCAAATATCCCGTTGCCAATTCCACAAGAACAGCCTTAGCGAAAGGCTTCTTGAAGGGAAAGATGTAACTCTGTGAGATGAATTTACAGAACATAGAACAGTTTCTCAGAAAGCTTCTTTCCAGTTTTGAACGGAAGATATTTCCTTTTTCACCATAGCCCTCTATGGCCTTCCAAATATCCCTTTGCCAATTCCACAAGAACAGCCATAGCGAAAGGGTTCTTGAAGGGAAAGATGTAACTCTGTGAGGTGAATTAACAGAACACAGAGCAGTTTCTCAGAAAGCTTCTTTCCAGTTTTGAACGGAAGATATTTCCTTTTTCACCATAGCCCTCTATGGGCTTCCAAATATCCCTTTGCCAATTCCACAAGAACAGCCTTAGCGAAAGGCTTCTTGAAGGGAAAGATGTAATTCTCTGAGATGAATTAACAGAACATAGAACAGTTTCTCAGAAAGCTTCTTTCCAGTTTTGAACGGAAGATATTTCCTTTTTCACCATAGCCCTCTATGGGCTTCCAAATATCCCTTTGCCAATTCCACAAGAACAGCCTTAGCGAAAGTCTTCTTGAAGGGAAAGGTGTAACTCTGTGAGATGAATTAACAGAACACAGAGCAGTTTCTCAGAAATCTTCTTTCCAGTTTTGAACGGAAGATATTTCCTTTTTCACCTTAGCCCTCAATGGGCTTCCAAATATCCCTTTTCCAATTCCACAAGAACACCCTTACCGAAAGGCTTCTTGAAGGGAAAGATGTAACTCTGTGAGATGAATTAACAGAACACAGAGCAGTTTCTCAGAAAGCTTCTTTCCAGTTTTGAACGGAAGATATTTCCTTCTTCACCATAGCCCTCTATGGGCTTCCAAATATCCCTTTGCCAATTCAACAAGAACAGCCTTAGCGAAAGGCTTCTTGAAGGGAAAGATATAACTCTGTGAGATGAATTCAAAGAACTCAGAGCAGTTTCTCAGAAAGCTTCTTTCCAGTTTTGAACGGAAGATATTTCCTTTTTCACCATAGCCCTCTATGGGCTTCCAAATATCCCTTTGCCAATTCCCCAATAACTGCCTTATCGAAAGGCTTCTTGAAAGGAAAGATGTAACTCTGTGAGATGAATTAACAGAACACAGAGCAGTTTCTCAGAAAGCTTCTTTCCAGTTTTGAACGGAAGATATTTCCTTTTTCACCATAGCCCTCTATGGGCTTCCAAATATCCCTTTGCCAATTCCAAAAGAACAGCCTTAGCGAAAGGCTTCTTGAAGGGAAAGATGTAACTCTGTGAGATGAATTAACAGAACACAGAACAGTTTCTCAGAAGTCTTCTTTCCAGTTTTGAACGGAAGATATATCCTTTTTTACCATAGCCCTGTATGGGCTTCCAAATATCCCTTTGCCAATTCCACAAGAACAGCCTTAGCGAAAGGCTTCTTGAAGAGAAAGATGTAACTCTGTGAGATGAATTAACAGAACACAGAGCAGTTTCTCAGAAAACTTCTTTCCAGTTTTGAACGGAAGATATTTCCTTTTTCACCATACCCCTCTATGGGCTTCCAAATATCCCTTTGCCAATTCCACAAGAACAGCCTTAGCGAAAGGCTTCTTGAAGGGAAAGATGTCACTCTGTGAGATGAATTTACAGAACACAGAGCAGTTTCTCAGAAAGCTTCTTTCCAGTTTTGAACGGAAGATATTTCCTTTTTCACCATAGCCCTCTATGGGCTTCCAAATATCCCTTTGCCAATTCCACAAGAACAGCCTTAGCGAAAGGCTTCTTGAAGGGAAAGATGTAACTCTGTGAGATGAATTAACAGAACACAGAGCAGTTTCTCAGAAAGATTCTTTCCAGTTTTGAACGGAAGATATTTCCTTTTTCACCTTAGCCCTCTATGGGCTTCCAAATATCCCTCTTCCAATTCCACAAGAACAGCCTTACCGAAAGGCTTCTTGAAGGGAAAGATGTAACTCTGTGAGATGAATTAACAGAACACAGAGCAGTTTCTCAGATAGCTTCTTTCCAGTTTTGAACGGAAGATATTTCCTTCTTCACCATAGCCCTCTATGGGCTTCCAAATATCCCGTTGCCAATTCCACAAGAACAGCCTTAGCGAAAGGCTTCTTGAAGGGAAAGATGTAACTCTGTGAGATGAATTAAGAGAACACAGAGCAGTTTCTCAGAAAGCTTCTTTCCAGTTTTCGACGGAAGATATTTCCTTTTTCACCATAGCCCTCTATGGGCTTCCAAATATCCCTTTGCCAATTCCACAAGAACAGCCTTAGCGAAAGGCTTCTTGAAGGGAAAGATGTAACTCTGTGAGTTGAATTAACAGAACACAGAGCAGTTTCTCAGAAAGCTTCTTTCCAGTTTTGAACGGAAGATATTTCCTTTTTCACCATAGCCCTCTATGGGCTTCCAAATATCCCTTGCCAGTTCCACAAGAACAGCCTTAGCGAAAGGCTTCTTGAAGAGAACGATGTAACTCTGTGAGATGAATTAACAGTACACAGAGCAGTTTCTCAGAAAGCTTCTTTCCAGTTTTGAACCGAAGATATTTCCTTTTTCACCATAGCCCTCTATGGGCTTCCAAATATCCCGTTGCCAATTCCACAAGAACAGCCTTAGCGAAAGGCTTCTTGAAGGGAAAGATGTAACTCTGTGAGATGAATTAACAGAACACAGAGCAGTTTCCCAGAAAGCTTCTTTCCAGTTTTGAACGGAAGATATTTTCTTTTTCACCATAGCCCTCTATGGGCTTCCAAATATCCCTTTGCCAATTCCACAAGAACAGCCTTAGCGAAAGGCTTCTTGAAGGGAAAGATGTAACTCTGTGAGATGAATTTACAGAACACAAAGCAGTTTCTCAGAAAGCTTCTTTCCAGTTTTGAACGGAAGATATTTCCTTTTTCACCATAGCCCTCTATGGGCTTCCAAATATCCCTTTGCCAATTCCACAAGAACAGCCTTAGCGAAAGGCTTCTTGAAAGGAAAGATGTAACTCTGTGAGATGAATTAACAGAACACAGAGCAGTTTCCCAGAAAGCTTCTTTCCAGTTTTGATCGGAAGGTATTTTTTTTTCACCATAGCCCTCTATGGGCTTCCAAATATCCCTTTGCCAATTCCACAAGAACAGCCTTAGCGAAAGGCTTCTTGTGGGGAAAGATGTAACTCTGTGAAATGAATTAACAGAACACAGAGCAGTTTCTCAGAAAGCTTCTTTCCAGTTTTGAACGGAAGATATTTCCTTTTTCACCATAGCCCTCTATGGGCTTCCAAATATCCCTTTGCCAATTCCACAAGAACAGCCTTAGCGAAAGGCTTCTTGAAGGGAAAGATGTAACTCTGTGAGATGAATTAACAGAACACAGAACAGTTTCTCAGAAGTCTTCTTTCCAGTTTTGAACGGAAGATATATCCTTTTTTACCATAGCCCTGTATGGGCTTCCAAATATCCCTTTGCCAATTCCACAAGAACAGCCTTAGCGAAAGGCTTCTTGAAGAGAAAGATGTAACTCTGTGAGATGAATTAACAGAACACAGAGCAGTTTCTCAGAAAACTTCTTTCCAGTTTTGAACGGAAGATATTTCCTTTTTCACCATACCCCTCTATGGGCTTCCAAATATCCCTTTGCCAATTCCACAAGAACAGCCTTAGCGAAAGGCTTCTTGAAGGGAAAGATGTCACTCTGTGAGATGAATTTACAGAACACAGAGCAGTTTCTCAGAAAGCTTCTTTCCAGTTTTGAACGGAAGATATTTCCTTTTTCACCATAGCCCTCTATGGGCTTCCAAATATCCCTTTGCCAATTCCACAAGAACAGCCTTAGCGAAAGGCTTCTTGAAGGGAAAGATGTAACTCTGTGAGATGAATTAACAGAACACAGAGCAGTTTCTCAGAAAGATTCTTTCCAGTTTTGAACGGAAGATATTTCCTTTTTCACCTTAGCCCTCTATGGGCTTCCAAATATCCCTCTTCCAATTCCACAAGAACAGCCTTACCGAAAGGCTTCTTGAAGGGAAAGATGTAACTCTGTGAGATGAATTAACAGAACACAGAGCAGTTTCTCAGATAGCTTCTTTCCAGTTTTGAACGGAAGATATTTCCTTCTTCACCATAGCCCTCTATGGGCTTCCAAATATCCCGTTGCCAATTCCACAAGAACAGCCTTAGCGAAAGGCTTCTTGAAGGGAAAGATGTAACTCTGTGAGATGAATTAAGAGAACACAGAGCAGTTTCTCAGAAAGCTTCTTTCCAGTTTTCGACGGAAGATATTTCCTTTTTCACCATAGCCCTCTATGGGCTTCCAAATATCCCTTTGCCAATTCCACAAGAACAGCCTTAGCGAAAGGCTTCTTGAAGGGAAAGATGTAACTCTGTGAGTTGAATTAACAGAACACAGAGCAGTTTCTCAGAAAGCTTCTTTCCAGTTTTGAACGGAAGATATTTCCTTTTTCACCATAGCCCTCTATGGGCTTCCAAATATCCCTTGCCAGTTCCACAAGAACAGCCTTAGCGAAAGGCTTCTTGAAGAGAACGATGTAACTCTGTGAGATGAATTAACAGTACACAGAGCAGTTTCTCAGAAAGCTTCTTTCCAGTTTTGAACCGAAGATATTTCCTTTTTCACCATAGCCCTCTATGGGCTTCCAAATATCCCGTTGCCAATTCCACAAGAACAGCCTTAGCGAAAGGCTTCTTGAAGGGAAAGATGTAACTCTGTGAGATGAATTAACAGAACACAGAGCAGTTTCCCAGAAAGCTTCTTTCCAGTTTTGAACGGAAGATATTTTCTTTTTCACCATAGCCCTCTATGGGCTTCCAAATATCCCTTTGCCAATTCCACAAGAACAGCCTTAGCGAAAGGCTTCTTGAAGGGAAAGATGTAACTCTGTGAGATGAATTTACAGAACACAAAGCAGTTTCTCAGAAAGCTTCTTTCCAGTTTTGAACGGAAGATATTTCCTTTTTCACCATAGCCCTCTATGGGCTTCCAAATATCCCTTTGCCAATTCCACAAGAACAGCCTTAGCGAAAGGCTTCTTGAAAGGAAAGATGTAACTCTGTGAGATGAATTAACAGAACACAGAGCAGTTTCCCAGAAAGCTTCTTTCCAGTTTTGATCGGAAGGTATTTTTTTTTCACCATAGCCCTCTATGGGCTTCCAAATATCCCTTTGCCAATTCCACAAGAACAGCCTTAGCGAAAGGCTTCTTGTGGGGAAAGATGTAACTCTGTGAAATGAATTAACAGAACACAGAGCAGTTTCTCAGAAAGCTTCTTTCCAGTTTTGAACGGAAGATATTTCCTTTTTCACCATAGCCCTCTATGGGCTTCCAAATATCCCTTTGCCAATTCCACAAGAACAGCCTTAGCGAAAGGCTTCTTGAAGGGAAAGATGTAACTCTGTGAGATGAATTCACAGAACACAGAGCAGTTTCTCAGAAAGCTTCTTTCCAGTTTTGAACGGAAGATATTTCCTTTTTCACCATAGCCCTCTATGGGCTTCCAAATATCCCTTTGCCAATTCCACAAGAACAGCCTTAGCGAAAGGCTTCTTGAAGGGAAAGATGTAACTCTGTGAGATGAATTAACAGAACACAGAGCAGTTTCTCAGAAAGCTTCTTTCCAGTTTTGAACGGAAGATATTTCCTTTTTCACCATAGCCCTCTATGGGCTTCCAAATATCCCTTTGCCAATTCCACAAGAACAGCCTTAGCGAAAGGCTTCTTGAAGGGAAAGATGTAACTCTGTGAGATGAATTCACAGAACACAGAGCAGTTTCTCAGAAAGCTTCTTTCCAGTTTTGAACGGAAGATATTTCCTTTTTCACCATAGCCCTCTAGGGGCTTCCAAATATCCCTTTGCCAATTCCACAAGAACAGCCTTAGCGAAAGGCTTCTTGAAGGGAAAGATGTAACTCTGTGAGATGAATTAACAGAACACAGAGCAGTTTCTCAGAAAGCTTCCTTCCAGTTTTGAAGGGAAGATATTTCCTTTTTCACCATAGCCCTCTATGGGCTTCCAAATATCCCTTTGCCAATTCCACAAGAACAGCCTTAGCGAAAGGGTTCTTGAAGTGAAAGATGTAACTCTGTGAGATGAATTCAAAGAACACAGAGCAGTTTCTCAGAAAGCTTCTTTCCAGTTTTGAACGGAAGATATTTCCTTTTTCACCATATCCCTCTAGGGGCTTCCAAATATCCCTTTGCCAATTCCACAATAACAGCCTTATCGAAAGGCCTCTTGAAAGGAAAGATGTAACTCTGTGAGATGAATTAACAGAACACAGAGCAGTTTCTCATAAAGCTTCTTTCCAGTTTTGAACGGAAGATATTTCCTTTTTCACCATAGCCCTCTATGGGCTTCCAAATATCCCTTTGCCAATTCCACAAGAACAGCCTTAGCGAAAGGCTTCTTGAAGGGAAAGATGTAACTCTGTGAGATGAATTAACAGAACACAGAACAGTTTCTCAGAAGTCTTCTTTCCAGTTTTGAACGGAAGATATATCCTTTTTTACCATAGCCCTCTATGGGCTTCCAAATATCCCTTTGCCAATTCCACAAGAACAGCCAAAGCGAAAGGCTTCTGGAATAGAAAGATGTAACTCTGTGAGATGAATTAACAGAACACAGAGCAGTTTCTCAGAAAACTTCTTTCCAGTTTTGAACGGAAGATATTTCCTTTTTCACCATAGCCCTCTATGGGCTTCCAAGTATCCCTTTGCCAATTCCACAAGAACAGCCTTAGCGAAAGGCTTCTTGAAGGGAAAGATGTAACTCTGTGAGATGAATTCACAGAACACAGAGCAGTTTCTCAGAAAGCTTCTTTCCAGTTTTGAACGGAAGATATTTCCTTTTTCACCATAGCCCTCTATGGGCTTCCAAATATCCCTTTGCCAATTCCACAAGAACAGCCTTAGCGAAAGGCTTCTTGAAGGGAAAGATGTAACTCTGTGAGATGAATTAACAGAACACAGAGCAGTTTCTCAGAAAGCTTCTTTCCAGTTTTGAACGGAAGATATTTCCTTTTTCACCATAGCCCTCTATGGGCTTCCAAATATCCCTTTGCCAATTCGACAAGAACAGCCTTAGCGAAAGGCTTCTTGAAGGGAAAGATGTAACTCTGTGAGATGAATTAACAGAACATAGAACAGTTTCTCAGAAAGCTTCTTTCCAGTTTTGAACGGAAGATATTTCCTTTTTCACCATAGCCCTCTATGGGCTTCCAAATATCCCTTTGCCAATTCCCCAAGAACAGCCTTAGCGAAAGGCTTCTTGAAGGGAAAGATGTAACTCTGTGAGATGAATTCACAGAACACAGAGCAGTTTCTCAGAAAGCTTCCTTCCAGTTTTGAACGGAAGATATTTCCTTTTTCACCATAGCCCTCTATGGGCTTCCAAATATCCCTTTGCCAATTCCACAAGAACAGCCTTAGCGAAAGGCTTCTTGAAAGGAAAGATGTAACTCTGTGAGATGAATTAACAGAACACAGAGCAGTTTCTCAGAAAGCTTCTTTCCAGTTTTGAACGGAAGATATTTCCTTTTTCACCTTAGCCCTCTATGGGCTTCCAAATATCCCTCTTCCAATTCCACAAGAACAGCCTTACCGAAAGGCTTCTTGAAGGGAAAGATGTAACTCTGTGAGATGAATTAACAGAACACAGAGCAGTTTCTCAGATAGCTTCTTTCCAGTTTTGAACGGAAGATATTTCCTTCTTCACCATAGCCCTCTATGGGCTTCCAAATATCCCGTTGCCAATTCCACAAGAACAGCCTTAGCGAAAGGCTTCTTGAAGGGAAAGATGTAACTCTGTGAGATGAATTAAGAGAACACAGAGCAGTTTCTCAGAAAGATTCTTTTCAGTTTTCAACGGAAGATATTTCCTTTTTCACCATAGCCCTCTATGGGCTTCCAAATATCCCTTTGCCAATTCCACAAGAACAGCCTTAGCGAAAGGCTTCATGAAGGGAAAGATGTAACTCTGTGAGATGAATTAACAGAACATAGAACAGTTTCTCAGAAAGCTTCTTTCCAGTTTTGAACGGAAGATATTTCCTTTTTCACCATAGCCCTCTATGGGCTTCCAAATATCCCTTTGCCAATTCCACAAGAACAGCCTTAGCGAAAGGCTTCTTGAAGGGAAAGATGTAACTCTGTGAGTTGAATTAACAGAACACAGAGCAGTTTCTCAGAAAGCTTCTTTCCAGTTTTGAACGGAAGATATTTCCTTTTTCACCATAGCCCTCTATTTGCTTCCAAATATCCCTTGCCAATTCCACAAGAACAGCCTTAGCGAAAGGCTTCTTGAAGGGAACGATGTAACTCTGTGAGATGAATTAACAGAACACAGAGCAGTTTCTCAGAAAGCTTCTTTCCAGTTTTGAACGGAAGATATTTCCTTCTTCACCATAGCCCTCTATGGGCTTCCAAATATCCCGTTGCCAATTCCACAAGAACAGCCTTAGCGAAAGGCTTCTTGAAGGGAAAGATGTAACTCTGTGAGATGAATTAACAGAACACAGAGCAGTTTCTCAGAAAGCTTCTTTCCACTTTTCAACGGAAGATATTTCCTTTTTCACCATAGCCCTCTATGGGCTTCCAAATATCCCTTTGCCAATTCACAAGAACAGCCTTAGCGAAAGGCTTCTTGAAGGGAAAGATGTAACTCTGTGAGATGAATTAACAGAACATAGAACAGTTTCTCAGAAAGCTTCTTTCCAGTTTTGAACGGAAGATATTTCCTTTTTCACCATAGCCCTCTATGGGCTTCCAAATATCCGTTTGCCAATTCCACAAGAACAGCCTTAGCGAAAGGCTTCTTGAAAGGAAAGATGTAACTCTGTGAGATGAATTAACAGAACACAGAGCAGTTTCTCAGAAAGCTTCTTTCCAGTTTTGATCGGAAGGTATTTCCTTTTTCACCATAGCCCTCTATGGGCTTCCAAATATCCCTTTGCCAATTCCACAAGAACAGCCTTAGCGAAAGGCTTCTTGAGGGGAAAGATGTAACTCTGTGAGATGAATTAACAGAACACAGAGCAGTTTCTCAGAAAGCTTCTTTCCAGTTTTGAACGGAAGATATTTCCTTTTTCACCATAGCCCTCTATGGGCTTCCAAATATCCCTTTGCCAATTCCACAAGAACAGCCTTAGCGAAAGGCTTCTTGAAGGGAAAGATGTAACTCTGTGAGATGAATTCACAGAACACAGAGCAGTTTCTCAGAAAGCTTCTTTCCAGTTTTGATCGGAAGATAATTCCTTTTTCACCATAGCCCTCTAAGGGCTTCCAAATATCCCTTTGCTAATTTCACAAGAACAGCCTTCGCGAAAGGCTTCTTGAAGGGAAAGATGTAATTCTGTGAGATGAATTAACAGAACATAGAACAGTTTCTCAGAAAGCTTCTTTCCAGTTTTGAACGGAAGATATTTCCTTTTTCACCATAGCCCTCTATGGGCTTCCAAATATTCCTTTGCCAATTCCACAAGAACAGCCTTAGCGAAAGGCTTCTTGAAGGCAAAGATGTAACTCTGTGAGATGAATTAACAGAACACAGAGCAGTTTCTCAGAAATCTTCTTTCCAGTTTTGAACGGAAGATATTTCCTTTTTCACCTTAGCCCTCTATGGGCTTCCAAATATCCCTCTTCCAATTCCACAAGAACAGCCTTACCGAAAGGCTTCTTGAAGGGAAAGATGTAACTCTGTGAGATGAATTAACAGAACACAGAGCAGTTTCTCAGATACCTTCTTTCCAGTTTTGAACGGAAGATATTTCCTTCACCATAGCCCTCTATGGGCTTCCAAATATCCCGTTGCCAATTCCACAAGAACAGCCTTACCGAAAGGCTTCTTGAAGGGAAAGATGTAACTCTGTGAGATGAATTAAGAGAACACAGAGCAGTTTCTCAGAAAGCTTATTTCCAGTTTTGAACGGAAGATATTTCCTTTTTCACCATAGCCCTCTATGGGCTTCCAAATATCCCTTTGCCAATTCCACAAGAACAGCCTTAGCGAAAGGCTTCATGAAGGGAAAGATGTAACTCTGTGAGATGAATTAACAGAACATAGAACAGTTTCTCAGAAAGCTTCTTTCCAGTTTTGAACGGAAGATATTTCCTTTTTCACCATAGCCCTCTATGGGCTTCCAAATATCCCTTTGCCAATTCCACAAGAACAGCCTTAGCGAAAGGCTTCTTGAAGGGAAAGATGTAACTCTGTGAGTTGAATTAACAGAACACAGAGCAGTTTCTCAGAAAGCTTCTTTCCAGTTTTGAACGGAAGATATTTCCTTTTTCACCATAGCCCTCTATGGGCTTCCAAATATCCCTTGCCAATTCCACAAGAACAGCCTTAGCGAAAGGCTTCTTGAAGGGAACGATGTAACTCTGTGAGATGAATTAACAGAACACAGAGCAGTTTCTCAGAAAGCTTCTTTCCAGTTTTGAACGGAAGATATTTCCTTTTTCACCATAGCCCTCTATGGGCTTCCAAATATCCCTTTCCCAATTCCACAAGAACAGCCTTAGCGAAAGGCTTCTTGAAGGGAAAGATGTAACTCTGTGAGATGAATTAACAGAACACAGAGCAGTTTCTCAGAAAGCTTCTTTCCAGTTTTGAACGGAAGATATTTCCTTTTTCACCATAGCCCTCTATGGGCTTCCAAATATCCCTTTGCCAATTCCAAAAGAACAGCCTTAGCGAAAGGCTTCTTGAAGGGAAAGATGTAACTCTGTGAGATGAATTCACAGAACACAGAGCAGTTTCTCAGAAAGCTTCTTTCCAGTTTTGAACGGAAGATATTTCCTTTTTCACCATAGCCCTCTATGGGCTTCCAAATATCCCTTTGCCAATTCCACAAGAACAGCCTTAGCGAAAGGCTTCTTGAAGGGAAAGATGTAACTCTGTGAGATGAATTAACAGAACACAAAGCAGTTTCTCAGAAAGCTTCTTTCCAGTTTTGAACGGAAGATATTTCCTTTTTCACCATAGCCCTCTATGGGCTTCCAAATATCCCTTTGCCAATTCCACAAGAACAGCCTTAGCGAAAGGCTTCTTGAAAGGAAAGATGTAACTCTGTGAGATGAATTAACAGAACACAGAGCAGTTTCTCAGAAAGCTTCTTTCCAGTTTTGATCGGAAGGTATTTCCTTTTTCACCATAGCCCTCTATGGGCTTCCAAATATCCCTTTGCCAATTCCACAAGAACAGCCTTAGCGAAAGGCTTCTTGAGGGGAAAGATGTAACTCTGTGAGATGAATTAACAGAACACAGAGCAGTTTCTCAGAAAGCTTCTTTCCAGTTTTGAACGGAAGATATTTCCTATTTCACCATAGCCCTCTATGGGCTTCCAAATATCCCTTTGCCAATTCCACAAGAACAGCCTTAGCGAAAGGCTTCTTGAAGGGAAAGATGTAACTCTGTGAGATGAATTCACAGAACACAGAGCAGTTTCTCAGAAAGCTTCTTTCCAGTTTTGATCGGAAGATAATTCCTTTTTCACCATAGCCCTCTAAGGGCTTCCAAATATCCCTTTGCCAATTTCATAAGAACAGCCTTCGCAAAAGGCTTCTTGAAGGGAAAGATGTAATTCTGTGAGATGAATTAACAGAACATAGAACAGTTTCTCAGAAAGCTTCTTTCCAGTTTTGAACGGAAGATATTTCCTTTTTCACCATAGCCCTCTATGGGCTTCCAAATATCCCTTTGCCAATTCCACAAGAACAGCCTTAGCGAAAGGCTTCTTGAAGGGAAAGATGTAACTCTGTGAGATGAATTAACAGAACACAGAGCAGTTTCTCAGAAATCTTCTTTCCAGTTTTGAACGGAAGATATTTCCTTTTTCACCTTAGCCCTCAATGGGCTTCCAAATATCCCTCTTCCAATTCCACAAGAACAGCCTTACCGAAAGGCTTCTTGAAGGGAAAAATGTAACTCTGTGAGATGAAATAACAGAACACAGAGCAGTTTCTCAGATAGCTTCTTTCCAGTTTTGAACGGAAGATATTTCCTTCTTCACCATAGCCCTCTATGGGCTTCCAAATATCCCGTTGCCAATTCCACAAGAACAGCCTTAGCGAAAGGCTTCTTGAAGGGAAAGATGTAACTCTGTGAGATGAATTAAGAGAACACAGAGCAGTTTCTCAGAAAGCTTCTTTCCAGTTTTCAACGGAAGATATTTCCTTTTTCACCATAGCCCTCTATGGGCTTCCAAATATCCCTTTGCCAATTCCACAAGAACAGCCTTAGCGAAAGGCTTCATGAAGGGAAAGATGTAACTCTGTGAGATGAATTAACAGAACATAGAACAGTTTCTCAGAAAGCTTCTTTCCAGTTTTGAACGGAAGATATTTCCTTTTTCACCATAGCCCTCTATGGGCTTCCAAATATCCCTTTGCCAATTCCACAAGAACAGCCTTAGCGAAAGGCTTCTTGAAGGGAAAGATGTAACTCTGTGAGTTGAATTAACAGAACACAGAGCAGTTTCTCAGAAAGCTTCTTTCCAGTTTTGAACGGAAGATATTACCTTTTTCACCATAGCCCTCTATGGGCTTCCAAATATCCCTTGCCAATTCCACAAGAACAGCCTTAGTGAAAGGCTTCTTGAAGGGAACGATGTAACTCTGTGAGATGAATGAACAGAACACAGAGCAGTTTCTCAGAAAGCTTCTTTCCAGTTTTGAACGGAAGATATTTCCTTTTTCACCATAGCCCTCTATGGGCTTCCAAATATCCCTTTGCCAATTCCACAAGAACAGCCTTAGCGAAAGGCTTCTTGAAGGGAAAGATGTAACTCTGTGAGATGAATTAACAGAACACAGAGCAGTTTCTCAGAAAGCTTCTTTCCAGTTTTGAACGGAAGATATTTCCTTTTTCACCATAGCCCTCTATGGGCTTCCAAATATCCCTTTGCCAATTCCACAAGAACAGCCTTAGCGAAAGGCTTCTTGAAGGGAAAGATGTAACTCTGTGAGATGAATTCACAGAACACAGAGCAGTTTCTCAGAAAGCTTCTTTCCAGTTTTGATCGGAAGATAATTCCTTTTTCACCATAGCCCTCTAAGGGCTTCCAAATATCCCTTTGCCAATTTCACAAGAACAGCCTTCGCGAAAGGCTTCTTGAAGGGAAAGATGTAATTCTGTGAGATGAATTAACAGAACATAGAACAGTTTCTCAGAAAGCTTCTTTCCAGTTTTGAACGGAAGATATTTCCTTTTTCACCATAGCCCTCTATGGGCTTCCAAATATCCCTTTGCCAATTCCACAAGAACAGCCTTAGCGAAAGGCTTCTTGAAGGGAAAGATGTAACTCTGTGAGATGAATTAACAGAACACAGAGCAGTTTCTCAGAAATCTTCTTTCCAGTTTTGAACAGAAGATATTTCCTTTTTCACCTTAGCCCTCTATGGGCTTCCAAATATCCCTCTTCCAATTCCACAACAACAGCCTTACCGAAAGGCTTCTTGAAGGGAAAGATGTAACTCTGTGAGATGAATTAACAGAACACAGAGCAGTTTCTCAGATAGCTTCTTTCCAGTTTTGAACGGAAGATATTTCCTTCTTCACCATAGCCCTCTATGGGCTTCCAAATATCCCGTTGCCAATTCCACAAGAACAGCCTTAGCGAAAGGCTTCTTGAAGGGAAAGATGTAACTCTGTGAGATGAATTAAGAGAACACAGAGCAGTTTCTCAGAAAGCTTCTTTCCAGTTTTCAACGGAAGATATTTCCTTTTTCACCATAGCCCTCTATGGGCTTCCAAATATCCCTTTGCCAATTCCACAAGAACAGCCTTAGCGAAAGGCTTCATGAAGGGAAAGATGTAACTCTGTGAGATGAATTAACAGAACATAGAACAGTTTCTCAGAAAGCTTCTTTCCAGTTTTGAACGGAAGATATTTCCTTTTTCACCATAGCCCTCTATGGGCTTCCAAATATCCCTTTGCCAATTCCACAAGAACAGCCTTAGCGAAAGGCTTCTTGAAGGGAAAGATGTAACTCTGTGAGTTGAATTAACAGAACACAGAGCAGTTTCTCAGAAAGCTTCTTTCCAGTTTTGAACGGAAGATATTTCCTTTTTCACCATAGCCCTCTATGGGCTTCCAAATATCCCTTGCCAATTCCACAAGAACAGCCTTAGCGAAAGGCTTCTTGAAGGGAACGATGTAACTCTGTGAGATGAATGAACAGAACACACAGCAGTTTCTCAGAAAGCTTCTTTCCAGTTTTGAACGGAAGATATTTCCTTTTTCACCATAGCCCTCTATGGGCTTCCAAATATCCCTTTGCCAATTCCACAAGAACAGCCTTAGCGAAAGGCTTCTTGAAGGGAAAGATGTAACTCTGTGAGATGAATTAACAGAACACAGAGCAGTTTCTCAGAAAGCTTCTTTCCATTTTTGAACGGAAGATATTTCCTTTTTCACCATAGCCCTCTATGGGCTTCCAAATATCCCTTTGCCAATTCCAAAAGAACAGCCTTAGCGAAAGGCTTCTTGAAGGGAAAGATGTAACTCTGTGAGATGAATTCACAGAACACAGAGCAGTTTCTCAGAAAGCTTCTTTCCAGTTTTGAACGGAAGATATTTCCTTTTTCACCATAGCCCTCTATGGGCTTCCAAATATCCCTTTGCCAATTCCACAAGAACAGCCTTAGCGAATGGCTTCTTGAAGGGAAAGATGTAACTCTGTGAGATGAATTAACAGAACACAGAGCAGTTTCTCAGAAAGCTTCTTTCCAGTTTTGAACGGAAGATATTTCCTTTTTCACCATAGCCCTCTATGGGCTTCCAAATATACCTTTGCCAATTCCACAAGAACAGCCTTAGCGAAAGGCTTCTTGAAGGGAAAGATGTAACTCTGTGAGATGAATTAACAGAACACAAAGCAGTTTCTCAGAAAGCTTCTTTCCAGTTTTGAACGGAAGATATTTCCTTTTTCACCATAGCCCTCTAGGGGCTTCCAAATATCCCTTTGCCAATTCCACAAGAACAGCCTTAGCGAAAGGCTTCTTGAAGGGAAAGATGTAACTCTGTGAGATGAATTAACAGAACACAGAGCAGTTTCTCAGAAAGCTTCCTTCCAGTTTTGAAGGGAAGATATTTCCTTTTTCACCATAGCCCTCTATGGGCTTCCAAATATCCCTTTGCCAATTCCACAAGAACAGCCTTAGCGAAAGGGTTCTTGAAGTGAAAGATGTAACTCTGTGAGATGAATTCAAAGAACACAGAGCAGTTTCTCAGAAAGCTTCTTTCCAGTTTTGAACGGAAGATATTTCCTTTTTCACCATATCCCTCTAGGGGCTTCCAAATATCCCTTTGCCAATTCCACAATAACAGCCTTATCGAAAGGCCTCTTGAAAGGAAAGATGTAACTCTGTGAGATGAATTAACAGAACACAGAGCAGTTTCTCATAAAGCTTCTTTCCAGTTTTGAACGGAAGATATTTCCTTTTTCACCATAGCCCTCTATGGGCTTCCAAATATCCCTTTGCCAATTCCACAAGAACAGCCTTAGCGAAAGGCTTCTTGAAGGGAAAGATGTAACTCTGTGAGATGAATTAACAGAACACAGAACAGTTTCTCAGAAGTCTTCTTTCCAGTTTTGAACGGAAGATATATCCTTTTTTACCATAGCCCTCTATGGGCTTCCAAATATCCCTTTGCCAATTCCACAAGAACAGCCAAAGCGAAAGGCTTCTGGAATAGAAAGATGTAACTCTGTGAGATGAATTAACAGAACACAGAGCAGTTTCTCAGAAAACTTCTTTCCAGTTTTGAACGGAAGATATTTCCTTTTTCACCATAGCCCTCTATGGGCTTCCAAGTATCCCTTTGCCAATTCCACAAGAACAGCCTTAGCGAAAGGCTTCTTGAAGGGAAAGATGTAACTCTGTGAGATGAATTCACAGAACACAGAGCAGTTTCTCAGAAAGCTTCTTTCCAGTTTTGAACGGAAGATATTTCCTTTTTCACCATAGCCCTCTATGGGCTTCCAAATATCCCTTTGCCAATTCCACAAGAACAGCCTTAGCGAAAGGCTTCTTGAAGGGAAAGATGTAACTCTGTGAGATGAATTAACAGAACACAGAGCAGTTTCTCAGAAAGCTTCTTTCCAGTTTTGAACGGAAGATATTTCCTTTTTCACCATAGCCCTCTATGGGCTTCCAAATATCCCTTTGCCAATTCGACAAGAACAGCCTTAGCGAAAGGCTTCTTGAAGGGAAAGATGTAACTCTGTGAGATGAATTAACAGAACATAGAACAGTTTCTCAGAAAGCTTCTTTCCAGTTTTGAACGGAAGATATTTCCTTTTTCACCATAGCCCTCTATGGGCTTCCAAATATCCCTTTGCCAATTCCCCAAGAACAGCCTTAGCGAAAGGCTTCTTGAAGGGAAAGATGTAACTCTGTGAGATGAATTCACAGAACACAGAGCAGTTTCTCAGAAAGCTTCCTTCCAGTTTTGAACGGAAGATATTTCCTTTTTCACCATAGCCCTCTATGGGCTTCCAAATATCCCTTTGCCAATTCCACAAGAACAGCCTTAGCGAAAGGCTTCTTGAAAGGAAAGATGTAACTCTGTGAGATGAATTAACAGAACACAGAGCAGTTTCTCAGAAAGCTTCTTTCCAGTTTTGAACGGAAGATATTTCCTTTTTCACCTTAGCCCTCTATGGGCTTCCAAATATCCCTCTTCCAATTCCACAAGAACAGCCTTACCGAAAGGCTTCTTGAAGGGAAAGATGTAACTCTGTGAGATGAATTAACAGAACACAGAGCAGTTTCTCAGATAGCTTCTTTCCAGTTTTGAACGGAAGATATTTCCTTCTTCACCATAGCCCTCTATGGGCTTCCAAATATCCCGTTGCCAATTCCACAAGAACAGCCTTAGCGAAAGGCTTCTTGAAGGGAAAGATGTAACTCTGTGAGATGAATTAAGAGAACACAGAGCAGTTTCTCAGAAAGATTCTTTTCAGTTTTCAACGGAAGATATTTCCTTTTTCACCATAGCCCTCTATGGGCTTCCAAATATCCCTTTGCCAATTCCACAAGAACAGCCTTAGCGAAAGGCTTCATGAAGGGAAAGATGTAACTCTGTGAGATGAATTAACAGAACATAGAACAGTTTCTCAGAAAGCTTCTTTCCAGTTTTGAACGGAAGATATTTCCTTTTTCACCATAGCCCTCTATGGGCTTCCAAATATCCCTTTGCCAATTCCACAAGAACAGCCTTAGCGAAAGGCTTCTTGAAGGGAAAGATGTAACTCTGTGAGTTGAATTAACAGAACACAGAGCAGTTTCTCAGAAAGCTTCTTTCCAGTTTTGAACGGAAGATATTTCCTTTTTCACCATAGCCCTCTATTTGCTTCCAAATATCCCTTGCCAATTCCACAAGAACAGCCTTAGCGAAAGGCTTCTTGAAGGGAACGATGTAACTCTGTGAGATGAATTAACAGAACACAGAGCAGTTTCTCAGAAAGCTTCTTTCCAGTTTTGAACGGAAGATATTTCCTTCTTCACCATAGCCCTCTATGGGCTTCCAAATATCCCGTTGCCAATTCCACAAGAACAGCCTTAGCGAAAGGCTTCTTGAAGGGAAAGATGTAACTCTGTGAGATGAATTAACAGAACACAGAGCAGTTTCTCAGAAAGCTTCTTTCCACTTTTCAACGGAAGATATTTCCTTTTTCACCATAGCCCTCTATGGGCTTCCAAATATCCCTTTGCCAATTCACAAGAACAGCCTTAGCGAAAGGCTTCTTGAAGGGAAAGATGTAACTCTGTGAGATGAATTAACAGAACATAGAACAGTTTCTCAGAAAGCTTCTTTCCAGTTTTGAACGGAAGATATTTCCTTTTTCACCATAGCCCTCTATGGGCTTCCAAATATCCGTTTGCCAATTCCACAAGAACAGCCTTAGCGAAAGGCTTCTTGAAAGGAAAGATGTAACTCTGTGAGATGAATTAACAGAACACAGAGCAGTTTCTCAGAAAGCTTCTTTCCAGTTTTGATCGGAAGGTATTTCCTTTTTCACCATAGCCCTCTATGGGCTTCCAAATATCCCTTTGCCAATTCCACAAGAACAGCCTTAGCGAAAGGCTTCTTGAGGGGAAAGATGTAACTCTGTGAGATGAATTAACAGAACACAGAGCAGTTTCTCAGAAAGCTTCTTTCCAGTTTTGAACGGAAGATATTTCCTTTTTCACCATAGCCCTCTATGGGCTTCCAAATATCCCTTTGCCAATTCCACAAGAACAGCCTTAGCGAAAGGCTTCTTGAAGGGAAAGATGTAACTCTGTGAGATGAATTCACAGAACACAGAGCAGTTTCTCAGAAAGCTTCTTTCCAGTTTTGATCGGAAGATAATTCCTTTTTCACCATAGCCCTCTAAGGGCTTCCAAATATCCCTTTGCTAATTTCACAAGAACAGCCTTCGCGAAAGGCTTCTTGAAGGGAAAGATGTAATTCTGTGAGATGAATTAACAGAACATAGAACAGTTTCTCAGAAAGCTTCTTTCCAGTTTTGAACGGAAGATATTTCCTTTTTCACCATAGCCCTCTATGGGCTTCCAAATATTCCTTTGCCAATTCCACAAGAACAGCCTTAGCGAAAGGCTTCTTGAAGGCAAAGATGTAACTCTGTGAGATGAATTAACAGAACACAGAGCAGTTTCTCAGAAATCTTCTTTCCAGTTTTGAACGGAAGATATTTCCTTTTTCACCTTAGCCCTCTATGGGCTTCCAAATATCCCTCTTCCAATTCCACAAGAACAGCCTTACCGAAAGGCTTCTTGAAGGGAAAGATGTAACTCTGTGAGATGAATTAACAGAACGCAGAGCAGTTTCTCAGATAGCTTCTTTCCAGTTTTGAACGGAAGATATTTCCTTCACCATAGCCCTCTATGGGCTTCCAAATATCCCGTTGCCAATTCCACAAGAACAGCCTTACCGAAAGGCTTCTTGAAGGGAAAGATGTAACTCTGTGAGATGAATTAAGAGAACACAGAGCAGTTTCTCAGAAAGCTTATTTCCAGTTTTGAACGGAAGATATTTCCTTTTTCACCATAGCCCTCTATGGGCTTCCAAATATCCCTTTGCCAATTCCACAAGAACAGCCTTAGCGAAAGGCTTCATGAAGGGAAAGATGTAACTCTGTGAGATGAATTAACAGAACATAGAACAGTTTCTCAGAAAGCTTCTTTCCAGTTTTGAACGGAAGATATTTCCTTTTTCACCATAGCCCTCTATGGGCTTCCAAATATCCCTTTGCCAATTCCACAAGAACAGCCTTAGCGAAAGGCTTCTTGAAGGGAAAGATGTAACTCTGTGAGTTGAATTAACAGAACACAGAGCAGTTTCTCAGAAAGCTTCTTTCCAGTTTTGAACGGAAGATATTTCCTTTTTCACCATAGCCCTCTATGGGCTTCCAAATATCCCTTGCCAATTCCACAAGAACAGCCTTAGCGAAAGGCTTCTTGAAGGGAACGATGTAACTCTGTGAGATGAATTAACAGAACACAGAGCAGTTTCTCAGAAAGCTTCTTTCCAGTTTTGAACGGAAGATATTTCCTTTTTCACCATAGCCCTCTATGGGCTTCCAAATATCCCTTTCCCAATTCCACAAGAACAGCCTTAGCGAAAGGCTTCTTGAAGGGAAAGATGTAACTCTGTGAGATGAATTAACAGAACACAGAGCAGTTTCTCAGAAAGCTTCTTTCCAGTTTTGAACGGAAGATATTTCCTTTTTCACCATAGCCCTCTATGGGCTTCCAAATATCCCTTTGCCAATTCCAAAAGAACAGCCTTAGCGAAAGGCTTCTTGAAGGGAAAGATGTAACTCTGTGAGATGAATTCACAGAACACAGAGCAGTTTCTCAGAAAGCTTCTTTCCAGTTTTGAACGGAAGATATTTCCTTTTTCACCATAGCCCTCTATGGGCTTCCAAATATCCCTTTGCCAATTCCACAAGAACAGCCTTAGCGAAAGGCTTCTTGAAGGGAAAGATGTAACTCTGTGAGATGAATTAACAGAACACAAAGCAGTTTCTCAGAAAGCTTCTTTCCAGTTTTGAACGGAAGATATTTCCTTTTTCACCATAGCCCTCTATGGGCTTCCAAATATCCCTTTGCCAATTCCACAAGAACAGCCTTAGCGAAAGGCTTCTTGAAAGGAAAGATGTAACTCTGTGAGATGAATTAACAGAACACAGAGCAGTTTCTCAGAAAGCTTCTTTCCAGTTTTGATCGGAAGGTATTTCCTTTTTCACCATAGCCCTCTATGGGCTTCCAAATATCCCTTTGCCAATTCCACAAGAACAGCCTTAGCGAAAGGCTTCTTGAGGGGAAAGATGTAACTCTGTGAGATGAATTAACAGAACACAGAGCAGTTTCTCAGAAAGCTTCTTTCCAGTTTTGAACGGAAGATATTTCCTATTTCACCATAGCCCTCTATGGGCTTCCAAATATCCCTTTGCCAATTCCACAAGAACAGCCTTAGCGAAAGGCTTCTTGAAGGGAAAGATGTAACTCTGTGAGATGAATTCACAGAACACAGAGCAGTTTCTCAGAAAGCTTCTTTCCAGTTTTGATCGGAAGATAATTCCTTTTTCACCATAGCCCTCTAAGGGCTTCCAAATATCCCTTTGCCAATTTCATAAGAACAGCCTTCGCAAAAGGCTTCTTGAAGGGAAAGATGTAATTCTGTGAGATGAATTAACAGAACATAGAACAGTTTCTCAGAAAGCTTCTTTCCAGTTTTGAACGGAAGATATTTCCTTTTTCACCATAGCCCTCTATGGGCTTCCAAATATCCCTTTGCCAATTCCACAAGAACAGCCTTAGCGAAAGGCTTCTTGAAGGGAAAGATGTAACTCTGTGAGATGAATTAACAGAACACAGAGCAGTTTCTCAGAAATCTTCTTTCCAGTTTTGAACGGAAGATATTTCCTTTTTCACCTTAGCCCTCAATGGGCTTCCAAATATCCCTCTTCCAATTCCACAAGAACAGCCTTACCGAAAGGCTTCTTGAAGGGAAAAATGTAACTCTGTGAGATGAAATAACAGAACACAGAGCAGTTTCTCAGATAGCTTCTTTCCAGTTTTGAACGGAAGATATTTCCTTCTTCACCATAGCCCTCTATGGGCTTCCAAATATCCCGTTGCCAATTCCACAAGAACAGCCTTAGCGAAAGGCTTCTTGAAGGGAAAGATGTAACTCTGTGAGATGAATTAAGAGAACACAGAGCAGTTTCTCAGAAAGCTTCTTTCCAGTTTTCAACGGAAGATATTTCCTTTTTCACCATAGCCCTCTATGGGCTTCCAAATATCCCTTTGCCAATTCCACAAGAACAGCCTTAGCGAAAGGCTTCATGAAGGGAAAGATGTAACTCTGTGAGATGAATTAACAGAACATAGAACAGTTTCTCAGAAAGCTTCTTTCCAGTTTTGAACGGAAGATATTTCCTTTTTCACCATAGCCCTCTATGGGCTTCCAAATATCCCTTTGCCAATTCCACAAGAACAGCCTTAGCGAAAGGCTTCTTGAAGGGAAAGATGTAACTCTGTGAGTTGAATTAACAGAACACAGAGCAGTTTCTCAGAAAGCTTCTTTCCAGTTTTGAACGGAAGATATTACCTTTTTCACCATAGCCCTCTATGGGCTTCCAAATATCCCTTGCCAATTCCACAAGAACAGCCTTAGTGAAAGGCTTCTTGAAGGGAACGATGTAACTCTGTGAGATGAATGAACAGAACACAGAGCAGTTTCTCAGAAAGCTTCTTTCCAGTTTTGAACGGAAGATATTTCCTTTTTCACCATAGCCCTCTATGGGCTTCCAAATATCCCTTTGCCAATTCCACAAGAACAGCCTTAGCGAAAGGCTTCTTGAAGGGAAAGATGTAACTCTGTGAGATGAATTAACAGAACACAGAGCAGTTTCTCAGAAAGCTTCTTTCCAGTTTTGAACGGAAGATATTTCCTTTTTCACCATAGCCCTCTATGGGCTTCCAAATATCCCTTTGCCAATTCCACAAGAACAGCCTTAGCGAAAGGCTTCTTGAAGGGAAAGATGTAACTCTGTGAGATGAATTCACAGAACACAGAGCAGTTTCTCAGAAAGCTTCTTTCCAGTTTTGATCGGAAGATAATTCCTTTTTCACCATAGCCCTCTAAGGGCTTCCAAATATCCCTTTGCCAATTTCACAAGAACAGCCTTCGCGAAAGGCTTCTTGAAGGGAAAGATGTAATTCTGTGAGATGAATTAACAGAACATAGAACAGTTTCTCAGAAAGCTTCTTTCCAGTTTTGAACGGAAGATATTTCCTTTTTCACCATAGCCCTCTATGGGCTTCCAAATATCCCTTTGCCAATTCCACAAGAACAGCCTTAGCGAAAGGCTTCTTGAAGGGAAAGATGTAACTCTGTGAGATGAATTAACAGAACACAGAGCAGTTTCTCAGAAATCTTCTTTCCAGTTTTGAACAGAAGATATTTCCTTTTTCACCTTAGCCCTCTATGGGCTTCCAAATATCCCTCTTCCAATTCCACAACAACAGCCTTACCGAAAGGCTTCTTGAAGGGAAAGATGTAACTCTGTGAGATGAATTAACAGAACACAGAGCAGTTTCTCAGATAGCTTCTTTCCAGTTTTGAACGGAAGATATTTCCTTCTTCACCATAGCCCTCTATGGGCTTCCAAATATCCCGTTGCCAATTCCACAAGAACAGCCTTAGCGAAAGGCTTCTTGAAGGGAAAGATGTAACTCTGTGAGATGAATTAAGAGAACACAGAGCAGTTTCTCAGAAAGCTTCTTTCCAGTTTTCAACGGAAGATATTTCCTTTTTCACCATAGCCCTCTATGGGCTTCCAAATATCCCTTTGCCAATTCCACAAGAACAGCCTTAGCGAAAGGCTTCATGAAGGGAAAGATGTAACTCTGTGAGATGAATTAACAGAACATAGAACAGTTTCTCAGAAAGCTTCTTTCCAGTTTTGAACGGAAGATATTTCCTTTTTCACCATAGCCCTCTATGGGCTTCCAAATATCCCTTTGCCAATTCCACAAGAACAGCCTTAGCGAAAGGCTTCTTGAAGGGAAAGATGTAACTCTGTGAGTTGAATTAACAGAACACAGAGCAGTTTCTCAGAAAGCTTCTTTCCAGTTTTGAACGGAAGATATTTCCTTTTTCACCATAGCCCTCTATGGGCTTCCAAATATCCCTTGCCAATTCCACAAGAACAGCCTTAGCGAAAGGCTTCTTGAAGGGAACGATGTAACTCTGTGAGATGAATGAACAGAACACACAGCAGTTTCTCAGAAAGCTTCTTTCCAGTTTTGAACGGAAGATATTTCCTTTTTCACCATAGCCCTCTATGGGCTTCCAAATATCCCTTTGCCAATTCCACAAGAACAGCCTTAGCGAAAGGCTTCTTGAAGGGAAAGATGTAACTCTGTGAGATGAATTAACAGAACACAGAGCAGTTTCTCAGAAAGCTTCTTTCCATTTTTGAACGGAAGATATTTCCTTTTTCACCATAGCCCTCTATGGGCTTCCAAATATCCCTTTGCCAATTCCAAAAGAACAGCCTTAGCGAAAGGCTTCTTGAAGGGAAAGATGTAACTCTGTGAGATGAATTCACAGAACACAGAGCAGTTTCTCAGAAAGCTTCTTTCCAGTTTTGAACGGAAGATATTTCCTTTTTCACCATAGCCCTCTATGGGCTTCCAAATATCCCTTTGCCAATTCCACAAGAACAGCCTTAGCGAATGGCTTCTTGAAGGGAAAGATGTAACTCTGTGAGATGAATTAACAGAACACAGAGCAGTTTCTCAGAAAGCTTCTTTCCAGTTTTGAACGGAAGATATTTCCTTTTTCACCATAGCCCTCTATGGGCTTCCAAATATACCTTTGCCAATTCCACAAGAACAGCCTTAGCGAAAGGCTTCTTGAAGGGAAAGATGTAACTCTGTGAGATGAATTAACAGAACACAAAGCAGTTTCTCAGAAAGCTTCTTTCCAGTTTTGAACGGAAGATATTTCCTTTTTCACCATAGCCCTCTATGGGCTTCCAAATATCCCTTTGCCAATTCCACAAGAACAGCCTTAGCGAAAGGCTTCTTGAAAGGAAAGATGTAACTCTGTGAGATGAATTAACAGAACACAGAGCAGTTTCTCAGAAAGCTTCTTTCCAGTTTTGATCGGAAGGTATTTCCTTTTTCACCATAGCCCTCTATGGGCTTCCAAATATCCCTTTGCCAATTCCACAAGAACAGCCTTAGCGAAAGGCTTCTTGAGGGGAAAGATGTAACTCTGTGAGATGAATTAACAGAACACAGAGCAGTTTCTCAGAAAGCTTCTTTCCAGTTTTGAACGGAAGATATTTCCTTTTTCACCATAGCCCTCTATGGGCTTCAAATTATCCCTTTGCCAATTCCACAAGAACAGCCTTAGAGAAAGGCTTCTTGAAGGGAAAGATGTAACTCTGTGAGATGAATTCACAGAACACAGAGCAGTTTCACAGAAAGCTTCTTTCCAGTTTTGACCGGACGATAATTCCTTTTTCACCATAGCCCTCTAAGGGCTTCCAATTATCCCTTTGCCAATTTCACAAGAACAGCCTTCGCGAAAGGCTTCTTGAAGGGAAAGATGTAATTCAGTGAGATGAATTAACAGAACATAGAACAGTTTCTCAGAAAGCTTCTTTCCAGTTTTGAACGGAAGATATTTCCTTTTTCACCATAGCCCTCTATGGGCTTCCAAATATCCCTTTGCCAATTCCACAAGAACAGCCTTAGCGAAAGGCTTCTTGAAGGGAAAGATGTAACTCTGTGAGATGAATTAACAGAACACAGAGCAGTTTCTCAGAAATCTTCCTTCCAGTTTTGAACGGAAGATATTTCCTTTTTCACCTTAGCCCTCTATGGGCTTCCAAATATCCCTCTTCCAATTCCACAAGAACAGCCTTACCGAAAGGCTTCTTGAAGGGAAAGATGTAACTCTGTGAGATGAATTAACAGAACACAGAGCAGTTTCTCAGATAGCTTCTTTCCAGTTTTGAACGGAAGATATTTCCTTCTTCACCATAGCCCTCTATGGGCTTCCAAATATCCCGTTGCCAATTCCACAAGAACAGCCTTAGCGAAAGGCTTCTTGAAGGGAAAGATGTAACTCTGTGAGATGAATTAAGAGAACACAGAGCAGTTTCTCAGAAAGCTTCTTTCCAGTTTTCAACGGAAGATATTTCCTTTTTCACCATAGCCCTCTATGGGCTTCCAAATATCCCTTTGCCAATTCCACAAGAACAGCCTTAGCGAAAGGCTTCTTGAAGGGAAAGATGTAACTCTGTGAGATGAATTAACAGAACATAGAACAGTTTCTCAGAAAGCTTCTTTCCAGTTTTGAACGGAAGATATTTCCTTTTTCACCATAGCCCTCTATGGGCTTCCAAATATCCCTTTGCCAATTCCACAAGAACAGCCTTAGCGAAAGGCTTCTTGAAGTGAAAGATGTAACTCTGTGAGTTGAATTAACAGAACACAGAGCAGTCTCTCAGAAAGCTTCTTTCCAGTTTTGAACGGAAGATATTTCCTTTTTCACCATAGCCCTCTATGGGCTTCCAAATATCCCTTGCCAATTCCACAAGAACAGCCTTAGCGAAAGGCTTCCTGAAGGGAACGATGTAACTCTGTGAGATGAATTAACAGAACACAGAGCAGTTTCTCAGAAAGCTTCTTTCCAGTTTTGAACCGAAGATATTTCCTTTTTCACCATAGCCCTCTATGGGCTTCCAAATATCCCTTTGCCAATTCCACAAGAACAGCCTTAGCGAAAGGCTTCTTGAAGGGAAAGATGTAACTCTGTGAGATGAATTTACAGAACACAGAGCAGTTTCTCAGAAAGCTTCTTTCCAGTTTTGAACGGAAGATATTTCCTTTTTCACCATAGCCCTCTATGGGCTTCCAAATATCCCTTTGCCAATTCCACAAGAACAGCCTTAGCGAAAGGCTTCTTGAAGGGAAAGATGTAACTCTGTGAGATGAATTCACAGAACACAGAGCAGTTTCTCAGAAAGCTTCTTTCCAGTTTTGAACGGAAGATAATTCCTTTTTCACCATAGCCCTCTAAGGGCTTCCAAATATCCCTTTGCCAATTTCACAAGAACAGCCTTAGCGAAAGGCTTCTTGAAGGGAAAGATGTAATTCTGTGAGATGAATTAACAGAACATAGAACAGTTTCTCAGAAAGCTTCTTTCCAGTTTTCAACGGAAGATATTTCCTTTTTCACCATAGCCCTCTATGGGCTTCCAAATATCCCTTTGCCAATTCCACAAGAACAGCCTTAGCGAAAGGCTTCTTGAAGGGAAAGATGTAACTCTGTGAGATGAATTAACAGAACATAGAACAGTTTCTCAGAAAGCTTCTTTCCAGTTTTGAACGGAAGACATTTCCTTTTTCACCATAGCCCTCTATGGGCTTCCAAATATCCCTTTGCCAATTCCACAAGAACAGCCTTAGCGAAAGGCTTCTTGAAGGGAAAGATGTAACTCTGTGAGTTGAATTAACAGAACACAGAGCAGTTTCTCAGAAAGCTTCTTTCCAGTTTTGAACGGAAGATATTTCCTTTTTCACCATAGCCCTCTATGGGCTTCCAAATATCCCTTTGCCAATTCCACAAGAACAGCCTTAGCGAAAGGCTTCTTGAAGGGAAAGATGTAACTCTTTGAGATGAATTAACAGAAGACAGAGCAGTTTCTCAGAAAGCTTCTTTCCAGTTTTGAACCGAAGATATTTCCTTTTTCACCATAGCCCTCTATGGGCTTCCAAATATCCCTTTGCCAATTCCACAAGAACAGCCTTAGCGAAAGGCTTCTTGAAGGGAAAGATGTAACACTGTGAGATGAATTAACAGAACACAGAGCAGTTTCTCAGAAAGCTTCTTTCCAGTTTTGAACGGAAGATATTTCCTTTTTCACCATAGCCCTCTATGGGCTTCCAAATATCCCTTTGCCAATTCCACAAGAACAGCCTTAGCGAAAGGCTTCTTGAAGGGAAAGATGTAACTCTGTGAGATGAATTCACAGAACACAGAGCAGTTTCTCAGAAAGCTTCCTTACAGTTTTGAACGGAAGATATTTCCTTTTTCACCATAGCCCTCTATGGGCTTCCAAATATCCCTTGCCAATTCCACAAGAACAGCCTTAGCGAAAGGCTTCTTGAAGGGAACGATGTAACTCTGTGAGATGAATTAACAGTACACAGAGCAGTTTCTCAGAAAGCTTCTTTCCAGTTTTGAACCGAAGATATTTCCTTTTTCACCATAGCCCTCTATGGGCTTCCAAATATCCCGTTGCCAATTCCACAAGAACAGCCTTAGCGAAAGGCTTCTTGAAGGGAAAGATGTAACTCTGTGAGATGAATTAACATAACACAGAGCAGTTTCCCAGAAAGCTTCTTTCCAGTTTTGAACGGAAGATATTTTCTTTTTCACCATAGCCCTCTATGGGCTTCCAAATATCCCTTTGCCAATTCCACAAGAACAGCCTTAGCGAAAGGCTTCTTGAAGGGAAAGATGTAACTCTGTGAGATGAATTTACAGAACACAAAGCAGTTTCTCAGAAAGCTTCTTTCCAGTTTTGAACGGAAGATATTTCCTTTTTCACCATAGCCCTCTATGGGCTTCCAAATATCCCTTTGCCAATTCCACAAGAACAGCCTTAGCGAAAGGCTTCTTGAAAGGAAAGATGTAACTCTGTGAGATGAATTAACAGAACACAGAGCAGTTTCCCAGAAAGCTTCTTTCCAGTTTTGATCGGAAGGTATTTTTTTTTCACCATAGCCCTCTATGGGCTTCCAAATATCCCTTTGCCAATTCCACAAGAACAGCCTTAGCGAAAGGCTTCTTGTGGGTAAAGATGTAACTCTGTGAGATGAATTAACAGAACACAGAGCAGTTTCTCAGAAAGCTTCTTTCCAGTTTTGAACGGAAGATATTTCCTTTTTCACCATAGCCCTCTATGGGCTTCCAAATATCCCTTTGCCAATTCCACAAGAACAGCCTTAGCGAAAGGCTTCTTGAAGGGAAAGATGTAACTCTGTGAGATGAATTCACAGAACACAGAGCAGTTTCTCAGAAAGCTTCTTTCCAGTTTTGAACGGAAGATATTTCCTTTTTCACCATATCCCTCTAGGGGCTTCCAAATATCCCTTTGCCAATTCCACAATAACAGCCTTATCGAAAGGCTTCTTGAAAGGAAAGATGTAACTCTGTGAGATGAATTAACAGAACACAGAGCAGTTTCTCAGAAAGCTTCTTTCCAGTTTTGAACGGAAGATATTTCCTTTTTCACCATAGCCCTCTATGGGCTTCCAAATATCCCTTTGCCAATTCCACAAGAACAGCCTTAGCGAAAGGCTTCTTGAAGGGAAAGATGTAACTCTGTGAGATGAATTAACAGAACACAGAACAGTTTCTCAGAAGTCTTCTTTCCAGTTTTGAACGGAAGATATATCCTTTTTTACCATAGCCCTCTATGGGCTTCCAAATATCCCTTTGCCAATTCCACAAGAACAGCCAAAGCGAAAGGCTTCTGGAATAGAAAGATGTAACTCTGTGAGATGAATTAACAGAACACAGAGCAGTTTCTCAGAAAACTTCTTTCCAGTTTTGAACGGAAGATATTTCCTTTTTCACCATAGCCCTCTATGGGCTTCCAACTATCCCTTTGCCAATTCCACAAGAACAGCCTTAGCGAAAGGCTTCTTGAAGGGAAAGATGTAACTCTGTGAGATGAATTAACAGAACACAGAGCAGTTTCTCAGAAAGCTTCTTTCCAGTTTTGAACGGAAGATATTTCCTTTTTCACCATAGCCCTCTATGGGCTTCCAAATATCCCTTTGCCAATTCCACAAGAACAGCCTTAGCGAAAGGCTTCTTGAAGGGAAAGATGTAACTCTGTGAGATGAATTCACAGAACACAGAGCAGTTTCTCAGAAAGCTTCTTTCCAGTTTTGAACGGTAGATATTTCCTTTTTCACCATAGCCCTCTATGGGCTTCCAAATATCCCTTTGCCAATTCCACAAGAACAGCCTTAGCGAAAGGCTTCTTGAAGGGACAGATGTAACTCTGTGAGATGAATTAACAGAACACAGAGCAGTTTCTCAGAAAGCTTCCTTCCAGTTTTGAACGGAAGATATTTCCTTTTTCACCATAGCCCTCTGTGGGCTTCCAAATATCCCTTTGCCAATTCCACAAGAACAGCCTTAGCGAAAGGGTTCTTGAAGTGAAAGATGTAACTCTGTGAGATGAATTCAAAGAACACAGAGCAGTTTCTCAGAAAGCTTCTTTCCAGTTTTGAACGGAAGATATTTCCTTTTTCACCATATCCCTCTAGGGGCTTCCAAATATCCCTTTGCCAATTCCACAATAACAGCCTTATCGAAAGGCTTCTTGAAAGGAAAGATGTAACTCTGTGAGATGAATTAACAGAACACAGAGCAGTTTCTCAGAAAGCTTCTTTCCAGTTTTGAACGGAAGATATTTCCTTTTTCACCATAGCCCTCTATGGGCTTCCAAATATCCCTTTGCCAATTCCACAAGAACAGCCTTAGCGAAAGGCTTCTTGAAGGGAAAGATGTAACTCTGTGAGATGAATTAACAGAACACAGAACAGTTTCTCAGAAGTCTTCTTTCCAGTTTTGAACGGAAGATATATCCTTTTTTACCATAGCCCTCTATGGGCTTCCAAATATCCCTTTGCCAATTCCACAAGAACAGCCAAAGCGAAAGGCTTCTGGAATAGAAAGATGTAACTCTGTGAGATGAATTAACAGAACACAGAGCAGTTTCTCAGAAAACTTCTTTCCAGTTTTGAACGGAAGATATTTCCTTTTTCACCATAGCCCTCTATGGGCTTCCAACTATCCCTTTGCCAATTCCACAAGAACAGCCTTAGCGAAAGGCTTCTTGAAGGGAAAGATGTAACTCTGTGAGATGAATTCACAGAACACAGAGCAGTTTCTCAGAAAGCTTCTTTCCAGTTTTGAACGGAAGATATTTCCTTTTTCACCATAGCCCTGTATGGGCTTCCAAATATCCCTTTGCCAATTCCACAAGAACAGCCTTAGCGAAAGGCTTCTTGAAGGGAAAGATGTAACTCTGTGAGATGAATTCACAGAACACAGAGCAGTTTCTCAGAAAGCTTCTTTCCAGTTTTGAACGGAAGATATTTCCTTTTTCACCATAGCCCTCTATGGGCTTCCAAATATCCCTTTGCCAATTCCACAAGAACAGCCTTAGCGAAAGGCTTCTTGAAAGGAAAGATGTAACTCTGTGAGATGAATTAACAGAACATAGAACAGTTTCTCTGAAAGCTTCTTTCCAGTTTTGAACGGAAGATATTTCCTTTTTCACCATAGCCCTCTATGGGCTTCGAAATATCCCTTTGCCAATTCCACAAGAACAGCCTTAGCGAAAGGCGTCTTGAAGGGAAAGATGTAACTCTGTGAGATGAATTAACAGAACATAGAACAGTTTCTCAGAAAGCTTCTTTCCAGTTTTGAACGGAAGATATTTCCTTTTTCACCATAGCCCTCTATGGGCTTCCAAATATCCCTTTGCCAATTCCCCAAGAACAGCCTTAGCGAAAGGCTTCTTGAAGGGAAAGATGTAACTCTGTGAGATGAATTCACAGAACACAGAGCAGTTTCTCATAAAGCTTCCTTCCAGTTTTGAACGGAAGATATTTCCTTTTTCACCATAGCCCTCTATGGGCTTCCAAATATCCCTTTGCCAATTCCACAAGAACAGCCTTAGCGAAAGGCTTCTTGAAAGGAAAGATGTAACTCTGTGAGATGAATTAACAGAACACAGAGCAGTTTCTCAGAAAGCTTCTTTCCAGTTTTGAACGGAAGATATTTCCTTTTTCACCATAGCCCTCTATGGGCTTCCAAATATCCCTTTGCCAATTCCACAAGAACAGCCTTAGCGAAAGGCTTCTTGAAGGGGAAGATGTAACTCTGTGAGATGAATTAACAGAACATAGAACAGTTTCTCAGAAAGCTTCTTTCCAGTTTTGAACGGAAGATAGTTCCTTTTTCACCATAGCCCTCTATGGGCTTCCAAATATCCCTTTGCCAATTCCACAAGAACAGCCTTAGCGAAAGGCTTCTTGAAGGGAAAGATGTAACTCTGTGAGATGAATTAACAGAACACAGAGCAGTTTCTCAGAAAACTTCTTTCCAGTTTTGAACGGAAGATATTTCCTTTTTCACCATAGCCCTCTATGGGCTTCCAAATATCCCGTTGCCAATTCCACAAGAACAGCCTTAGCGAAAGGCTTCTTGAAGGGAAAGATGTAACTCTGTGAGATGAATTAACAGAACACAGAGCAGTTTCCCAGAAAGCTTCTTTCCAGTTTTGAACGGAAGATATTTTCTTTTTCACCATAGCCCTCTATGGGCTTCCAAATATCCCTTTGCCAATTCCACAAGAACAGCCTTAGCGAAAGGCTTCTTGAAGGGAAAGATGTAACTCTGTGAGATGAATTAACAGAACATAGAACAGTTTCTCAGAAAGCTTCTTTCCAGTTTTGAACGGAAGATATTTCCTTTTTCACCATAGCCCTCTATGGGCTTCCAAATATCCCTTTGCCAATTCACAAGAACAGCCTTAGCGAAAGGCTTCTTGAAGGGAAAGATGTAACTCTGTGAGATGAATTAACAGAACATAGAACAGTTTCTCAGAAAGCTTCTTTCCAGTTTTGAACGGAAGATATTTCCTTTTTCACCATAGCCCTCTATGGGCTTCCAAATATCCCTTTGCCAATTCACAAGAACAGCCTTAGCGAAAGGCTTCTTGAAGGGAAAGATGTAACTCTGTGAGATGAATTAACAGAACACAGAGCAGTTTCTCAGAAAGCTTCTTTCCAGTTTTGAACGGAAGATATTTCCTTTTTCACCATAGCCCTCTATGGGCTTCCAAATATCCGTTTGCCAATTCCACAAGAACAGCCTTAGCGAAAGGCTTCTTGAAAGGAAAGATGTAACTCTGTGAGATGAATTAACAGAACACAGAGCAGTTTCTCAGAAAGCTTCTTTCCAGTTTTGATCGGAAGGTATTTCCTTTTTCACCATAGCCCTCTATGGGCTTCCAAATATCCCTTTGCCAATTCCACAAGAACAGCCTTAGCGAAAGGCTTCTTGAGGGGAAAGATGTAACTCTGTGAGATGAATTAACAGAACACAGAGCAGTTTCTCAGAAAGCTTCTTTCCAGTTTTGAACGGAAGATATTTCCTTTTTCACCATAGCCCTCTATGGGCTTCCAAATATCCCTTTGCCAATTCCACAAGAACAGCCTTAGCGAAAGGCTTCTTGAAGGGAAAGATGTAACTCTGTGAGTTGAATTAACAGAACACAGAGCAGTTTCTCAGAAAGCTTCTTTCCAGTTTTGAACGGAAGATATTTCCTTTTTCACCATAGCCCTCTATGGGCTTCCAAATATCCCTTGCCAATTCCACAAGAACAGCCTTAGCGAAAGGCTTCTTGAAGGGAACGATGTAACTCTGTGAGATGAATTAACAGAACACAGAGCAGTTTCTCAGAAAGCTTCTTTCCAGTTTTGAACGGAAGATATTTCCTTTTTCACCATAGCCCTCTATGGGCTTCCAAATATCCCTTTGCCAATTCCACAAGAACAGCCTTAGCGAAAGGCTTCTTGAAGTGAAAGATGTAACTCTGTGAGATGAATTAACAGAACACAGAGCAGTTTCTCAGAAAGCTTCTTTCCAGTTTTGAACGGAAGATATTTCCTTTTTCACCATAGCCCTCTATGGGCTTCCAAATATCCCTTTGCCAATTCCACAAGAACAGCCTTAGCGAAAGGCTTCTTGAAGGGAAAGATGTAACTCTGTGAGATGAATTCACAGAACACAGAGCAGTTTCTCAGAAAGCTTCTTTCCAGTTTTGAACGGAAGATATTTCCTTTTTCACCATAGCCCTCTATGGGCTTCCAAATATCCCTTTGCCAATTCCACAATAACAGCCTTATCGAAAGGCTTCTTGAAAGGAAAGATGTAACTCTGTGAGATGAATTAACAGAACACAGAGCAGTTTCTCAGAAAGCTTCTTTCCAGTTTTGAACGGAAGATATTTCCTTTTTCACCATAGCCCTCTATGGGCTTCCAAATATCCCTTTGCCAATTCGAAAAGAACAGCCTTAGCGAAAGGCTTCTTGAAGGGAAAGATGTAACTCTGTGAGATGAATTAAGAGAACACAGAGCAGTTTCTCAGAAAGCTTCTTTCCAGTTTTGAACGGAAGATATTTCCTTTTTCACCATAGCCCTCTATGGGCTTCCAAATATCCCTTTGCCAATTCCAAAAGAACAGCCTTAGCGAAAGGCTTCTTGAAGGGAAAGATGTAACTCTGTGAGATGAATTAAGAGAACACAGAACACTTTCTCAGAAAGCTTCTTTCCAGTTTTGAACGGAAGATATTTCCTTTTTCACAATAGCCCTCTATGGGCTTCCAAATATCCCGTTGCCAATTCCACAAGAACAGCCTTAGCGAAAGGCTTCTTGAAGGGAAAGATGTAACTCTGTGAGATGAATTAACAGAACACAGAGCAGTTTCCCAGAAAGCTTCTTTCCAGTTTTGAACGGAAGATATTTTCTTTTTCACCATAGCCCTCTATGGGCTTCCAAATATCCCTTTGCCAATTCCACAAGAACAGCCTTAGCGAAAGGCTTCTTGAAGGGAAAGATGTAACTCTGTGAGATGAATTAACAGAACATAGAACAGTTTCTCAGAAAGGTTCTTTCCAGTTTTGAACGGAAGATATTTCCTTTTTCACCATAGCCCTCTATGGGCTTCCAAATACACCTTTGCCAATTCCACAAGAACAGCCTTAGCGAAAGGCTTCTTGAAGGGAAAGATGTAACTCTGTGAGATGAATTAACAGAACACAAAGCAGTTTCTCAGAAAGCTTCTTTCCAGTTTTGAACGGAAGATATTTCCTTTTTCACCATAGCCCTCTATGGGCTTCCAAATATCCCTTTGCCAATTCCACAAGAACAGCCTTAGCGAAAGGCTTCTTGAAAGGAAAGATGTAACTCTGTGAGATGAATTAACAGAACACAGAGCAGTTTCTCAGAAAGCTTCTTTCCAGTTTTGATCGGAAGGTATTTCCTTTTTCACCATAGCCCTCTATGGGCTTCCAAATATCCCTTTGCCAATTCCACAAGAACAGCCTTAGCGAAAGGCTTCTTGAGGGGAAAGATGTAACTCTGTGAGATGAATTAACAGAACACAGAGCAGTTTCTCAGAAAGCTTCTTTCCAGTTTTGAACGGAAGATATTTCCTTTTTCACCATAGCCCTCTATGGGCTTCCAAATATCCCTTTGCCAATTCCACAAGAACAGCCTTAGCGAAAGGCTTCTTGAAGGGAAAGATGTAACTCTGTGAGATGAATTCACAGAACACAGAGCAGTTTCTCAGAAAGCTTCTTTCCAGTTTTGAACGGAAGATAATTCCTTTTTCACCATAGCCCCCTAAGGGCTTCCAAATATCCCTTTGCCAATTTCACAAGAACAGCCTTCGCGAAAGGCTTCTTGAAGGGAAAGATGTAATTCTGTGAGATGAATTAACAGAACATAGAACAGTTTCTCAGAAAGCTTCTTTCCAGTTTTGAACGGAAGATATTTCCTTTTTCACCATAGCCCTCTATGGGCTTCCAAATATCCCTTTGCCAATTCCACAACAACAGCCTTAGCGAAAGGCTTCTTGAAGGGAAAGATGTAACTCTGTGAGATGAATTAACAGAACACAGAGCAGTTTCTCAGAAATCTTCTTTCCAGTTTTGAACGGAAGATATTTCCTTTTTCACCTTAGCCCTCTATGGGCTTCCAAATATCCCTCTTCCAATTCCACAAGAACAGCCTTACCGAAAGGCTTCTTGAAGGGAAAGATGTAACTCTGTGAGATGAATTAACAGAACACAGAGCAGTTTCTCAGATAGCTTCTTTCCAGTTTTGAACGGAAGATATTTCCTTCTTCACCATAGCCCTCTATGGGCTTCCAAATATCCCGTTGCCAATTCCACAAGAACAGCCTTAGCGAAAGGCTTCTTGAAGGGAAAGATGTAACTCTGTGAGATGAATTAACAGAACACAGAGCAGTTTCTCAGAAAGCTTCTTTCCACTTTTCAACGGAAGATATTTCCTTTTTCACCATAGCCCTCTATGGGCTTCCAAATAACCCTTTGCCAATTCACAAGAACAGCCTTAGCGAAAGGCTTCTTGAAGGGAAAGATGTAACTCTGTGAGATGAATTAACAGAACATAGAACAGTTTCGCAGAAAGCTTCTTTCCAGTTTTGAACGGAAGATATTTCCTTTTTCACCATAGCCCTCTATGGGCTTCCAAATATCCCTTTGCCAATTCCACAAGAACAGCCTTAGCGAAAGGCTTCTTGAAGGGAAAGATGTAACTCTGTGAGATGAATTAACAGAACACAAAGCAGTTTCTCAGAAAGCTTCTTTCCAGTTTTGAACGGAAGATATTTCCTTTTTCACCATAGCCCTCTATGGGCTTCCAAATATCCCTTTGCCAATTCCACAAGAACAGCCTTAGCGAAAGGCTTCTTGAAAGGAAAGATGTAACTCTGTGAGATGAATTAACAGAACAGAGAGCAGTTTCTCAGAAAGCTTCTTTCCAGTTTTGATCGGAAGGTATTTCCTTTTTCACCATAGCCCTCTATGGGCTTCCAAATATCCCTTTGCCAATTCCACAAGAACAGCCTTAGCGAAAGGCTTCTTGAGGGGAAAGATGTAACTCTGTGAGATGAATTAACAAAACACAGAGCAGTTTCTCAGAAAGCTTCTTTCCAGTTTTGAACGGAAGATATTTCCTATTTCACCATAGCCCTCTATGGGCTTCCAAATATCCCTTTGCCAATTCCACAAGAACAGCCTTAGCGAAAGGCTTCTTGAAGGGAAAGATGTAACTCTGTGAGATGAATTCACAGAACACAGAGCAGTTTCTCAGAAAGCTTCTTTCCAGTTTTGATCGGAAGATAATTCCTTTTTCACCATAGCCCTCTAAGGGCTTCCAAATATCCCTTTGCCAATTTCATAAGAACAGCCTTCGCGAAAGGCTTCTTGAAGGGAAAGATGTAATTCTGTGAGATGAATTAACAGAACATAGAACAGTTTCTCAGAAAGCTTCTTTCCAGTTTTGAACGGAAGATATTTCCTTTTTCACCATAGCCCTCTATGGGCTTCCAAATATCCCTTTGCCAATTCCACAAGAACAGCCTTAGCGAAAGGCTTCTTGAAGGGAAAGATGTAACTCTGTGAGATGAATTAACAGAACACAGAGCAGTTTCTCAGAAATCTTCTTTCCAGTTTTGAACGGAAGATATTTCCTTTTTCACCTTAGCACTCTATGGGCTTCCAAATATCCCTCTTCCAATTCCACAAGAACAGCCTTACCGAAAGGCTTCTTGAAGGGAAAAATGTAACTCTGTGAGATGAAATAACAGAACACAGAGCAGTTTCTCAGATAGCTTCTTTCCAGTTTTGAACGGAAGATATTTCCTTCTTCACCATAGCCCTCTATGGGCTTCCAAATATCCCGTTGCCAATTCCACAAGAACAGCCTTAGCGAAAGGCTTCTTGAAGGGAAAGATGTAACTCTGTGAGATGAATTAAGAGAACACAGAGCAGTTTCTCAGAAAGCTTCTTTCCAGTTTTCAACGGAAGATATTTCCTTTTTCACCATAGCCCTCTATGGGCTTCCAAATATCCCTTTGCCAATTCCACAAGAACAGCCTTAGCGAAAGGCTTCATGAAGGGAAAGATGTAACTCTGTGAGATGAATTAACAGAACATAGAACAGTTTCTCAGAAAGCTTCTTTCCAGTTTTGAACGGAAGATATTTCCTTTTTCACCATAGCCCTCTATGGGCTTCCAAATATCCCTTTGCCAATTCCACAAGAACAGCCTTAGCGAAAGGCTTCTTGAAGGGAAAGATGTAACTCTGTGAGTTGAATTAACAGAACACAGAGCAGTTTCTCAGAAAGCTTCTTTCCAGTTTTGAACGGAAGATATTACCTTTTTCACCATAGCCCTCTATGGGCTTCCAAATATCCCTTGCCAATTCCACAAGAACAGCCTTAGCGAAAGGCTTCTTGAAGGGAACGATGTAACTCTGTGAGATGAATGAACAGAACACAGAGCAGTTTCTCAGAAAGCTTCTTTCCAGTTTTGAACGGAAGATATTTCCTTTTTCACCATAGCCCTCTATGGGCTTCCAAATATCCCTTTGCCAATTCCACAAGAACAGCCTTAGCGAAAGGCTTCTTGAAGGGAAAGATGTAACTCTGTGAGATGAATTAACAGAACACAGAGCAGTTTCTCAGAAAGCTTCTTTCCAGTTTTGAACGGAAGATATTTCCTTTTTCACCATAGCCCTCTATGGGCTTCCAAATATCCCTTTGCCAATTCCACAAGAACAGCCTTAGCGAAAGGCTTCTTGAAGGGAAAGATGTAACTCTGTGAGATGAATTCACAGAACACAGAGCAGTTTCTCAGAAAGCTTCTTTCCAGTTTTGATCGGAAGATAATTCCTTTTTCACCATAGCCCTCTAAGGGCTTCCAAATATCCCTTTGCCAATTTCACAAGAACAGCCTTCGCGAAAGGCTTCTTGAAGGGAAAGATGTAATTCTGTGAGATGAATTAACAGAACATAGAACAGTTTCTCAGAAAGCTTCTTTCCAGTTTTGAACGGAAGATATTTCCTTTTTCACCATAGCCCTCTATGGGCTTCCAAATATCCCTTTGCCAATTCCACAAGAACAGCCTTAGCGAAAGGCTTCTTGAAGGGAAAGATGTAACTCTGTGAGATGAATTAACAGAACACAGAGCAGTTTCTCAGAAATCTTCTTTCCAGTTTTGAACAGAAGATATTTCCTTTTTCACCTTAGCCCTCTATGGGCTTCCAAATATCCCTCTTCCAATTCCACAAGAACAGCCTTACCGAAAGGCTTCTTGAAGGGAAAGATGTAACTCTGTGAGATGAATTAACAGAACACAGAGCAGTTTCTCAGATAGCTTCTTTCCAGTTTTGAACGGAAGATATTTCCTTCTTCACCATAGCCCTCTATGGGCTTCCAAATATCCCGTTGCCAATTCCACAAGAACAGCCTTAGCGAAAGGCTTCTTGAAGGGAAAGATGTAACTCTGTGAGATGAATTAAGAGAACACAGAGCAGTTTCTCAGAAAGCTTCTTTCCAGTTTTCAACGGAAGATATTTCCTTTTTCACCATAGCCCTCTATGGGCTTCCAAATATCCCTTTGCCAATTCCACAAGAACAGCCTTAGCGAAAGGCTTCATGAAGGGAAAGATGTAACTCTGTGAGATGAATTAACAGAACATAGAACAGTTTCTCAGAAAGCTTCTTTCCAGTTTTGAACAGAAGATATTTCCTTTTTCACCATAGCCCTCTATGGGCTTCCAAATATCCCTTTGCCAATTCCACAAGAACAGCCTTAGCGAAAGGCTTCTTGAAGGGAAAGATGTAACTCTGTGAGTTGAATTAACAGAACACAGAGCAGTTTCTCAGAAAGCTTCTTTCCAGTTATGAACGGAAGATATTTCCTTTTTCACCATAGCCCTCTATGGGCTTCCAAATATCCCTTGCCAATTCCACAAGAACAGCCTTAGCGAAAGGCTTCTTGAAGGGAACGATGTAACTCTGTGAGATGAATGAACAGAACACACAGCAGTTTCTCAGAAAGCTTCTTTCCAGTTTTGAACGGAAGATATTTCCTTTTTCACCATAGCCCTCTATGGGCTTCCAAATATCCCTTTGCCAATTCCACAAGAACAGCCTTAGCGAAAGGCTTCTTGAAGGGAAAGATGTAACTCTGTGAGATGAATTAACAGAACACAGAGCAGTTTCTCAGAAAGCTTCTTTCCAGTTTTGAACGGAAGATATTTCCTTTTTCACCATAGCCCTCTATGGGCTTCCAAATATCCCTTTGCCAATTCCACAAGAACAGCCTTAGCGAAAGGCTTCTTGAAAGGAAAGATGTAACTCTGTGAGATGAATTAACAGAACACAGAGCAGTTTCTCAGAAAGCTTCTTTCCAGTTTTGATCGGAAGGTATTTCCTTTTTCACCATAGCCCTCTATGGGCTTCCAAATATCCCTTTGCCAATTCCACAAGAACAGCCTTAGCGAAAGGCTTCTTGAGGGGAAAGATGTAACTCTGTGAGATGAATTAACAGAACACAGAGCAGTTTCTCAGAAAGCTTCTTTCCAGTTTTGAACGGAAGATATTTCCTTTTTCACCATAGCCCTCTATGGGCTTCCAAATATCCCTTTGCCAATTCCACAAGAACAGCCTTAGCGAAAGGCTTCTTGAAGGGAAAGATGTAACTCTGTGAGATGAATTCACAGAACACAGAGCAGTTTCTCAGAAAGCTTCTTTCCAGTTTTGATCGGAAGATAATTCCTTTTTCACCATAGCCCTCTAAGGGCTTCCAAATATCCCTTTGCCAATTTCACAAGAACAGCCTTCGCGAAAGGCTTCCTGAAGGGAAAGATGTAATTCTGTGAGATGAATTAACAGAACATAGAACAGTTTCTCAGAAAGCTTCTTTCCAGTTTTGAACGGAAGATATTTCCTTTTTCACCGTAGCCCTCTATGGGCTTCCAAATATCCCTTTGCCAATTCCACAAGAACAGCATTAGCGAAAGGCTTCTTGAAGGGAAAGATGTAACTCTGTGAGATGAATTAACAGAACACAGAGCAGTTTCTCAGAAATCTTCTTTCCAGTTTTGAACGGAAGATATTTCCTTTTTCACCTTAGCCCTCTATGGGCTTCCAAATATCCCTTTGCCAATTCCACAAGAACAGCCTTAGCGAAAGGCTTCTTGAAGGGAAAGATGTAACTCTGTGAGTTGAATTAACAGAACACAGAGCAGTTTCTCAGAAAGCTTCTTTCCAGTTTTGAACGGAAGATATTTCCTTTTTCACCATAGCCCTCTATGGGCTTCCAAATATCCCTTGCCAATTCCACAAGAACAGCCTTAGCGAAAGGCTTCTTGAAGGGAAAGATGTAACTCTGTGAGATGAATTAACAGAACATAGAACAGTTTCTCAGAAAGCTTCTTTCCAGTTTGGAACGGAAGATATTTCCTTTTTCACCATAGCCCTCTATGGGCTTCCAAATATACCTTTGCCAATTCCACAAGAACAGCCTTAGCGAAAGGCTTCTTGAAGGGAAAGATGTAACTCTGTGAGATGAATTAACAGAACACAAAGCAGTTTCTCAGAAAGCTTCTTTCCAGTTTTGAACGGAAGATATTTCCTTTTTCACCATAGCCCTCTATGGGCTTCCAAATATCCCTTTGCCAATTCCACAAGAACAGCCTTAGCGAAAGGATTCTTGAAAGGAAAGATGTAACTCTGTGAGATGAATTAACAGAATACAGAGCAGTTTCTCAGAAAGCTTCTTTCCAGTTTTGATCGGAAGGTATTTCCTTTTTCACCATAGCCCTCTATGGGCTTCCAAATATCCCTTTGCCAATTCCACAAGAACAGCCTTAGCGAAAGGCTTCTTGAGGGGAAAGATGTAACTCTGTGAGATGAATTAACAGAACACAGAGCAGTTTCTCAGAAAGCTTCTTTCCAGTTTTGAACGGAAGATATTTCCTTTTTCACCATAGCCCTCTATGGGCTTCCAAATATCCCTTTGCCAATTCCACAAGAACAGCCTTAGAGAAAGGCTTCTTGAAGGGAAAGATGTAACTCTGTGAGATGAATTCACAGAACACAGAGCAGTTTCTCAGAAAGCTTCTTTCCAGTTTTGACCGGACGATAATTCCTTTTTCACCATAGCCCTCTAAGGGCTTCCAATTATCCCTTTGCCAATTTCACAAGAACAGCCTTCGCGAAAGGCTTCTTGAAGGGAAAGATGTAATTCAGTGAGATGAATTAACAGAACATAGAACAGTTTCTCAGAAAGCTTCTTTCCAGTTTTGAACGGAAGATATTTCCTTTTTCACCATAGCCCTCTATGGGCTTCCAAATATCCCTTTGCCAATTCCACAAGAACAGCCTTAACGAAAGGCTTCTTGAAGGGAAAGATGTAACTCTGTGAGATGAATTAACAGAACACAGAGCAGTTTCTCAGAAATCTTCCTTCCAGTTTTGAACGGAAGATATTTCCTTTTTCACCTTAGCCCTCTATGGGCTTCCAAATATCCCTCTTCCAATTCCACAAGAACAGCCTTACCGAAAGGCTTCTTGAAGGGAAAGATGTAACTCTGTGAGATGAATTAACAGAACACAGAGCAGTTTCTCAGATAGCTTCTTTCCAGTTTTGAACGGAAGATATTTCCTTCTTCACCATAGCCCTCTATGGGCTTCCAAATATCCCGTTGCCAATTCCACAAGAACAGCCTTAGCGAAAGGCTTCTTGAAGGGAAAGATGTAACTCTGTGAGATGAATTAAGAGAACACAGAGCAGTTTCTCAGAAAGCTTCTTTCCAGTTTTCAACGGAAGATATTTCCTTTTTCACCATAGCCCTCTATGGGCTTCCAAATATCCCTTTGCCAATTCCACAAGAACAGCCTTAGCGAAAGGCTTCTTGAAGGGAAAGATGTAACTCTGTGAGATGAATTAACAGAACATAGAACAGTTTCTCAGAAAGCTTCTTTCCAGTTTTGAACGGAAGATATTTCCTTTTTCACCATAGCCCTCTATGGGCTTCCAAATATCCCTTTGCCAATTCCACAAGAACAGCCTTAGCGAAAGGCTTCTTGAAGGGAAAGATGTAACTCTGTGAGTTGAATTAACAGAACACAGAGCAGTTTCTCAGAAAGCTTCTTTCCAGTTTTGAACGGAAGATATTTCCTTTTTCACCATAGCCCTCTATGGGCTTCCAAATATCCCTTGCCAATTCCACAAGAACAGCCTTAGCGAAAGGCTTCCTGAAGGGAACGATGTAACTCTGTGAGATGAATTCACAGAACACAGAGCAGTTTCTCAGAAAGCTTCTTTCCAGTTTTGAACCGAAGATATTTCCTTTTTCACCATAGCCCTCTATGGGCTTCCAAATATCCCTTTGCCAATTCCACAAGAACAGCCTTAGCGAAAGGCTTCTTGAAGGGAAAGATGTAACTCTGTGAGATGAATTAACAGAACACAGAGCAGTTTCTCAGAAAGCTTCTTTCCAGTTTTGAACGGAAGATATTTCCTTTTTCACCATAGCCCTCTATGGGCTTCCAAATATCCCTTTGCCAATTCCAAAAGAACAGCCTTAGCGAAAGGCTTCTTGAAGGGAAAGATGTAACTCTGTGAGATGAATTCACAGAACACAGAGCAGTTTCTCAGAAAGCTTCTTTCCAGTTTTGAACGGAAGTTATTTCCTTTTTCACCATACCCCTCTATGGGCTTCCAAATATCCCTTTGCCAATTCCACAAGAACAGCCTTAGTGAAAGGCTTCTTGAAGGGAAAGATGTCACTCTGTGAGATGAATTAACAGAACACAGAGCAGTTTCTCAGAAAGCTTCTTTCCAGTTTTGAACGGAAGATATTTCCTTTTTCACCATAGCCCTCTATGGGCTTCCAAATATCCCTTTGCCAATTCCACAAGAACAGCCTTAGCGAAAGGCTTCTTGAAGGGAAAGATGTAACTCTGTGAGATGAATTCACAGAACACAGAGCAGTTTCTCAGAAAGCTTCTTTCCAGTTTTGAACGGAAGATAATTCCTTTTTCACCATAGCCCTCTAAGGGCTTCCAAATATCCCTTTGCCAATTTCACAAGAACAGCCTTCGCGAAAGGCTTCTTGAAGGGAAAGATGTAATTCTGTGAGATGAATTAACAGAACATAGAACAGTTTCTCAGAAAGCTTCTTTCCAGTTTTCAACGGAAGATATTTCCTTTTTCACCATAGCCCTCTATGGGCTTCCAAATATCCCTTTGCCAATTCCACAAGAACAGCCTTAGCGAAAGGCTTCTTGAAGGGAAAGATGTAACTCTGTGAGATGAATTAACAGAACATAGAACAGTTTCTCAGAAAGCTTCTTTCCAGTTTTGAACGGAAGACATTTCCTTTTTCACCATAGCCCTCTATGGGCTTCCAAATATCCCTTTGCCAATTCCACAAGAACAGCCTTAGCGAAAGGCTTCTTGAAGGGAAAGATGTAACTCTGTGAGTTGAATTAACAGAACACAGAGCAGTTTCTCAGAAAGCTTCTTTCCAGTTTTGAACGGAAGATATTTCCTTTTTCACCATAGCCCTCTATGGGCTTCCAAATATCCCTTTGCCAATTCCACAAGAACAGCCTTAGCGAAAGGCTTCTTGAAGGGAAAGATGTAACTCTGTGAGATGAATTAACAGAAGACAGAGCAGTTTCTCAGAAAGCTTCTTTCCAGTTTTGAACCGAAGATATTTCCTTTTTCACCATAGCCCTCTATGGGCTTCCAAATATCCCTTTGCCAATTCCACAAGAACAGCCTTAGCGAAAGGCTTCTTGAAAGGAAAGATGTAACTCTGTGAGATGAATTAACAGAACACAGAGCAGTTTCCCAGAAAGCTTCTTTCCACTTTTGATCGGAAGGTATTTTTTTTTCACCATAGCCCTCTATGGGCTTCGAAATATCCCTTTGCCAATTCCACAAGAACAGCCTTAGCGAAAGGCTTCTTGTGGGGAAAGATGTAACTCTGTGAGAGGAATTAACAGAACACAGAGCAGTTTCTCAGAAAGCTTCTTTCCAGTTTTGAACGGAAGATATTTCCTTTTTCACCATAGCCCTCTATGGGCTTCCAAATATCCCTTTGCCAATTCCACAAGAACAGCCTTAGCGAAAGGCTTCTTGAAGGGAAAGATGTAACTCTGTGAGATGAATTCACAGAACACAGAGCAGTTTCTCAGAAAGCTTCTTTCCAGTTTTGAACGGAAGATATTTCCTTTTTCACCATAGCCCTCTATGGGCTTCCAAATATCCCTTTGCCAATTCCACAAGAACAGCCTTAGCGAAAGGCTTCTTGAAGGGAAAGATGTAACTCTGTGAGATGAATTAACAGAACACAGAGCAGTTTCTCAGAAAGCTTCTTTCCAGTTTTGAACGGAAGATATTTCCTTTTTCACCATAGCCCTCTATGGGCTTCCAAATATCCCTTTGCCAATTCCACAAGAACAGCCTTAGCGAAAGGCTTCTTGAAGGGAAAGATGTAACTCTGTGAGATGAATTCACAGAACACAGAGCAGTTTCTCAGAAAGCTTCTTTCCAGTTTTGAACGGTAGATATTTCCTTTTTCACCATAGCCCTCTATGGGCTTCCAAATATCCCTTTGCCAATTCCACAAGAACAGCCTTAGCGAAAGGCTTCTTGAAGGGAAAGATGTAACTCTGTGAGATGAATTAACAGAACACAGAGCAGTTTCTCAGAAAGCTTCCTTCCAGTTTTGAACGGAAGATATTTCCTTTTTCACCATAGCCCTCTATGGGCTTCCAAATATCCCTTTGCCAATTCCACAAGAACAGCCTTAGCGAAAGGGTTCTTGAAGTGAAAGATGTAACTCTGTGAGATGAATTCAAAGAACACAGAGCAGTTTCTCAGAAAGCTTCTTTCCAGTTTTGAACGGAAGATATTTCCTTTTTCACCATATCCCTCTAGGGGCTTCCAAATATCCCTTTGCCAATTCCACAATAACAGCCTTATCGAAAGGCTTCTTGAAAGGAAAGATGTAACTCTGTGAGATGAATTAACAGAACACAGAGCAGTTTCTCAGAAAGCTTCTTTCCAGTTTTGAACGGAAGATATTTCCTTTTTCACCATAGCCCTCTATGGGCTTCCAAATATCCCTTTGCCAATTCCACAAGAACAGCCTTAGCGAAAGGCTTCTTGAAGGGAAAGATGTAACTCTGTGAGATGAATTAACAGAACACAGAACAGTTTCTCAGAAGTCTTCTTTCCAGTTTTGAACGGAAGATATATCCTTTTTTACCATAGCCCTCTATGGGCTTCCAAATATCCCTTTGCCAATTCCACAAGAACAGCCAAAGCGAAAGGCTTCTGGAATAGAAAGATGTAACTCTGTGAGATGAATTAACACAACACAGAGCAGTTTCTCAGAAAGCTTCTTTCCAGTTTTGAACGGAAGATATTTCCTTTTTCACCATAGCCCTCTATGGGCTTCCAAATATCCCTTTGCCAATTCCAAAAGAACAGCCTTAGCGAAAGGCTTCTTGAAGGGAAAGATGTAACTCTGTGAGATGAATTCACAGAACACAGAGCAGTTTCTCAGAAAGCTTCTTTCCAGTTTTGAACGGAAGATATTTCCTTTTTCACCATACCCCTCTATGGGCTTCCAAATATCCCTTTGCCAATTCCACAAGAACAGCCTTAGTGAAAGGCTTCTTGAAGGGAAAGATGTCACTCTGTGAGATGAATTAACAGAACACAGAGCAGTTTCTCAGAAAGCTTCTTTCCAGTTTTGAACGGAAGATATTTCCTTTTTCACCATAGCCCTATATGGGCTTCCAAATATCCCTTTGCCAATTCCACAAGAACAGCCTTAGCGAAAGGCTTCTTGAAGGGAAAGATGTAACTCTGTGAGATGAATTCACAGAACACAGAGCAGTTTCTCAGAAAGCTTCTTTCCAGTTTTGAACGGAAGATAATTCCTTTTTCACCATAGCCCTCTAAGGGCTTCCAAATATCCCTTTGCCAATTTCACAAGAACAGCCTTCGCGAAAGGCTTCTTGAAGGGAAAGATGTAATTCTGTGAGATGAATTAACAGAACATAGAACAGTTTCTCAGAAAGCTTCTTTCCAGTTTTCAACGGAAGATATTTCCTTTTTCACCATAGCCCTCTATGGGCTTCCAAATATCCCTTTGCCAATTCCACAAGAACAGCCTTAGCGAAAGGCTTCTTGAAGGGAAAGATGTAACTCTGTGAGATGAATTAACAGAACATAGAACAGTTTCTCAGAAAGCTTCTTTCCAGTTTTGAACGGAAGACATTTCCTTTTTCACCATAGCCCTCTATGGGCTTCCAAATATCCCTTTGCCAATTCCACAAGAACAGCCTTAGCGAAAGGCTTCTTGAAGGGAAAGATGTAACTCTGTGAGTTGAATTAACAGAACACAGAGCAGTTTCTCAGAAAGCTTCTTTCCAGTTTTGAACGGAAGATATTTCCTTTTTCACCATAGCCCTCTATGGGCTTCCAAATATCCCTTTGCCAATTCCACAAGAACAGCCTTAGCGAAAGGCTTCTTGAAGGGAAAGATGTAACTCTGTGAGATGAATTAACAGAAGACAGAGCAGTTTCTCAGAAAGCTTCTTTCCAGTTTTGAACCGAAGATATTTCCTTTTTCACCATAGCCCTCTATGGGCTTCCAAATATCCCTTTGCCAATTCCACAAGAACAGCCTTAGCGAAAGGCTTCTTGAAAGGAAAGATGTAACTCTGTGAGATGAATTAACAGAACACAGAGCAGTTTCCCAGAAAGCTTCTTTCCACTTTTGATCGGAAGGTATTTTTTTTTCACCATAGCCCTCTATGGGCTTCGAAATATCCCTTTGCCAATTCCACAAGAACAGCCTTAGCGAAAGGCTTCTTGTGGGGAAAGATGTAACTCTGTGAGAGGAATTAACAGAACACAGAGCAGTTTCTCAGAAAGCTTCTTTCCAGTTTTGAACGGAAGATATTTCCTTTTTCACCATAGCCCTCTATGGGCTTCCAAATATCCCTTTGCCAATTCCACAAGAACAGCCTTAGCGAAAGGCTTCTTGAAGGGAAAGATGTAACTCTGTGAGATGAATTCACAGAACACAGAGCAGTTTCTCAGAAAGCTTCTTTCCAGTTTTGAACGGAAGATATTTCCTTTTTCACCATAGCCCTCTATGGGCTTCCAAATATCCCTTTGCCAATTCCACAAGAACAGCCTTAGCGAAAGGCTTCTTGAAGGGAAAGATGTAACTCTGTGAGATGAATTAACAGAACACAGAGCAGTTTCTCAGAAAGCTTCTTTCCAGTTTTGAACGGAAGATATTTCCTTTTTCACCATAGCCCTCTATGGGCTTCCAAATATCCCTTTGCCAATTCCACAAGAACAGCCTTAGCGAAAGGCTTCTTGAAGGGAAAGATGTAACTCTGTGAGATGAATTCACAGAACACAGAGCAGTTTCTCAGAAAGCTTCTTTCCAGTTTTGAACGGTAGATATTTCCTTTTTCACCATAGCCCTCTATGGGCTTCCAAATATCCCTTTGCCAATTCCACAAGAACAGCCTTAGCGAAAGGCTTCTTGAAGGGAAAGATGTAACTCTGTGAGATGAATTAACAGAACACAGAGCAGTTTCTCAGAAACCTTCCTTCCAGTTTTGAACGGAAGATATTTCCTTTTTCACCATAGCACTCTATGGGCTTCCAAATATCCCTTTGCCAATTCCACAAGAACAGCCTTAGCGAAAGTGTTCTTGAAGTGAAAGATGTAACTCTGTGAGATGAATTCAAAGAACACAGAGCAGTTTCTCAGAAAGCTTCTTTCCAGTTTTGAACGGAAGATATTTCCTTTTTCACCATATCCCTCTAGGGGCTTCCAAATATCCCTTTGCCAATTCCACAATAACAGCCTTATCGAAAGGCTTCTTGAAAGGAAAGATGTAACTCTGTGAGATGAATTAACAGAACACAGAGCAGTTTCTCAGAAAGCTTCTTTCCAGTTTTGAACGGAAGATATTTCCTTTTTCACCATAGCCCTCTATGGGCTTCCAAATATCCCTTTGCCAATTCCACAAGAACAGCCTTAGCGAAAGGCTTCTTGAAGGGAAAGATGTAACTCTGTGAGATGAATTAACAGAACACAGAACAGTTTCTCAGAAGTCTTCTTTCCAGTTTTGAACGGAAGATATATCCTTTTTTACCATAGCCCTCTATGGGCTTCCAAATATCCCTTTGCCAATTCCACAAGAACAGCCAAAGCGAAAGGCTTCTGGAATAGAAAGATGTAACTCTGTGAGATGAATTAACAGAACACAGAGCAGTTTCTCAGAAAACTTCTTTCCAGTTTTGAACGGAAGATATTTCCTTTTTCACCATAGCCCTCTATGGGCTTCCAAATATCCCTTTGCCAATTCCACAAGAACAGCCTTAGCGAAAGGCTTCTTGAAGGGAAAGATGTAACTCTGTGAGATGAATTAACAGAACACAAAGCAGTTTCTCAGAAAGCTTCTTTCCAGTTTTGAAGGGAAGATATTTCCTTTTTCACCATATCCCTCTATGGGCTTCCAAATATCCCTTTGCCAATTCCACAAGAACAGCCTTAGCGAAAGGCGTCTTGAAGGGAAAGATGTAACTCTGTGAGATGAATTAACACAACACAGAGCAGTTTCTCAGAAATCTTCTTTCCAGTTTTGAACGGAAGATATTTCCTTTTTCACCATAGCCCTCTATGGGCTTCCAAATATCCCTTTGCCAATTCCACAAGAACAGCCTTAGCGAAAGGCTTCTTGAAGGGAAAGATGTAACTCTGTGAGATGAATTAACAGAACACAGAGCAGTTTCTCAGAAAGCTTCTTTCCAGTTTTGAACGGAAGATATTTCCTTTTTCACCATAGCCCTCTATGGGCTTCCAAATATCCCTTTGCCAATTCCACAAGAACAGCCTTAGCGAAAGGCTTCTTGAAAGGAAAGATGTAACTCTGTGAGATGAATTAACAGAACATAGAACAGTTTCTCTGAAAGCTTCTTTCCAGTTTTGAACGGAAGATATTTCCTTTTTCACCATAGCCCTCTATGGGCTTCGAAATATCCCTTTGCCAATTCCACAAGAACAGCCTTAGCGAAAGGCGTCTTGAAGGGAAAGATGTAACTCTGTGAGATGAATTAACAGAACACAGAGCAGTTTCTCAGAAATCTTCTTTCCAGTTTTGAACGGAAGATATTTCCTTTTTCACCATAGCCCTCTATGGGCTTCCAAATATCCCTTTTCCAATTCCACAAGAACACCCTTACCGAAAGGCTTCCTGAAGGGAAAGATGTAACTCTGTGAGATGAATTAACAGAACAGAGAGCAGTTTCTCAGAAAGCTTCTTTCCAGTTTTGAACGGAAGATATTTCCTTCTTCACCATAGCCCTCTATGGGCTTCCAAATATCCCGTTGCCAATTCCACAAGAACAGCCTTAGCGAAAGGCTTCTTGAAGGGAAAGATGTAACTCTGTGAGATGAATTAACAGAACACAGAGCAGTTTCTCAGAAAGCTTCTTTCCAGTTTTGAACGGAAGATATTTCCTTTTTCACCATAGCCCTCTATGGGCTTCCAAATATCCCTTTGCCAATTCCACAAGAACAGCCTTAGCGAAAGGCTTCTTGAAGGGAAAGATGTAACTCTGTGAGATGAATTCACAGAACACAGAGCAGTTTCTCAGAAAGCTTCTTTCCAGTTTTGAACGGAAGATAATTCCTTTTTCACCATAGCCCTCTAAGGGCTTCCAAATATCCCTTTGCCAATTTCACAAGAACAGCCTTCGCGAAAGGCTTCTTGAAGGGAAAGATGTAATTCTGTGAGATGAATTAACAGAACATAGAACAGTTTCTCAGAAAGCTTCTTTCCAGTTTTCAACGGAAGATATTTCCTTTTTCACCATAGCCCTCTATGGGCTTCCAAATATCCCTTTGCCAATTCCACAAGAACAGCCTTAGCGAAAGGCTTCTTGAAGGGAAAGATGTAACTCTGTGAGATGAATTAACAGAACATAGAACAGTTTCTCAGAAAGCTTCTTTCCAGTTTTGAACGGAAGACATTTCCTTTTTCACCATAGCCCTCTATGGGCTTCCAAATATCCCTTTGCCAATTCCACAAGAACAGCCTTAGCGAAAGGCTTCTTGAAGGGAAAGATGTAACTCTGTGAGTTGAATTAACAGAACACAGAGCAGTTTCTCAGAAAGCTTCTTTCCAGTTTTGAACGGAAGATATTTCCTTTTTCACCATAGCCCTCTATGGGCTTCCAAATATCCCTTTGCCAATTCCACAAGAACAGCCTTAGCGAAAGGCTTCTTGAAGGGAAAGATGTAACTCTGTGAGATGAATTAACAGAAGACAGAGCAGTTTCTCAGAAAGCTTCTTTCCAGTTTTGAACCGAAGATATTTCCTTTTTCACCATAGCCCTCTATGGGCTTCCAAATATCCCTTTGCCAATTCCACAAGAACAGCCTTAGCGAAAGGCTTCTTGAAAGGAAAGATGTAACTCTGTGAGATGAATTAACAGAACACAGAGCAGTTTCCCAGAAAGCTTCTTTCCACTTTTGATCGGAAGGTATTTTTTTTTCACCATAGCCCTCTATGGGCTTCGAAATATCCCTTTGCCAATTCCACAAGAACAGCCTTAGCGAAAGGCTTCTTGTGGGGAAAGATGTAACTCTGTGAGAGGAATTAACAGAACACAGAGCAGTTTCTCAGAAAGCTTCTTTCCAGTTTTGAACGGAAGATATTTCCTTTTTCACCATAGCCCTCTATGGGCTTCCAAATATCCCTTTGCCAATTCCACAAGAACAGCCTTAGCGAAAGGCTTCTTGAAGGGAAAGATGTAACTCTGTGAGATGAATTCACAGAACACAGAGCAGTTTCTCAGAAAGCTTCTTTCCAGTTTTGAACGGAAGATATTTCCTTTTTCACCATAGCCCTCTATGGGCTTCCAAATATCCCTTTGCCAATTCCACAAGAACAGCCTTAGCGAAAGGCTTCTTGAAGGGAAAGATGTAACTCTGTGAGATGAATTAACAGAACACAGAGCAGTTTCTCAGAAAGCTTCTTTCCAGTTTTGAACGGAAGATATTTCCTTTTTCACCATAGCCCTCTATGGGCTTCCAAATATCCCTTTGCCAATTCCACAAGAACAGCCTTAGCGAAAGGCTTCTTGAAGGGAAAGATGTAACTCTGTGAGATGAATTCACAGAACACAGAGCAGTTTCTCAGAAAGCTTCTTTCCAGTTTTGAACGGTAGATATTTCCTTTTTCACCATAGCCCTCTATGGGCTTCCAAATATCCCTTTGCCAATTCCACAAGAACAGCCTTAGCGAAAGGCTTCTTGAAGGGAAAGATGTAACTCTGTGAGATGAATTAACAGAACACAGAGCAGTTTCTCAGAAAGCTTCCTTCCAGTTTTGAACGGAAGATATTTCCTTTTTCACCATAGCACTCTATGGGCTTCCAAATATCCCTTTGCCAATTCCACAAGAACAGCCTTAGCGAAAGGGTTCTTGAAGTGAAAGATGTAACTCTGTGAGATGAATTCAAAGAACACAGAGCAGTTTCTCAGAAAGCTTCTTTCCAGTTTTGAACGGAAGATATTTCCTTTTTCACCATATCCCTCTAGGGGCTTCCAAATATCCCTTTGCCAATTCCACAATAACAGCCTTATCGAAAGGCTTCTTGAAAGGAAAGATGTAACTCTGTGAGATGAATTAACAGAACACAGAGCAGTTTCTCAGAAAGCTTCTTTCCAGTTTTGAACGGAAGATATTTCCTTTTTCACCATAGCCCTCTATGGGCTTCCAAATATCCCTTTGCCAATTCCACAAGAACAGCCTTAGCGAAAGGCTTCTTGAAGGGAAAGATGTAACTCTGTGAGATGAATTAACAGAACACAGAACAGTTTCTCAGAAGTCTTCTTTCCAGTTTTGAACGGAAGATATATCCTTTTTTACCATAGCCCTCTATGGGCTTCCAAATATCCCTTTGCCAATTCCACAAGAACAGCCAAAGCGAAAGGCTTCTGGAATAGAAAGATGTAACTCTGTGAGATGAATTAACAGAACACAGAGCAGTTTCTCAGAAAACTTCTTTCCAGTTTTGAACGGAAGATATTTCCTTTTTCACCATAGCCCTCTATGGGCTTCCAAATATCCCTTTGCCAATTCCACAAGAACAGCCTTAGCGAAAGGCTTCTTGAAGGGAAAGATGTAACTCTGTGAGATGAATTAACAGAACACAAAGCAGTTTCTCAGAAAGCTTCTTTCCAGTTTTGAAGGGAAGATATTTCCTTTTTCACCATATCCCTCTATGGGCTTCCAAATATCCCTTTGCCAATTCCACAAGAACAGCCTTAGCGAAAGGCGTCTTGAAGGGAAAGATGTAACTCTGTGAGATGAATTAACACAACACAGAGCAGTTTCTCAGAAATCTTCTTTCCAGTTTTGAACGGAAGATATTTCCTTTTTCACCATAGCCCTCTATGGGCTTCCAAATATCCCTTTGCCAATTCCACAAGAACAGCCTTAGCGAAAGGCTTCTTGAAGGGAAAGATGTAACTCTGTGAGATGAATTAACAGAACACAGAGCAGTTTCTCAGAAAGCTTCTTTCCAGTTTTGAACGGAAGATATTTCCTTTTTCACCATAGCCCTCTATGGGCTTCCAAATATCCCTTTGCCAATTCCACAAGAACAGCCTTAGCGAAAGGCTTCTTGAAAGGAAAGATGTAACTCTGTGAGATGAATTAACAGAACATAGAACAGTTTCTCTGAAAGTTTCTTTCCAGTTTTGAACGGAAGATATTTCCTTTTTCACCATAGCCCTCTATGGGCTTCGAAATATCCCTTTGCCAATTCCACAAGAACAGCCTTAGCGAAAGGCGTCTTGAAGGGAAAGATGTAACTCTGTGAGATGAATTAACAGAACACAGAGCAGTTTCTCAGAAATCTTCTTTCCAGTTTTGAACGGAAGATATTTCCTTTTTCACCATAGCCCTCTATGGGCTTCCAAATATCCCTTTTCCAATTCCACAAGAACACCCTTACCGAAAGGCTTCCTGAAGGGAAAGATGTAACTCTGTGAGATGAATTAACAGAACAGAGAGCAGTTTCTCAGAAAGCTTCTTTCCAGTTTTGAACGGAAGATATTTCCTTCTTCACCATAGCCCTCTATGGGCTTCCAAATATCCCGTTGCCAATTCCACAAGAACAGCCTTAGCGAAAGGCTTCTTGAAGGGAAAGATGTAACTCTGTGAGATGAATTAACAGAACACAGAGCAGTTTCTCAGAAAGCTTCTTTCCAGTTTTCAACGGAAGATATTTCCTTTTTCATCATAGCCCTCTATGGGCTTCCAAATATCCCTTTGCCAATTCCACAAGAACAGCCTTAGCGAAAGGCTTCTTGAAGGGAAAGATGTAACTCTGTGAGATGAATTAACAGAACATAGAACAGTTTCTCAGAAAGCTTCTTTCCAGTTTTGAACGGAAGATATTTCCTTTTTCACCATAGCCCTCTATGGGCTTCCAAATATCCCTTTGCCAATTCCCCAAGAACAGCCTTAGCGAAAGGCTTCTTGAAGGGAAAGATGTAACTCTGTGAGATGAATTCACAGAACACAGAGCAGTTTCTCATAAAGCTTCCTTCCAGTTTTGAACGGAAGATATTTCCTTTTTCACCATAGCCCTCTATGGGCTTCCAAATATCCCTTTGCCAATTCCACAAGAACAGCCTTAGCGAAAGGCTTCTTGAAAGGAAAGATGTAACTCTGTGAGATGAATTAACAGAACACAGAGCAGTTTCTCAGAAGTCTTCTTTCCAGTTTTGAACGGAAGATATTTCCTTTTTCACCATAGCCCTCTATGGGCTTCCAAATATCCCTTTGCCAATTCCACAAGAACAGCCTTAGCGAAAGGCTTCTTGAAGGGAAAGATGTAACTCTGTGAGATGAATTAACAGAACATAGAACAGTTTCTCAGAAAGCTTCTTTCCAGTTTTGAACGGAAGATAGTTCCTTTTTCACCATAGCCCTCTATGGGCTTCCAAATATCCCTTTGCCAATTCCACAAGAACAGCCTTAGCGAAAGGCTTCTTGAAGGGAAAGATGTAACTCTGTGAGATGAATTAACAGAACACAGAGCAGTTTCTCAGAAAGCTTCTTTCCAGTTTTGAACGGAAGATATTTCCTTTTTCACCATAGCCCTCTATGGGCTTCCAAATATCCCGTTGCCAATTCCACAAGAACAGCCTTAGCGAAAGGCTTCTTGAAGGGAAAGATGTAACTCTGTGAGATGAATTAACAGAACACAGAGCAGTTTCCCAGAAAGCTTCTTTCCAGTTTTGAACGGAAGATATTTCCTTTTTCACCATAGCCCTCTATGGGCTTCCAAATATCCCTTTGCCAATTCCACAAGAACAGCCTTAGCGAAAGGCTTCTTGAAGGGAAAGATGTAACTCTGTGAGATGAATTAACAGAACACAGAGCAGTTTCTCAGAAAGCTTCTTTCCATTTTTGAACGGAAGATATTTCCTTTTTCACCATAGCCCTCTATGGGCTTCCAAATATCCCTTTGCCAATTCCAAAAGAACAGCCTTAGCGAAAGGCTTCTTGAAGGGAAAGATGTAACTCTGTGAGATGAATTCACAGAACACAGAGCAGTTTCTCAGAATGCTTCTTTCCAGTTTTCAACGGAAGATATTTCCTTTTTCACCATAGCCCTCTATGGGCTTCCAAATATCCCTTTGCCAATTACACAAGAACAGCCTTAGCGAAAGGCTTCTTGAAGGGAAAGATGTAACTCTGTGAGATGAATTAACAGAACGCAGAGCAGTTTCTCAGAAAGCTTCTTTCCAGTTTTGAACGGAAGATATTTCCTTTTTCACCATAGCCCTCTATGGGCTTCCAAATATCCCTTTGCCAATTCCACAAGAACAGCCTTAGCGAAAGGCTTCTTGAAAGGAAAGATGTAACTCTGTGAGATGAATTAACAGAACACAGAGCAGTTTCTCAGAAAGCTTCTTTCCAGTTTTGATCGGAAGGTATTTCCTTTTTCACCATAGCCCTCTATGGGCTTCCAAATATCCCTTTGCCAATTCCACAAGAACAGCCTTAGCGAAAGGCTTCTTGAGGGGAAAGATGTAACTCTGTGAGATGAATTAACAGAACACAGAGCAGTTTCTCAGAAAGCTTCTTTCCAGTTTTGAACGGAAGATATTTCCTTTTTCACCATAGCCCTCTATGGGCTTCCAAATATCCCTTTGCCAATTCCACAAGAACAGCCTTAGCGAAAGGCTTCTTGAAGGGAAAGATGTAACTCTGTGAGATGAATTCACAGAACACAGAGCAGTTTCTCAGAAAGCTTCTTTCCAGTTTTGATCGGAAGATAATTCCTTTTTCACCATAGCCCTCTAAGGGCTTCCAAATATCCCTTTGCCAATTTCACAAGAACAGCCTTCGCGAAAGGCTTCCTGAAGGGAAAGATGTAATTCTGTGAGATGAATTAACAGAACATAGAACAGTTTCTCAGAAAGCTTCTTTCCAGTTTTGAACGGAAGATATTTACTTTTTCACCGTAGCCCTCTATGGGCTTCCAAATATCCCTTTGCCAATTCCACAAGAACAGCATTAGCGAAAGGCTTCTTGAAGGGAAAGATGTAACTCTGTGAGATGAATTAACAGAACACAGAGCAGTTTCTCAGAAATCTTCTTTCCAGTTTTGAACGGAAGATATTTCCTTTTTCACCTTAGCCCTCTATGGGCTTCCAAATATCCCTTTGCCAATTCCACAAGAACAGCCTTAGCGAAAGGCTTCTTGAAGGGAAAGATGTAACTCTGTGAGTTGAATTAACAGAACACAGAGCAGTTTCTCAGAAAGCTTCTTTCCAGTTTTGAACGGAAGATATTTCCTTTTTCACCATAGCCCTCTATGGGCTTCCAAATATCCCTTGCCAATTCCACAAGAACAGCCTTAGCGAAAGGCTTCTTGAAGGGAACGATGTAACTCTGTGAGATGAATTAACAGAACACAGAGCAGTTTCTCAGAAAGCTTCTTTCCAGTTTTGAACCGAAGATATTTCCTTTTTCACCATAGCCCTCTATGGGCTTCCAAATATCCCTTTGCCAATTCCACAAGAACAGCCTTAGCGAAAGGCTTCTTGAAGGGAAAGATGTAACTCTGTGAGATGAATTAACAGAACATAGAACAGTTTCTCAGAAAGCTTCTTTCCAGTTTGGAACGGAAGATATTTCCTTTTTCACCATAGCCCTCTATGGGCTTCCAAATATACCTTTGCCAATTCCACAAGAACAGCCTTAGCGAAAGGCTTCTTGAAGGGAAAGATGTAACTATGTGAGATGAATTAACAGAACACAAAGCAGTTTCTCAGAAAGCTTCTTTCCAGTTTTGAACGGAAGATATTTCCTTTTTCACCATAGCCCTCTATGGGCTTCCAAATATCCCTTTGCCAATTCCACAAGAACAGCCTTAGCGAAAGGCTTCTTGAAAGGAAAGATGTAACTCTGTGAGATGAATTAACAGAACACAGAGCAGTTTCTCAGAAAGCTTCTTTCCAGTTTTGATCGGAAGGTATTTCCTTTTTCACCATAGCCCTCTATGGGCTTCCAAATATCCCTTTGCCAATTCCACAAGAACAGCCTTAGCGAAAGGCTTCTTGAGGGGAAAGATGTAACTCTGTGAGATGAATTAACAGAACACAGAGCAGTTTCTCAGAAAGCTTCTTTCCAGTTTTGAACGGAAGATATTTCCTTTTTCACCATAGCCCTCTATGGGCTTCCAAATATCCCTTTGCCAATTCCACAAGAACAGCCTTAGAGAAAGGCTTCTTGAAGGGAAAGATGTAACTCTGTGAGATGAATTCACAGAACACAGAGCAGTTTCTCAGAAAGCTTCTTTCCAGTTTTGACCGGACGATAATTCCTTTTTCACCATAGCCCTCTAAGGGCTTCCAATTATCCCTTTGCCAATTTCACAAGAACAGCCTTCGCGAAAGGCTTCTTGAAGGGAAAGATGTAATTCAGTGAGATGAATTAACAGAACATAGAACAGTTTCTCAGAAAGCTTCTTTCCAGTTTTGAACGGAAGATATTTCCTTTTTCACCATAGCCCTCTATGGGCTTCCAAATATCCCTTTGCCAATTCCACAAGAACAGCCTTAGCGAAAGGCTTCTTGAAGGGAAAGATGTAACTCTGTGAGATGAATTAACAGAACACAGAGCAGTTTCTCAGAAATCTTCCTTCCAGTTTTGAACGGAAGATATTTCCTTTTTCACCTTAGCCCTCTATGGGCTTCCAAATATCCCTCTTCCAATTCCACAAGAACAGCCTTACCGAAAGGCTTCTTGAAGGGAAAGATGTAACTCTGTGAGATGAATTAACAGAACACAGAGCAGTTTCTCAGATAGCTTCTTTCCAGTTTTGAACGGAAGATATTTCCTTCTTCACCATAGCCCTCTATGGGCTTCCAAATATCCCGTTGCCAATTCCACAAGAACAGCCTTAGCGAAAGGCTTCTTGAAGGGAAAGATGTAACTCTGTGAGATGAATTAAGAGAACACAGAGCAGTTTCTCAGAAAGCTTCTTTCCAGTTTTCAACGGAAGATATTTCCTTTTTCACCATAGCCCTCTATGGGCTTCCAAATATCCCTTTGCCAATTCCACAAGAACAGCCTTAGCGAAAGGCTTCTTGAAGGGAAAGATGTAACTCTGTGAGATGAATTAACAGAACATAGAACAGTTTCTCAGAAAGCTTCTTTCCAGTTTTGAACGGAAGATATTTCCTTTTTCACCATAGCCCTCTATGGGCTTCCAAATATCCCTTTGCCAATTCCACAAGAACAGCCTTAGCGAAAGGCTTCTTGAAGGGAAAGATGTAACTCTGTGAGTTGAATTAACAGAACACAGAGCAGTTTCTCAGAAAGCTTCTTTCCAGTTTTGAACGGAAGATATTTCCTTTTTCACCATAGCCCTCTATGGGCTTCCAAATATCCCTTGCCAATTCCACAAGAACAGCCTTAGCGAAAGGCTTCCTGAAGGGAACGATGTAACTCTGTGAGATGAATTAACAGAACACAGAGCAGTTTCTCAGAAAGCTTCTTTCCAGTTTTGAACCGAAGATATTTCCTTTTTCACCATAGCCCTCTATGGGCTTCCAAATATCCCTTTGCCAATTCCACAAGAACAGCCTTAGCGAAAGGCTTCTTGAAGGGAAAGATGTAACTCTGTGAGATGAATTAACAGAACACAGAGCAGTTTCTCAGAAAGCTTCTTTCCAGTTTTGAACGGAAGATATTTCCTTTTTCACCATAGCCCTCTATGGGCTTCCAAATATCCCTTTGCCAATTCCAAAAGAACAGCCTTAGCGAAAGGCTTCTTGAAGGGAAAGATGTAACTCTGTGAGATGAATTCACAGAACACAGAGCAGTTTCTCAGAAAGCTTCTTTCCAGTTTTGAACGGAAGATATTTCCTTTTTCACCATACCCCTCTATGGGCTTCCAAATATCCCTTTGCCAATTCCACAAGAACAGCCTTAGCGAAAGGCTTCTTGAAGGGAAAGATGTCACTCTGTGAGATGAATTAACAGAACACAGAGCAGTTTCTCAGAAAGCTTCTTTCCAGTTTTGAACGGAAGATATTTCCTTTTTCACCATAGCCCTCTATGGGCTTCCAAATATCCCTTTGCCAATTCCACAAGAACAGCCTTAGCGAAAGGCTTCTTGAAGGGAAAGATGTAACTCTGTGAGATGAATTCACAGAACACAGAGCAGTTTCTCAGAAAGCTTCTTTCCAGTTTTGAACGGAAGATAATTCCTTTTTCACCATAGCCCTCTAAGGGCTTCCAAATATCCCTTTGCCAATTTCACAAGAACAGCCTTCGCGAAAGGCTTCTTGAAGGGAAAGATGTAATTCTGTGAGATGAATTAACAGAACATAGAACAGTTTCTCAGAAAGCTTCTTTCCAGTTTTCAACGGAAGATATTTCCTTTTTCTCCATAGCCCTCTATGGGCTTCCAAATATCCCTTTGCCAATTCCACAAGAACAGCCTTAGCGAAAGGCTTCTTGAAGGGAAAGATGTAACTCTGTGAGATGAATTAACAGAACATAGAACAGTTTCTCAGAAAGCTTCTTTCCAGTTTTGAACGGAAGACATTTCCTTTTTCACCATAGCCCTCTATGGGCTTCCAAATATCCCTTTGCCAATTCCACAAGAACAGCCTTAGCGAAAGGCTTCTTGAAGGGAAAGATGTAACTCTGTGAGTTGAATTAACAGAACACAGAGCAGTTTCTCAGAAAGCTTCTTTCCAGTTTTGAACGGAAGATATTTCCTTTTTCACCATAGCCCTCTATGGGCTTCCAAATATCCCTTTGCCAATTGCACAAGAACAGCCTTAGCGAAAGGCTTCTTGAAGGGAAAGATGTAACTCTGTGAGATGAATTAACAGAAGACAGAGCAGTTTCTCAGAAAGCTTCTTTCCAGTTTTGAACCGAAGATATTTCCTTTTTCACCATAGCCCTCTATGGGCTTCCAAATATCCCTTTGCCAATTCCACAAGAACAGCCTTAGCGAAAGGCTTCTTGAAAGGAAAGATGTAACTCTGTGAGATGAATTAACAGAACACAGAGCAGTTTCCCAGAAAGCTTCTTTCCAGTTTTGATCGGAAGGTATTTTTTTTTCACCATAGCCCTCTATGGGCTTCGAAATATCCCTTTGCCAATTCCACAAGAACAGCCTTAGCGAAAGGCTTCTTGTGGGGAAAGATGTAACTCTGTGAGAGGAATTAACAGAACACAGAGCAGTTTCTCAGAAAGCTTCTTTCCAGTTTTGAACGGAAGATATTTCCTTTTTCACCATAGCCCTCTATGGGCTTCCAAATATCCCTTTGCCAATTCCACAAGAACAGCCTTAGCGAAAGGCTTCTTGAAGGGAAAGATGTAACTCTGTGAGATGAATTCACAGAACACAGAGCAGTTTCTCAGAAAGCTTCTTTCCAGTTTTGAACGGAAGATATTTCCTTTTTCACCATAGCCCTCTATGGGCTTCCAAATATCCCTTTGCCAATTCCACAAGAACAGCCTTAGCGAAAGGCTTCTTGAAGGGAAAGATGTAACTCTGTGAGATGAATTAACAGAACACAGAGCAGTTTCTCAGAAAGCTTCTTTCCAGTTTTGAACGGAAGATATTTCCTTTTTCACCATAGCCCTCTATGGGCTTCCAAATATCCCTTTGCCAATTCCACAAGAACAGCCTTAGCGAAAGGCTTCTTGAAGGGAAAGATGTAACTCTGTGAGATGAATTCACAGAACACAGAGCAGTTTCTCAGAAAGCTTCTTTCCAGTTTTGAACGGTAGATATTTCCTTTTTCACCATAACCCTCTATGGGCTTCCAAATATCCCTTTGCCAATTCCACAAGAACAGCCTTAGCGAAAGGCTTCTTGAAGGGAAAGATGTAACTCTGTGAGATGAATTAACAGAACACAGAGCAGTTTCTCAGAAAGCTTCCTTCCAGTTTTGAACGGAAGATATTTCCTTTTTCACCATAGCCCTCTATGGGCTTCCAAATATCCCTTTGCCAATTCCACAAGAACAGCCTTAGCGAAAGGGTTCTTGAAGTGAAAGATGTAACTCTGTGAGATGAATTCAAAGAACACAGAGCAGTTTCTCAGAAAGCTTCTTTCCAGTTTTGAACGGAAGATATTTCCTTTTTCACCATATCCCTCTAGGGGCTTCCAAATATCCCTTTGCCAATTCCACAATAACAGCCTTATCGAAAGGCTTCTTGAAAGGAAAGATGTAACTCTGTGAGATGAATTAACAGAACACAGAGCAGTTTCTCAGAAAGCTTCTTTCCAGTTTTGAACGGAAGATATTTCCTTTTTCACCATAGCCCTCTATGGGCTTCCAAATATCCCTTTGCCAATTCCACAAGAACAGCCTTAGCGAAAGGCTTCTTGAAGGGAAAGATGTAACTCTGTGAGATGAATTAACAGAACACAGAACAGTTTCTCAGAAGTCTTCTTTCCAGTTTTGAACGGAAGATATATCCTTTTTTACCATAGCCCTCTATGGGCTTCCAAATATCCCTTTGCCAATTCCACAAGAACAGCCAAAGCGAAAGGCTTCTGGAATAGAAAGATGTAACTCTGTGAGATGAATTAACAGAACACAGAGCAGTTTCTCAGAAAACTTCTTTCCAGTTTTGAACGGAAGATATTTCCTTTTTCACCATAGCCCTCTATGGGCTTCCAAATATCCCTTTGCCAATTCCACAAGAACAGCCTTAGCGAAAGGCTTCTTGAAGGGAAAGATGTAACTCTGTGAGATGAATTAACAGAACACAAAGCAGTTTCTCAGAAAGCTTCTTTCCAGTTTTGAAGGGAAGATATTTCCTTTTTCACCATATCCCTCTATGGGCTTCCAAATATCCCTTTGCCAATTCCACAAGAACAGCCTTAGCGAAAGGCGTCTTGAAGGGAAAGATGTAAGTCTGTGAGATGAATTAACACAACACAGAGCAGTTTCTCAGAAATCTTCTTTCCAGTTTTGAACGGAAGATATTTCCTTTTTCACCATAGCCCTCTATGGGCTTCCAAATATCCCTTTGCCAATTCCACAAGAACAGCCTTAGCGAAAGGCTTCTTGAAGGGAAAGATGTAACTCTGTGAGATGAATTAACAGAACACAGAGCAGTTTCTCAGAAAGCTTCTTTCCAGTTTTGAACGGAAGATATTTCCTTTTTCACCATAGCCCTCTATGGGCTTCCAAATATCCCTTTGCCAATTCCACAAGAACAGCCTTAGCGAAAGGCTTCTTGAAAGGAAAGATGTAACTCTGTGAGATGAATTAACAGAACATAGAACAGTTTCTCTGAAAGCTTCTTTCCAGTTTTGAACGGAAGATATTTCCTTTTTCACCATAGCCCTCTATGGGCTTCGAAATATCCCTTTGCCAATTCCACAAGAACAGCCTTAGCGAAAGGCGTCTTGAAGGGAAAGATTTAACTCTGTGAGATGAATTAACAGAACACAGAGCAGTTTCTCAGAAATCTTCTTTCCAGTTTTGAACGGAAGATATTTCCTTTTTCACCTTAGCCCTCTATGGGCTTCCAAATATCCCTTTTCCAATTCCACAAGAACACCCTTACCGAAAGGCTTCCTGAAGGGAAAGATGTAACTCTGTGAGATGAATTAACAGAACAGAGAGCAGTTTCTCAGAAAGCTTCTTTCCAGTTTTGAACGGAAGATATTTCCTTCTTCACCATAGCCCTCTATGGGCTTCCAAATATCCCGTTGCCAATTCCACAAGAACAGCCTTAGCGAAAGGCTTCTTGAAGGGAAAGATGTAACTCTGTGAGATGAATTAACAGAACACAGAGCAGTTTCTCAGAAAGCTTCTTTCCAGTTTTCAACGGAAGATATTTCCTTTTTCATCATAGCCCTCTATGGGCTTCCAAATATCCCTTTGCCAATTCCACAAGAACAGCCTTAGCGAAAGGCTTCTTGAAGGGAAAGATGTAACTCTGTGAGATGAATTAACAGAACATAGAACAGTTTCTCAGAAAGCTTCTTTCCAGTTTTGAACGGAAGATATTTCCTTTTTCACCATAGCCCTCTATGGGCTTCCAAATATCCCTTTGCCAATTCCCCAAGAACAGCCTTAGCGAAAGGCTTCTTGAAGGGAAAGATGTAACTCTGTGAGATGAATTCACAGAACACAGAGCAGTTTCTCATAAAGCTTCCTTTCAGTTTTGAACGGAAGATATTTCCTTTTTCACCATAGCCCTCTATGGGCTTCCAAATATCCCTTTGCCAATTCCACAAGAACAGCCTTAGCGAAAGGCTTCTTGAAAGGAAAGATGTAACTCTGTGAGATGAATTAACAGAACACAGAGCAGTTTCTCAGAAGTCTTCTTTCCAGTTTTGAACGGAAGATATTTCCTTTTTCACCATAGCCCTCTATGGGCTTCCAAATATCCCTTTGCCAATTCCACAAGAACAGCCTTAGCGAAAGGCTTCTTGAAGGGAAAGATGTAACTCTGTGAGATGAATTAACAGAACATAGAACAGTTTCTCAGAAAGCTTCTTTCCAGTTTTGAACGGAAGATAGTTCCTTTTTCACCATAGCCCTCTATGGGCTTCCAAATATCCCTTTGCCAATTCCACAAGAACAGCCTTAGCGAAAGGCTTCTTGAAGGGAAAGATGTAACTCTGTGAGATGAATTAACAGAACACAGAGCAGTTTCTCAGAAAGCTTCTTTCCAGTTTTGAACGGAAGATATTTCCTTTTTCACCATAGCCCTCTATGGGCTTCCAAATATCCCGTTGCCAATTCCACAAGAACAGCCTTAGCGAAAGGCTTCTTGAAGGGAAAGATGTAACTCTGTGAGATGAATTAACAGAACACAGAGCAGTTTCCCAGAAAGCTTCTTTCCAGTTTTGAACGGAAGATATTTTCTTTTTCACCATAGCCCTCTATGGGCTTCCAAATATCCCTTTGCCAATTCCACAAGAACAGCCTTAGCGAAAGGCTTCTTGAAGGGAAAGATGTAACTCTGTGAGATGAATTAACAGAACATAGAACAGTTTCTCAGAAAGCTTCTTTCCAGTTTTGAACGGAAGATATTTCCTTTTTCACCATAGCCCTCTATGGGCTTCCAAATATCCCTTTGCCAATTCCACAAGAAGAGCCTCAGCGAAAGGCTTCTGAAGGGAAAGATGTAACTCTGTGAGATGAATTCACAGAACACAGAGCAGTTTCTCAGAAAGCTTCTTTCCAGTTTTGAACGGAAGATATTTCCTTTTTCACCATAGCCCTCTATGGGCTTCCAAATATCCCTTTGCCAATTCCACAAGAACAGCCTTAGCGAAAGGCTTCTTGAAGGGAAAGATGTAACTCTGTGAGATGAATTAACAGAACACAAAGCAGTTTCTCAGAAAGCTTCTTTCCAGTTTTGAAGGGAAGATATTTCCTTTTTCACCATATCCCTCTTTGGGCTTCCAAATATCCCTTTGCCAATTCCACAAGAACAGCCTTAGCGAAAGGCGTCTTGAAGGGAAAGATGTAACTCTGTGAGATGAATTAACACAACACAGAGCAGTTTCTCAGAAATCTTCTTTCCAGTTTTGAACGGAAGATATTTCCTTTTTCACCTTAGCCCTCTATGGGCTTCCAAATATCCCTTTTCCAATTCCACAAGAACACCCTTACCGAAAGGCTTCCTGAAGGGAAAGATGTAACTCTGTGAGATGAATTAACAGAACACAGAGCAGTTTCTCAGAAAGCTTCTTTCCAGTTTTGAACGGAAGATATTTCCTTCTTCACCATAGCCCTCTATGGGCTTCCAAATATCCCGTTGCCAATTCCACAAGAACAGCCTTAGCGAAAGGCTTCTTGAAGGGAAAGTTGTAACTCTGTGAGATGAATTAACAGAACACAGAGCAGTTTCTCAGAAAGCTTCTTTCCACTTTTCAACGGAAGATATTTCCTTTTTCACCATAGCCCTCTATGGGCTTCCAAATATCCCTTTGCCAATTCACAAGAACAGCCTTAGCGAAAGGCGTCTTGAAGGGAAAGATGTAACTCTGTGAGATGAATTAACAGAACATAGAACAGTTTCTCAGAAAGCTTCTTTCCAGTTTTGAACGGAAGATATTTCCTTTTTCACCAGAGCCCTCTATGGGCTTCCAAATATCCCTTTGCCAATTCCACAAGAACAGCCTTAGCGAAAGGCTTCTTGAAGGGAAAGATGTAACTCTGTGAGATGAATTAACAGAACACAAAGCAGTTTCTCAGAAAGCTTCTTTCCAGTTTTGAACGGAAGATATTTCCTTTTTCACCGTAGTCCTCTATGGGCTTCCAAATATCCCTTTGCCAATTCCACAAGAACAGCCTTAGCGAAAGGCTTCTTGAAAGGAAAGATGTAACTCTGTGAGATGAATTAACAGAACACAGAGCAGTTTCTCAGAAAGCTTCTTTCCAGTTTTGATCGGAAGGTATTTCCTTTTTCACCATAGCCCTCTATGGGCTTCCAAATATCCCTTTGCCAATTCCACAAGAACAGCCTTAGCGAAAGGGTTCTTGAGGGGAAAGATGTAACTCTGTGAGATGAATTAACAGAACACAGAGCAGTTTCTCAGAAAGCTTCTTTCCAGTTTTGAACGGAAGGTATTTCCTTTTTCACCATAGCCCTCTATGGGCTTCCAAATATCCCTTTGCCAATTCCACAAGAACAGCCTTAGCGAAAGGCTTCTTGAAGGGAAAGATGTAACTCTGTGAGATGAATTCACAGAACACAGAGCAGTTTCTCAGAAAGCTTCTTTCCAGTTTTGATCGGAAGATAATTCCTTTTTCACCATAGCCTTCTAAGGGCTTCCAAATATCCCTTTGCCAATTTCACAAGAACAGCCTTCGCGAAAGGCTTCTTGAAGGGAAAGATGTAATTCTGTGAGATGAATTAACAGAACATAGAACAGTTTCTCAGAAAGCTTCTTTCCAGTTTTGAACGGAAGATATTTCCTTTTTCACCATAGCCCTCTATGGGCTTCCAAATATCCCTTTGCCAATTCCACAAGAACAGCCTTAGCGAAAGGCTTCTTGAAGGGAAAGATGTAACTCTGTGAGATGAATTAACAGAACACAGAGCAGTTTCTCAGAAATCTTCTTTCCAGTTTTGAACGGAAGATATTTCCTTTTTCACCTTAGCCCTCTATGGGCTTCCAAATATCCCTCTTCCAATTCCACAAGAACAGCCTTACCGAAAGGCTTCTTGAAGGGAAAGATGTAACTCTGTGAGATGAATTAACAGAACACAGAGCAGTTTCTCAGATAGCTTCTTTCCAGTTTTGAACGGAAGATATTTCCTTCTTCACCATAGCCCTCTATGGGCTTCCAAATATCCCGTTGCCAATTCCACAAGAACAGCCTTAGCGAAAGGCTTCTTGAAGGGAAAGATGTAACTCTGTGAGATGAATTAAGAGAACACAGAGCAGTTTCTCAGAAAGCTTCTTTTCAGTTTTCAACGGAAGATATTTCCTTTTTCACCATAGCCCTCTATGGGCTTCCAAATATCCCGTTGCCAATTCCACAAGAACAGCCTTAGCGAAAGGCTTCTTGAAGGGAAAGATGTAACTCTGTGAGATGAATTAACAGAACACAGAGCAGTTTCTCAGAAAGCTTCTTTCCAGTTTTGAACGGAAGATATTTCCTTCTTCACCATAGCCCTCTATGGGCTTCCAAATATCCCGTTGCCAATTCCACAAGAACAGCCTTTGCGAAAGGCTTCTTGAAGGGAAAGTTGTAACTCTGTGAGATGAATTAACAGAACACAGAGCAGTTTCTCAGAAAGCTTCTTTCCACTTTTCAACGGAAGATATTTCCTTTTTCACCATAGCCCTCTATGGGCTTCCAAATATCCCTTTGCCAATTCACAAGAACAGCCTTAGCGAAAGGCGTCTTGAAGGGAAAGATGTAACTCTGTGAGATGAATTAACAGAACATAGAACAGTTTCTCAGAAAGCTTCTTTCCAGTTTTGAACGGAAGATATTTCCTTTTTCACCAGAGCCCTCTATGGGCTTCCAAATATCCCTTTGCCAATTCCACAAGAACAGCCTTAGCGAAAGGCTTCTTGAAGGGAAAGATGTAACTCTGTGAGATGAATTAACAGAACACAAAGCAGTTTCTCAGAAAGCTTCTTTCCAGTTTTGAACGGAAGATATTTCCTTTTTCACCGTAGTCCTCTATGGGCTTCCAAATATCCCTTTGCCAATTCCACAAGAACAGCCTTAGCGAAAGGCTTCTTGAAAGGAAAGATGTAACTCTGTGAGATGAATTAACAGAACACAGAGCAGTTTCTCAGAAAGCTTCTTTCCAGTTTTGATCGGAAGGTATTTCCTTTTTCACCATAGCCCTCTATGGGCTTCCAAATATCCCTTTGCCAATTCCACAAGAACAGCCTTAGCGAAAGGGTTCTTAAGGGGAAAGATGTAACTCTGTGAGATGAATTAACAGAACACAGAGCAGTTTCTCAGAAAGCTTCTTTCCAGTTTTGAACGGAAGGTATTTCCTTTTTCACCATAGCCCTCTATGGGCTTCCAAATATCCCTTTGCCAATTCCACAAGAACAGCCTTAGCGAAAGGCTTCTTGAAGGGAAAGATGTAACTCTGTGAGTTGAATTAACAGAACACAGAGCAGTTTCTCAGAAAGCTTCTTTCCAGTTTTGAACGGAAGATATTTCCTTTTTCACCATAGCCCTCTATGGGCTTCCAAATATCCCTTGCCAATTCCACAAGAACAGCCTTAGCGAAAGGCTTCCTGAAGGGAACGATGTAACTCTGTGAGATGAATTAACAGAACACAGAGCAGTTTCTCAGAAAGCTTCTTTCCAGTTTTGAACCGAAGATATTTCCTTTTTCACCATAGCCCTCTATGGGCTTCCAAATATCCCTTTGCCAATTCCACAAGAACAGCCTTAGCGAAAGGCTTCTTGAAGGGAAAGATGTAACTCTGTGAGATGAATTAACAGAACACAGAGCAGTTTCTCAGAAAGCTTCTTTCCAGTTTTGAACGGAAGATATTTCCTTTTTCACCATAGCCCTCTATGGGCTTCCAAATATCCCTTTGCCAATTCCAAAAGAACAGCCTTAGCGAAAGGCTTCTTGAAGGGAAAGATGTAACTCTGTGAGATGAATTCACAGAACACAGAGCAGTTTCTCAGAAAGCTTCTTTCCAGTTTTGAACGGAAGATATTTCCTTTTTCACCATACCCCTCTATGGGCTTCCAAATATCCCTTTGCCAATTCCACAAGAACAGCCTTAGCGAAAGGCTTCTTGAAGGGAAAGATGTCACTCTGTGAGATGAATTAACAGAACACAGAGCAGTTTCTCAGAAAGCTTCTTTCCAGTTTTGAACGGAAGATATTTCCTTTTTCACCATAGCCCTCTATGGGCTTCCAAATATCCCTTTGCCAATTCCACAAGAACAGCCTTAGCGAAAGGCTTCTTGAAGGGAAAGATGTAACTCTGTGAGATGAATTCACAGAACACAGAGCAGTTTCTCAGAAAGCTTCTTTCCAGTTTTGAACGGAAGATAATTCCTTTTTCACCATAGCCCTCTAAGGGCTTCCAAATATCCCTTTGCCAATTTCACAAGAACAGCCTTCGCGAAAGGCTTCTTGAAGGGAAAGATGTAATTCTGTGAGATGAATTAACAGAACATAGAACAGTTTCTCAGAAAGCTTCTTTCCAGTTTTCAACGGAAGATATTTCCTTTTTCTCCATAGCCCTCTATGGGCTTCCAAATATCCCTTTGCCAATTCCACAAGAACAGCCTTAGCGAAAGGCTTCTTGAAGGGAAAGATGTAACTCTGTGAGATGAATTAACAGAACATAGAACAGTTTCTCAGAAAGCTTCTTTCCAGTTTTGAACGGAAGACATTTCCTTTTTCACCATAGCCCTCTATGGGCTTCCAAATATCCCTTTGCCAATTCCACAAGAACAGCCTTAGCGAAAGGCTTCTTGAAGGGAAAGATGTAACTCTGTGAGTTGAATTAACAGAACACAGAGCAGTTTCTCAGAAAGCTTCTTTCCAGTTTTGAACGGAAGATATTTCCTTTTTCACCATAGCCCTCTATGGGCTTCCAAATATCCCTTTGCCAATTCCACAAGAACAGCCTTAGCGAAAGGCTTCTTGAAGGGAAAGATGTAACTCTGTGAGATGAATTAACAGAAGACAGAGCAGTTTCTCAGAAAGCTTCTTTCCAGTTTTGAACCGAAGATATTTCCTTTTTCACCATAGCCCTCTACGGGCTTCCAAATATCCCTTTGCCAATTCCACAAGAACAGCCTTAGCGAAAGGCTTCTTGAAAGGAAAGATGTAACTCTGTGAGATGAATTAACAGAACACAGAGCAGTTTCCCAGAAAGCTTCTTTCCAGTTTTGATCGGAAGGTATTTTTTTTTCACCATAGCCCTCTATGGGCTTCGAAATATCCCTTTGCCAATTCCACAAGAACAGCCTTAGCGAAAGGCTTCTTGTGGGGAAAGATGTAACTCTGTGAGAGGAATTAACAGAACACAGAGCAGTTTCTCAGAAAGCTTCTTTCCAGTTTTGAACGGAAGATATTTCCTTTTTCACCATAGCCCTCTATGGGCTTCCAAATACCCCTTTGCCAATTCCACAAGAACAGCCTTAGCGAAAGGCTTCTTGAAGGGAAAGATGTAACTCTGTGAGATGAATTCACAGAACACAGAGCAGTTTCTCAGAAAGCTTCTTTCCAGTTTTGAACGGAAGATATTTCCTTTTTCACCATAGCCCTCTATGGGCTTCCAAATATCCCTTTGCCAATTCCACAAGAACAGCCTTAGCGAAAGGCTTCTTGAAGGGAAAGATGTAACTCTGTGAGATGAATTAACAGAACACAGAGCAGTTTCTCAGAAAGCTTCTTTCCAGTTTTGAACGGAAGATATTTCCTTTTTCACCATAGCCCTCTATGGGCTTCCAAATATCCCTTTGCCAATTCCACAAGAACAGCCTTAGCGAAAGGCTTCTTGAAGGGAAAGATGTAACTCTGTGAGATGAATTCACAGAACACAGAGCAGTTTCTCAGAAAGCTTCTTTCCAGTTTTGAACGGTAGATATTTCCTTTTTCACCATAACCCTCTATGGGCTTCCAAATATCCCTTTGCCAATTCCACAAGAACAGCCTTAGCGAAAGGCTTCTTGAAGGGAAAGATGTAACTCTGTGAGATGAATTAACAGAACACAGAGCAGTTTCTCAGAAAGCTTCCTTCCAGTTTTGAACGGAAGATATTTCCTTTTTCACCATAGCCCTCTATGGGCTTCCAAATATCCCTTTGCCAATTCCACAAGAACAGCCTTAGCGAAAGGGTTCTTGAAGTGAAAGATGTAACTCTGTGAGATGAATTCAAAGAACACAGAGCAGTTTCTCAGAAAGCTTCTTTCCAGTTTTGAACGGAAGATATTTCCTTTTTCACCATATCCCTCTAGGGGCTTCCAAATATCCCTTTGCCAATTCCACAATAACAGCCTTATCGAAAGGCTTCTTGAAAGGAAAGATGTAACTCTGTGAGATGAATTAACAGAACACAGAGCAGTTTCTCAGAAAGCTTCTTTCCAGTTTTGAACGGAAGATATTTCCTTTTTCACCATAGCCCTCTATGGGCTTCGAAATATCCCTTTGCCAATTCCACAAGAACAGCCTTAGCGAAAGGCGTCTTGAAGGGAAAGATGTAACTCTGTGAGATGAATTAACAGAACACAGAGCAGTTTCTCAGAAATCTTCTTTCCAGTTTTGAACGGAAGATATTTCCTTTTTCACCTTAGCCCTCTATGGGCTTCCAAATATCCCTTTTCCAATTCCACAAGAACACCCTTACCGAAAGGCTTCCTGAAGGGAAAGATGTAACTCTGTGAGATGAATTAACAGAACAGAGAGCAGTTTCTCAGAAAGCTTCTTTCCAGTTTTGAACGGAAGATATTTCCTTCTTCACCATAGCCCTCTATGGGCTTCCAAATATCCCGTTGCCAATTCCACAAGAACAGCCTTAGCGAAAGGCTTCTTGAAGGGAAAGATGTAACTCTGTGAGATGAATTAACAGAACACAGAGCAGTTTCTCAGAAAGCTTCTTTCCAGTTTTCAACGGAAGATATTTCCTTTTTCATCATAGCCCTCTATGGGCTTCCAAATATCCCTTTGCCAATTCCACAAGAACAGCCTTAGCGAAAGGCTTCTTGAAGGGAAAGATGTAACTCTGTGAGATGAATTAACAGAACATAGAACAGTTTCTCAGAAAGCTTCTTTCCAGTTTTGAACGGAAGATATTTCCTTTTTCACCATAGCCCTCTATGGGCTTCCAAATATCCCTTTGCCAATTCCCCAAGAACAGCCTTAGCGAAAGGCTTCTTGAAGGGAAAGATGTAACTCTGTGAGATGAATTCACAGAACACAGAGCAGTTTCTCATAAAGCTTCCTTTCAGTTTTGAACGGAAGATATTTCCTTTTTCACCATAGCCCTCTATGGGCTTCCAAATATCCCTTTGCCAATTCCACAAGAACAGCCTTAGCGAAAGGCTTCTTGAAAGGAAAGATGTAACTCTGTGAGATGAATTAACAGAACACAGAGCAGTTTCTCAGAAGTCTTCTTTCCAGTTTTGAACGGAAGATATTTCCTTTTTCACCATAGCCCTCTATGGGCTTCCAAATATCCCTTTGCCAATTCCACAAGAACAGCCTTAGCGAAAGGCTTCTTGAAGGGAAAGATGTAACTCTGTGAGATGAATTAACAGAACATAGAACAGTTTCTCAGAAAGCTTCTTTCCAGTTTTGAACGGAAGATAGTTCCTTTTTCACCATAGCCCTCTATGGGCTTCCAAATATCCCTTTGCCAATTCCACAAGAACAGCCTTAGCGAAAGGCTTCTTGAAGGGAAAGATGTAACTCTGTGAGATGAATTAACAGAACACAGAGCAGTTTCTCAGAAAGCTTCTTTCCAGTTTTGAACGGAAGATATTTCCTTTTTCACCATAGCCCTCTATGGGCTTCCAAATATCCCGTTGCCAATTCCACAAGAACAGCCTTAGCGAAAGGCTTCTTGAAGGGAAAGATGTAACTCTGTGAGATGAATTAACAGAACACAGAGCAGTTTCCCAGAAAGCTTCTTTCCAGTTTTGAACGGAAGATATTTTCTTTTTCACCATAGCCCTCTATGGGCTTCCAAATATCCCTTTGCCAATTCCACAAGAACAGCCTTAGCGAAAGGCTTCTTGAAGGGAAAGATGTAACTCTGTGAGATGAATTAACAGAACATAGAACAGTTTCTCAGAAAGCTTCTTTCCAGTTTTGAACGGAAGATATTTCCTTTTTCACCATAGCCCTCTATGGGCTTCCAAATATCCCTTTGCCAATTCCACAAGAAGAGCCTCAGCGAAAGGCTTCTGAAGGGAAAGATGTAACTCTGTGAGATGAATTCACAGAACACAGAGCAGTTTCTCAGAAAGCTTCTTTCCAGTTTTGAACGGAAGATATTTCCTTTTTCACCATAGCCCTCTATGGGCTTCCAAATATCCCTTTGCCAATTCCACAAGAACAGCCTTAGCGAAAGGCTTCTTGAAGGGAAAGATGTAACTCTGTGAGATGAATTAACAGAACACAAAGCAGTTTCTCAGAAAGCTTCTTTCCAGTTTTGAAGGGAAGATATTTCCTTTTTCACCATATCCCTCTTTGGGCTTCCAAATATCCCTTTGCCAATTCCACAAGAACAGCCTTAGCGAAAGGCGTCTTGAAGGGAAAGATGTAACTCTGTGAGATGAATTAACACAACACAGAGCAGTTTCTCAGAAATCTTCTTTCCAGTTTTGAACGGAAGATATTTCCTTTTTCACCTTAGCCCTCTATGGGCTTCCAAATATCCCTTTTCCAATTCCACAAGAACACCCTTACCGAAAGGCTTCCTGAAGGGAAAGATGTAACTCTGTGAGATGAATTAACAGAACACAGAGCAGTTTCTCAGAAAGCTTCTTTCCAGTTTTGAACGGAAGATATTTCCTTCTTCACCATAGCCCTCTATGGGCTTCCAAATATCCCGTTGCCAATTCCACAAGAACAGCCTTAGCGAAAGGCTTCTTGAAGGGAAAGTTGTAACTCTGTGAGATGAATTAACAGAACACAGAGCAGTTTCTCAGAAAGCTTCTTTCCACTTTTCAACGGAAGATATTTCCTTTTTCACCATAGCCCTCTATGGGCTTCCAAATATCCCTTTGCCAATTCACAAGAACAGCCTTAGCGAAAGGCGTCTTGAAGGGAAAGATGTAACTCTGTGAGATGAATTAACAGAACATAGAACAGTTTCTCAGAAAGCTTCTTTCCAGTTTTGAACGGAAGATATTTCCTTTTTCACCAGAGCCCTCTATGGGCTTCCAAATATCCCTTTGCCAATTCCAGAAGAACAGCCTTAGCGAAAGGCTTCTTGAAGGGAAAGATGTAACTCTGTGAGATGAATTAACAGAACACAAAGCAGTTTCTCAGAAAGCTTCTTTCCAGTTTTGAACGGAAGATATTTCCTTTTTCACCGTAGTCCTCTATGGGCTTCCAAATATCCCTTTGCCAATTCCACAAGAACAGCCTTAGCGAAAGGCTTCTTGAAAGGAAAGATGTAACTCTGTGAGATGAATTAACAGAACACAGAGCAGTTTCTCAGAAAGCTTCTTTCCAGTTTTGATCGGAAGGTATTTCCTTTTTCACCATAGCCCTCTATGGGCTTCCAAATATCCCTTTGCCAATTCCACAAGAACAGCCTTAGCGAAAGGGTTCTTGAGGGGAAAGATGTAACTCTGTGAGATGAATTAACAGAACACAGAGCAGTTTCTCAGAAAGCTTCTTTCCAGTTTTGAACGGAAGGTATTTCCTTTTTCACCATAGCCCTCTATGGGCTTCCAAATATCCCTTTGCCAATTCCACAAGAACAGCCTTAGCGAAAGGCTTCTTGAAGGGAAAGATGTAACTCTGTGAGATGAATTCACAGAACACAGAGCAGTTTCTCAGAAAGCTTCTTTCCAGTTTTGATCGGAAGATAATTCCTTTTTCACCATAGCCTTCTAAGGGCTTCCAAATATCCCTTTGCCAATTTCACAAGAACAGCCTTCGCGAAAGGCTTCTTGAAGGGAAAGATGTAATTCTGTGAGATGAATTAACAGAACATAGAACAGTTTCTCAGAAAGCTTCTTTCCAGTTTTGAACGGAAGATATTTCCTTTTTCACCATAGCCCTCTATGGGCTTCCAAATATCCCTTTGCCAATTCCACAAGAACAGCCTTAGCGAAAGGCTTCTTGAAGGGAAAGATGTAACTCTGTGAGATGAATTAACAGAACACAGAGCAGTTTCTCAGAAATCTTCTTTCCAGTTTTGAACGGAAGATATTTCCTTTTTCACCTTAGCCCTCTATGGGGTTCCAAATATCCCTCTTCCAATTCCACAAGAACAGCCTTACCGAAAGGCTTCTTGAAGGGAAAGATGTAACTCTGTGAGATGAATTAACAGAACACAGAGCAGTTTCTCAGATAGCTTCTTTCCAGTTTTGAACGGAAGATATTTCCTTCTTCACCATAGCCCTCTATGGGCTTCCAAATATCCCGTTGCCAATTCCACAAGAACAGCCTTAGCGAAAGGCTTCTTGAAGGGAAAGATGTAACTCTGTGAGATGAATTAAGAGAACACAGAGCAGTTTCTCAGAAAGCTTCTTTTCAGTTTTCAACGGAAGATATTTCCTTTTTCACCATAGCCCTCTATGGGCTTCCAAATATCCCGTTGCCAATTCCACAAGAACAGCCTTAGCGAAAGGCTTCTTGAAGGGAAAGATGTAACTCTGTGAGATGAATTAACAGAACACAGAGCAGTTTCTCAGAAAGCTTCTTTCCAGTTTTGAACGGAAGATATTTCCTTCTTCACCATAGCCCTCTATGGGCTTCCAAATATCCCGTTGCCAATTCCACAAGAACAGCCTTAGCGAAAGGCTTCTTGAAGGGAAAGTTGTAACTCTGTGAGATGAATTAACAGAACACAGAGCAGTTTCTCAGAAAGCTTCTTTCCACTTTTCAACGGAAGATATTTCCTTTTTCACCATAGCCCTCTATGGGCTTCCAAATATCCCTTTGCCAATTCACAAGAACAGCCTTAGCGAAAGGCGTCTTGAAGGGAAAGATGTAACTCTGTGAGATGAATTAACAGAACATAGAACAGTTTCTCAGAAAGCTTCTTTCCAGTTTTGAACGGAAGATATTTCCTTTTTCACCAGAGCCCTCTATGGGCTTCCAAATATCCCTTTGCCAATTCCACAAGAACAGCCTTAGCGAAAGGCTTCTTGAAGGGAAAGATGTAACTCTGTGAGATGAATTAACAGAACACAAAGCAGTTTCTCAGAAAGCTTCTTTCCAGTTTTGAACGGAAGATATTTCCTTTTTCACCGTAGTCCTCTATGGGCTTCCAAATATCCCTTTGCCAATTCCACAAGAACAGCCTTAGCGAAAGGCTTCTTGAAAGGAAAGATGTAACTCTGTGAGATGAATTAACAGAACACAGAGCAGTTTCTCAGAAAGCTTCTTTCCAGTTTTGATCGGAAGGTATTTCCTTTTTCACCATAGCCCTCTATGGGCTTCCAAATATCCCTTTGCCAATTCCACAAGAACAGCCTTAGCGAAAGGGTTCTTGAGGGGAAAGATGTAACTCTGTGAGATGAATTAACAGAACACAGAGCAGTTTCTCAGAAAGCTTCTTTCCAGTTTTGAACGGAAGGTATTTCCTTTTTCACCATAGCCCTCTATGGGCTTCCAAATATCCCTTTGCCAATTCCACAAGAACAGCCTTAGCGAAAGGCTTCTTGAAAGGGAAAGATGTAACTCTGTGAGTTGAATTAACAGAACACAGAGCAGTTTCTCAGAAAGCTTCTTTCCAGGTTTTGAGGAAGATATTTCCTTTTTCACCATAGCCCTCTATGGGCTTCCAAATATCCCTTGCCAATTCCACAAGAACAGCCT